>NC_086453.1:308773327-309076452 GCF_028390025.1 Pseudophryne corroboree | reverse complement strand
ATCACACGCAACTGCTGCGACCCAATAGATGGCACCCCTTCTTCTGCCCGCAAAGGCAGGGGGCAACCCTAAACATGCGAGCACATCGCTGTGTATATATATATATATATATATATATATATATATATACACACAGAGTAAAAACCACAGCACTCACCGCACCAGAAGCGGGGCACAGCTATGCACTTACCACTCACAGGGTGGGGTGCATGTAACACTGCACTCTCCACCACAGAAGCGGGGTACACATCTGTACTTACCACTCACAGGGCGGGGTGCATGTAGCCCATGACCACATCGCTCTAATAAATACAAACAGAGAACCCAGCACTCACCAAAGTAAACTCACTTATCCTCAACAATTCAATAAATAAATGATGGGGGTTTAGTTGGTGGATTGGCCAATGCACGGAAGCCTGTATACCGATTCAAGGTACCCCACCTTCATACAGGTCCTACACTATCACAGAGTCTTAAAACCTGACTACCACACTGCTGCATCATCTGCCTGCTAGATGTAATGTGTACCTGCCACAGACTTTATGGCTTTTAAAGGCACACTAGTCACCTATTGCACTGGCTCAAAGATGATTGCTAAAAAACAGCTGAGACAGGTTCAGGATAATGAAGTCCACACAGGGGTGCATGAGAAAGCTAGTGGCCACGGTTAATAAGAGCTAACCATAGATTAACCCCTTCATATACACACAGAGTAAAAACCACAGCACTCACCGCACCAGAAGCGGGGCACAGCTATGCACTTACCACTCACAGGGTGGGGTGCATGTAACACTGCACTCTCCACCACAGAAGCGGGGTACACATCTGTACTTACCACTCACAGGGCGGGGTGCATGTAGCCCATGACCACATCGCTCTAATAAATACAAACAGAGAACCCAGCACTCACCAAAGTAAACTCACTTATCCTCAACAATTCAATAAATAAATGATGGGGGTTTAGTTGGTGGATTGGCCAATGCACGGAAGCCTGTATACCGATTCAAGGTACCCCACCTTCATACAGGTCCTACACTATCACAGAGTCTTAAAACCTGACTACCACACTGCTGCATCATCTGCCTGCTAGATGTAATGTGTACCTGCCACAGACTTTATGGCTTTTAAAGGCACACTAGTCACCTATTGCACTGGCTCAAAGATGATTGCTAAAAAACAGCTGAGACAGGTTCAGGATAATGAAGTCCACACAGGGGTGCATGAGAAAGCTAGTGGCCACGGTTAATAAGAGCTAACCATAGATTAACCCCTTCATATACACACAGAGTAAAAACCACAGCACTCACCGCACCAGAAGCGGGGCACAGCTATGCACTTACCACTCACAGGGTGGGGTGCATGTAACACTGCACTCTCCACCACAGAAGCGGGGTACACATCTGTACTTACCACTCACAGGGCGGGGTGCATGTAGCCCATGACCACATCGCTCTAATAAATACAAACAGAGAACCCAGCACTCACCAAAGTAAACTCACTTATCCTCAACAATTCAATAAATAAATGATGGGGGTTTAGTTGGTGGATTGGCCAATGCACGGAAGCCTGTATACCGATTCAAGGTACCCCACCTTCATACAGGTCCTACACTATCACAGAGTCTTAAAACCTGACTACCACACTGCTGCATCATCTGCCTGCTAGATGTAATGTGTACCTGCCACAGACTTTATGGCTTTTAAAGGCACACTAGTCACCTATTGCACTGGCTCAAAGATGATTGCTAAAAAACAGCTGAGACAGGTTCAGGATAATGAAGTCCACACAGGGGTGCATGAGAAAGCTAGTGGCCACGGTTAATAAGAGCTAACCATAGATTAACCCCTTCATATACACACAGAGTAAAAACCACAGCACTCACCGCACCAGAAGCGGGGCACAGCTATGCACTTACCACTCACAGGGTGGGGTGCATGTAACACTGCACTCTCCACCACAGAAGCGGGGTACACATCTGTACTTACCACTCACAGGGCGGGGTGCATGTAGCCCATGACCACATCGCTCTAATAAATACAAACAGAGAACCCAGCACTCACCAAAGTAAACTCACTTATCCTCAACAATTCAATAAATAAATGATGGGGGTTTAGTTGGTGGATTGGCCAATGCACGGAAGCCTGTATACCGATTCAAGGTACCCCACCTTCATACAGGTCCTACACTATCACAGAGTCTTAAAACCTGACTACCACACTGCTGCATCATCTGCCTGCTAGATGTAATGTGTACCTGCCACAGACTTTATGGCTTTTAAAGGCACACTAGTCACCTATTGCACTGGCTCAAAGATGATTGCTAAAAAACAGCTGAGACAGGTTCAGGATAATGAAGTCCACACAGGGGTGCATGAGAAAGCTAGTGGCCACGGTTAATAAGAGCTAACCATAGATTAACCCCTTCATATACACACAGAGTAAAAACCACAGCACTCACCGCACCAGAAGCGGGGCACAGCTATGCACTTACCACTCACAGGGTGGGGTGCATGTAACACTGCACTCTCCACCACAGAAGCGGGGTACACATCTGTACTTACCACTCACAGGGCGGGGTGCATGTAGCCCATGACCACATCGCTCTAATAAATACAAACAGAGAACCCAGCACTCACCAAAGTAAACTCACTTATCCTCAACAATTCAATAAATAAATGATGGGGGTTTAGTTGGTGGATTGGCCAATGCACGGAAGCCTGTATACCGATTCAAGGTACCCCACCTTCATACAGGTCCTACACTATCACAGAGTCTTAAAACCTGACTACCACACTGCTGCATCATCTGCCTGCTAGATGTAATGTGTACCTGCCACAGACTTTATGGCTTTTAAAGGCACACTAGTCACCTATTGCACTGGCTCAAAGATGATTGCTAAAAAACAGCTGAGACAGGTTCAGGATAATGAAGTCCACACAGGGGTGCATGAGAAAGCTAGTGGCCACGGTTAATAAGAGCTAACCATAGATTAACCCCTTCATATACACACAGAGTAAAAACCACAGCACTCACCGCACCAGAAGCGGGGCACAGCTATGCACTTACCACTCACAGGGTGGGGTGCATGTAACACTGCACTCTCCACCACAGAAGCGGGGTACACATCTGTACTTACCACTCACAGGGCGGGGTGCATGTAGCCCATGACCACATCGCTCTAATAAATACAAACAGAGAACCCAGCACTCACCAAAGTAAACTCACTTATCCTCAACAATTCAATAAATAAATGATGGGGGTTTAGTTGGTGGATTGGCCAATGCACGGAAGCCTGTATACCGATTCAAGGTACCCCACCTTCATACAGGTCCTACACTATCACAGAGTCTTAAAACCTGACTACCACACTGCTGCATCATCTGCCTGCTAGATGTAATGTGTACCTGCCACAGACTTTATGGCTTTTAAAGGCACACTAGTCACCTATTGCACTGGCTCAAAGATGATTGCTAAAAAACAGCTGAGACAGGTTCAGGATAATGAAGTCCACACAGGGGTGCATGAGAAAGCTAGTGGCCACGGTTAATAAGAGCTAACCATAGATTAACCCCTTCATATACACACAGAGTAAAAACCACAGCACTCACCGCACCAGAAGCGGGGCACAGCTATGCACTTACCACTCACAGGGTGGGGTGCATGTAACACTGCACTCTCCACCACAGAAGCGGGGTACACATCTGTACTTACCACTCACAGGGCGGGGTGCATGTAGCCCATGACCACATCGCTCTAATAAATACAAACAGAGAACCCAGCACTCACCAAAGTAAACTCACTTATCCTCAACAATTCAATAAATAAATGATGGGGGTTTAGTTGGTGGATTGGCCAATGCACGGAAGCCTGTATACCGATTCAAGGTACCCCACCTTCATACAGGTCCTACACTATCACAGAGTCTTAAAACCTGACTACCACACTGCTGCATCATCTGCCTGCTAGATGTAATGTGTACCTGCCACAGACTTTATGGCTTTTAAAGGCACACTAGTCACCTATTGCACTGGCTCAAAGATGATTGCTAAAAAACAGCTGAGACAGGTTCAGGATAATGAAGTCCACACAGGGGTGCATGAGAAAGCTAGTGGCCACGGTTAATAAGAGCTAACCATAGATTAACCCCTTCATATACACACAGAGTAAAAACCACAGCACTCACCGCACCAGAAGCGGGGCACAGCTATGCACTTACCACTCACAGGGTGGGGTGCATGTAACACTGCACTCTCCACCACAGAAGCGGGGTACACATCTGTACTTACCACTCACAGGGCGGGGTGCATGTAGCCCATGACCACATCGCTCTAATAAATACAAACAGAGAACCCAGCACTCACCAAAGTAAACTCACTTATCCTCAACAATTCAATAAATAAATGATGGGGGTTTAGTTGGTGGATTGGCCAATGCACGGAAGCCTGTATACCGATTCAAGGTACCCCACCTTCATACAGGTCCTACACTATCACAGAGTCTTAAAACCTGACTACCACACTGCTGCATCATCTGCCTGCTAGATGTAATGTGTACCTGCCACAGACTTTATGGCTTTTAAAGGCACACTAGTCACCTATTGCACTGGCTCAAAGATGATTGCTAAAAAACAGCTGAGACAGGTTCAGGATAATGAAGTCCACACAGGGGTGCATGAGAAAGCTAGTGGCCACGGTTAATAAGAGCTAACCATAGATTAACCCCTTCATATACACACAGAGTAAAAACCACAGCACTCACCGCACCAGAAGCGGGGCACAGCTATGCACTTACCACTCACAGGGTGGGGTGCATGTAACACTGCACTCTCCACCACAGAAGCGGGGTACACATCTGTACTTACCACTCACAGGGCGGGGTGCATGTAGCCCATGACCACATCGCTCTAATAAATACAAACAGAGAACCCAGCACTCACCAAAGTAAACTCACTTATCCTCAACAATTCAATAAATAAATGATGGGGGTTTAGTTGGTGGATTGGCCAATGCACGGAAGCCTGTATACCGATTCAAGGTACCCCACCTTCATACAGGTCCTACACTATCACAGAGTCTTAAAACCTGACTACCACACTGCTGCATCATCTGCCTGCTAGATGTAATGTGTACCTGCCACAGACTTTATGGCTTTTAAAGGCACACTAGTCACCTATTGCACTGGCTCAAAGATGATTGCTAAAAAACAGCTGAGACAGGTTCAGGATAATGAAGTCCACACAGGGGTGCATGAGAAAGCTAGTGGCCACGGTTAATAAGAGCTAACCATAGATTAACCCCTTCATATACACACAGAGTAAAAACCACAGCACTCACCGCACCAGAAGCGGGGCACAGCTATGCACTTACCACTCACAGGGTGGGGTGCATGTAACACTGCACTCTCCACCACAGAAGCGGGGTACACATCTGTACTTACCACTCACAGGGCGGGGTGCATGTAGCCCATGACCACATCGCTCTAATAAATACAAACAGAGAACCCAGCACTCACCAAAGTAAACTCACTTATCCTCAACAATTCAATAAATAAATGATGGGGGTTTAGTTGGTGGATTGGCCAATGCACGGAAGCCTGTATACCGATTCAAGGTACCCCACCTTCATACAGGTCCTACACTATCACAGAGTCTTAAAACCTGACTACCACACTGCTGCATCATCTGCCTGCTAGATGTAATGTGTACCTGCCACAGACTTTATGGCTTTTAAAGGCACACTAGTCACCTATTGCACTGGCTCAAAGATGATTGCTAAAAAACAGCTGAGACAGGTTCAGGATAATGAAGTCCACACAGGGGTGCATGAGAAAGCTAGTGGCCACGGTTAATAAGAGCTAACCATAGATTAACCCCTTCATATACACACAGAGTAAAAACCACAGCACTCACCGCACCAGAAGCGGGGCACAGCTATGCACTTACCACTCACAGGGTGGGGTGCATGTAACACTGCACTCTCCACCACAGAAGCGGGGTACACATCTGTACTTACCACTCACAGGGCGGGGTGCATGTAGCCCATGACCACATCGCTCTAATAAATACAAACAGAGAACCCAGCACTCACCAAAGTAAACTCACTTATCCTCAACAATTCAATAAATAAATGATGGGGGTTTAGTTGGTGGATTGGCCAATGCACGGAAGCCTGTATACCGATTCAAGGTACCCCACCTTCATACAGGTCCTACACTATCACAGAGTCTTAAAACCTGACTACCACACTGCTGCATCATCTGCCTGCTAGATGTAATGTGTACCTGCCACAGACTTTATGGCTTTTAAAGGCACACTAGTCACCTATTGCACTGGCTCAAAGATGATTGCTAAAAAACAGCTGAGACAGGTTCAGGATAATGAAGTCCACACAGGGGTGCATGAGAAAGCTAGTGGCCACGGTTAATAAGAGCTAACCATAGATTAACCCCTTCATATACACACAGAGTAAAAACCACAGCACTCACCGCACCAGAAGCGGGGCACAGCTATGCACTTACCACTCACAGGGTGGGGTGCATGTAACACTGCACTCTCCACCACAGAAGCGGGGTACACATCTGTACTTACCACTCACAGGGCGGGGTGCATGTAGCCCATGACCACATCGCTCTAATAAATACAAACAGAGAACCCAGCACTCACCAAAGTAAACTCACTTATCCTCAACAATTCAATAAATAAATGATGGGGGTTTAGTTGGTGGATTGGCCAATGCACGGAAGCCTGTATACCGATTCAAGGTACCCCACCTTCATACAGGTCCTACACTATCACAGAGTCTTAAAACCTGACTACCACACTGCTGCATCATCTGCCTGCTAGATGTAATGTGTACCTGCCACAGACTTTATGGCTTTTAAAGGCACACTAGTCATCTTTGAGCCAGTGCAATAGGTGACTAGTGTGCCTTTAAAAGCCATAAAGTCTGTGGCAGGTACACATTACATCTAGCAGGCAGATGATGCAGCAGTGTGGTAGTCAGGTTTTAAGACTCTGTGATAGTGTAGGACCTGTATGAAGGTGGGGTACCTTGAATCGGTATACAGGCTTCCGTGCATTGGCCAATCCACCAACTAAACCCCCATCATTTATTTATTGAATTGTTGAGGATAAGTGAGTTTACTTTGGTGAGTGCTGGGTTCTCTGTTTGTATATATATATATATATATATATACATACATACATACATACATACACACACAGTTGTGCTCCTAAGGTTACATACCCTAGCAGAATTTGTGATTTTCTGGCCATTTGTCAGAGAATATGAATGATAACTCACAAACTTTTCTTTCACTCATGGTTAGTGGTTGGGTGAAGCCATTTATTGTCAAACTACTGTGTTTACTCTTTTTAAATCATAATGACAACAGAAACTACCCAAATGACCCTGATCAAAAGTTTACATACCCTGGAGATTTTGGTCTGACATGCACACAAGTTGACACAAACGTGTTTGAATGGCTACTAAAGGTAACCATCCTCACCTGTGGTCTGTTTGCTTGTAATCAGTGTGTGTATGTATAAAAGGTCAGTGATTTTCTGGACTCCTGAAAGACCCTTGCATCATTCATCCAGTGCTGCACTAACGTGTCTGGATTCTGAGTCATGGGGAAAGCAAAAGAATTGTCAAAGGATCTGCAGGAAAAGGTAACTGAACTGAATAAAACAGGAAAGGGATATAAAAAGATATCCAAGCAATTGAGAATGCCAATCAGCAGTGTTCAAACTAATTAAGAAGTGGAAAATGAGGGATTCTGTGGAAACCAAATCACGGTCAGGTAGACCAACAAAAATTTCAGCCAAAACGGTCAGGAAAATTGTTTGCGATGCAAAAGAAAAATCCACAAATAACTTCAGCTGAAATACAGGACTATCACAACTGAGGGCTGGTGCTCACTACTGGAAGCCTCAGTTGTAGGGGCTGAGGTATACTTAAATGTGAGAGGCCAGATAGGACTCCTGGACATGTGTGAACCTGCAGTACCTAAAGCCCGAAGGCGTGACCACGACAACAGAGGATACGTTCAACAGGTTTATTAAATTAACTTAGCTCACAAATGATAGCGACAGTTAGCAGTATGGTAACAGGACGACAAGTCACAGCTCTCAGAGATGCACATAGGAAGTCTCTAGGTGTGGTACAATTGAACAATCTTAAAGGACCTGGAGATGGCGAGTCCTTTACCACACCAATGCACTGAAGAGCTGTGTTAATAATGTTGGAATACAAACTGTAGCTTGAGAGCGAGGAGTTATGTAGGTGATGCTTGTGAGCGCATATACAGGAGGTGCTTGAGCGCATATACAGGAGGTGCTTGAGATCGATGGCGAAACACAGATGATGGAATGGAGATCAATGACGGAACACAGATGGTGACTGAAGATCGATGGCGGAGCACCGATGGTGACTGAAGTTCGATGGCGGTGCACCGATGGTTACTGGCAGGGCAGAGCACCGCTGGAAGCTGGAAGCCGGTATCGGGTACCTGCCGGTCACAGGATGCAATGATGAGACACTGCAGAGTCAGGCTGCACCATGGAGAGTGGAACTGGTGTGAGTCTCTAGTGGAGTTTGCAAGCAGGAACAACCACAATAGAAAGAGACTGGTTTCACTAGGATGACAACTGAAGCACTGACAGTTTTCTAGTCCAGGAACATGATATTTATACCAGCTGGGAAACAGGGATTGGCTGGCTGATTAAGCAGAGTCTAGAGTGCAGCTGCTGGATAATTAGGCAGAAACTAGAGTGCAGCTGATAGGCTGAAAAGGAACATGTGATGAAAACAAACATGGCTGCGCCCATGTTTGAACTTGGAGGGAAAGACTGTTTGTAACTTGCATATGAGTTTTAACCATGAAGCTGCCAGAATCACAGTAAAGAGATTTGAGACAATGAGATGCAGCGTGCTGCACACAGACAGTGCAGATGGAATCCAGGCTTGGAACGCTGGGACAGTCTCAGGAGGCATTATGAAGGTAAATACTAATGAAGAATTACCTGAATCGTGACAAGGACTCTCTGAAAAAAAGTGGTGTGGTTGTTTCAAGATGTACAATAAGGAGGCATTTGAAGAAAAATTGGCTGCATGGTCGAGTCGCCAGAAGAAAGCCATTACTACGCAAATGCCACAAAGCATCCCGCTTACAATACTCCAAATAGCACAGGGACAAGCCTCAAAACTTCTGGAACAAAGTAATTTGGAGTGATGAGACCAAAATTTAACTTTTTGGCCACAACCATAAACGTTACATTTGGAGAGGAGTCAACAAGGCCTAAGATGAAAGGTACACCATTCCTACTGTGAAACACAGAGGTGGATCGATGATGTTTTGGGGATGTGTGAGCTACAAAGGCACTGGAAACTTGGTCACAATTTATGGCAAGATGAATGCAGCATGTTATCAGAAAATACTGGAGGAAAATTTGCACTCATCAGCCCGGAAGCTGTGCATGGGACGTACTTGGATGTTCCAACATGACTGATCCAAAACACAAGGCCAAGTCGACCTGTCATTGGCTACTGCAGAATAAAGTGAAGGTTCTGGAGTGGCCATCTCAGTCTCCTGACCTCAATATCATTGAGCCACTCTGGGGAGATCTCAAACGTGCAGTTCATGCAAGACAGCCCAAGAATTTACAGGAACTGGGGGCTTTTTGCCAAGAAGAATGGGCAGCTTTACCATCTGAGAAAATAAAGAGCCTCATCCACAGCTACCACAAAAGACTTCAAGCTGTCATTGATGTTAAAGCAGGCAATACACGGTATTAAGAACTGGGGTATGTAAACTTTTGATCAGGGTCATTTGGGTAGTTTCTGTTGTCATTATGATTTAAAAAGAGTAAACACAGTTGTTTGACAATAAATGGCTTCACCCAACCACTAACCATGAGTGAAAGAAAAGTTTGGGAGTTATCATTCATATTCTCTGACAAATGGCCAGAAAATCACAAATTCTGCTAGGGTATGTAAACTTATGAGAACAACTGTGTGTATATATGTATGTATGTATGTATGTATTGTCAAAGTCAGAAAAATATCTCTATGCACACTACCATATTTGCACCTCACACAGGTCCGTGCTGCGCATGCGTACGCTCTCCCGTGCGTGCGCATACTCACAGTCGCGGGCACCCGCAGGCGCACGGTATGCGTATTTACGGTAGAGTTTATGTGATCGTAGCGTGCGACTCAATCGTTACATATTTTCAGTAATAATGTATTTTGTAGATCATGGTCCCTTTGATAGATTCTGAAAGTTTAGTTAACATAGCATGTTCCTGAACAGAGGGAACCCTCTTTGTATTGTACGAAGGGTCTAACAGGGGTCATACAGTGGTGTTTGGTACCCATCGGAAGAGTATTTAAATAGCAATATTCCGGTGTTGGTTTGGAGCAGATTAATCGCTCGTGCGAATAGTTATGGACATAAGAAGTTTATGTCCATTTACTATTATTTGTTCTTATTTAGTCATGCGGCGGGAAACTCAGTATCCCACCCACCTGAACAGTTGGAAATAGTCACAACCCACCTGTATGAATCAACCTATGACCTTTTGTTATAATGCGAAGCCGAATTCCTGTGTCCAATGAACAATAAGATTGTAGGGACCATTGAATTGCATTGTGTGTGGGGCATAAATAGGCAGGCCGACCATATCCAGTTCACTCTCTTCAACGGTTCTCATTGCTGATAATCGGGAGCTGGATATCGAGGCGCATGCGATCGTTTCCCCTTGTGCGTAAGTGTTTCTCCGCAACTATATTGATCTTCTTGTTATTGTGGGCCAATCTCTCTCATTTTCTCTCTCTCTCTCTCCTTCTCTTTCTCTCTCATTTTCCTTTAAATTGTATTGTATTTCCTGTGTAGTTATCTGGTTAGGTAGTCTATGTTATATTGTAGTGTATGACTTGTATTGTGTTTAACTCTTTTGCAAGTATAGCATTCATAATATATATTTTAGGCGTTGGACCCTGAGTACGGTATCTGTGTGTTTCTTATAGTATTAAGTATTCTCAGAGCGTCGGTGACGCTCAAACAGCTTTTAAGGTAATAAGGTTATACTGTGTTGCATTTACTCTCTAACATTACACTAAGGTTTTACTGCACATTACACTGTTTATGGTTTAGATACAAAGGTTTAATATAGTGAGCGTCAGCGCCGCTGGTGATCTCCTCGTGGTCCCGAGCGTTCGCTACGCTATAGCGAATCATTACGTTTGTTAACAGCCAATAACATGCCTGCCTGTGATCTCTTGGCCGTGAGCGAACGTGACGCTTGAGCGTCTCGATCACGGCAAAGCGATTGTTACGCAACTAGCGTACCCTTACGGTACTTCATACGTAAATAGCGTACAGTGTTCTTAGACCTCATAAAGGGTATTATATATGATAAATATTTAGCTTTATCAATTGGCGGCTCGCCCGTCCTTCACATATCTACACTAGGTAATTTCAGCAGACATTATCCAGCAGCAAAGGGCGGGAGATCATATTCCTCGTAGTGCTGTTTGGATAAGCGTCTGCTTCTCTTAGTAAAGGGTGCTGAAGGAATCCGGGAACCGGAGGTAAGAACAAAACAATAGTGTCTTTTTAAAACTGTTTATTTTTCTGTCTTGCGTACACACGCACGCACACATATATATCTGCATTTCCTTTTCATTGGTGTATTTTCGTATGTCACTCTCCTGTTTGCCAGTTCTATAGTTGATAAACGTATAAATTGTGTTACGGTGGATCTTTGCTTTGCGTACACGTGTCTCTAACAAAAGACTGAGACTTGCGTACGCAATCCAAGGGCCGACGCACGCAGCGTATATTACACAAGGGAGCGTACGGGTACGCCCACGTAACTCAAATCACAAGTTTTTTTTTTTTCTTCCTCTCCTCTCAACGCGATAAGTAGCGCCACGCGGTAAATAACGCCAGGCGATAAATCGCGCAAATTTTTTTTTTCATTCGAAATTTAAATTAATAGATCCTTCTCCTAATTTGTAACACATCTGGTCTAAAGAGAAATTTCTGCGCAGAAATAGAAATAGAAACAAAAGTGTACATGTGGTGAGTGAGTGTGTTGTATACAATTTTACAGGTTGAACCACAAGAAAAGTCGAGTTCTCGTGAGGTACATGCGTGTAAGTGACGTACATGGTGGCTAGGGAGGCATCCCTGGTTAAATATACAATTTGAGCATTAGAGTGTAGCAGACCAGGAGGTCATACTGTAACAGACCAGGAGGTCATAGCAGACCAACAGGTTCAGGTACAGCAGACAAGGAAGTCCGCTATACAGTCCACAGGCACAACACCAAGAAAGGGTTGGTGCAACACCCATATAGGCCATATAAGCTCTGGCTGAAGGAATTCGCAGCCGAAATTTTCGATTCCACTGGTCGCTCAGTACATAAGATTAGTTGCTTGTGTACTAAACGATTGTACCGCACGTAATTGTGTGCATTAGTAAACCTGACCGGTACTATTTGTGTACGAAGGTCATAAACGCTATTTGTACATTCTAACGTGATTTGTGTAATTTTTTTTATTTTAAGGGAAGTTCGCTGCTCACTCAGGAACTATCCAGCAACCAATAGTTACTGGAAAGAGTAAGTGTTCTTCGGAGCACCCTCACAGGTTCCAGTAAATAGAGGTTCAGGTCGCAGGGGCCCTAGGTCGAGTACGCCAGCACCATATCGGTGTGATCAGGTCGTATTGGTCGGCGTGGGCGAGTGAGTGGGGTACTCGGTAAACCGCCACCGTCAGCCTATTTTGGACATTTGGTTTGCGTAAGGGTTGGTTAAATAAAGCAACACCTTCGAACTATGGGGGCCACTTGTTCAGGTAGGGGGCGATCAACCTCGGTTCGGGTTGATTCAGTGAACCGACCAATTGGGTCGGCAAGGTATGTAATGTGTGAGAAATACGGAAGTCACACAGAAGCTTTATGTGATGAATGGGAGAGAATGACAGTACATGACGGGGAGAAATTCCCAAGAGTAGGTAGCTTCAGCACAGAAGTGTTAACGAATTTAAGGAGAAGGATATGTCTCATTAAATCAACAAAGAGACGAATCAAACATTACGATTATTTGCAGTTGTGGCAGCAGGAAGGTGACATACAGAGAGGATTGGCTCAGGCGGCGGGATCTGGCTCAATCAGAAAACTGATAGCCACGGCCCCACCGCCACCATACATATCAGGAGAGAAATTGGTTGCGGAGAATGACGCACTAAGGTGTAACACACAAACACTTAGCAACTGTATAAATGTTAAAGATAATGTTAACCAATTAACCAACGCAAGTATTAACCCGTGCAAGTTGTACCCTGTTTTGAACTTTCCTCAGGAGTGTGATCAAGAAGACGAATCGGCAACAATTTCAGCGCTCTCTCTAGCAGCCACCATAGCAGAGACCACAGTAGGCACAGCTCCACCCACGAGATTAGTAACAAAGGCCCCTAGCGGAGGGATAGGTGAGGTCGTATTTACAGGTAAGTACGGCACCATACACTATGCTGAAGCCATTTCACCACAGGCTGTAGAACCCACACAGAGTGATGTTGTTAGAGTTACTCCTGTTAGGGTAATAGCTGTTCCAAATGGGAAAACTGACACATCAGGGGTCACCCCTGTGAGGAACATTGCCATGTATAGCCCATTTTCCAGAATGGAATTAAGGACCATAGTGTCTGAATTCCCTGACCCTAGAAAAGATTTAGTTGCCAGTCAAAAATACATCAGAGACTTAGGTAACACTGTAGAGCCCAACAATAAAGACTGGCAGATATTGCTGAGAGCATGTTTACCCTCCAATGTTGACGCAACTCAATTTTTAGCTGATTGCGGATTAGATCAGGATGTACCTCTTATAGATGTGTACAACAAAGACAATGTAAAAAGAATAAACTTACAGTTAAAAGAATATTTCCCAGCGGTAGTCAGATGGAACAAGATATTCTCCATTAAACAGAAGGAGTCAGAGACAGCTGCAGAGTATTTTCACAGAGCATTATCAGAAATGGCAAAATACACAGGCATAGAGGACATTAAAACAAACATAAACCATCGAGAAGTAGCAGTATCGGTACTGATGGATGGTTTAAAAGAGTCATTGAAGACTAGGGTACAGACCACACAACCATGTTGGCGAGGTCTGTCTGTGGCTACTTTGAGAGAGGCTGCTATTGATCACGATAGGAACATCACCAGACACAGGGAACAACAAAGTGATAAGTTAATGGCCGTAAGTATACAGGCCCTGACCACAAGGCAGCCTTTGTTTGTATCACCAAACCCTGTGGGTAAGTCAAGTGTGGTTACTTGTTATTCTTGTCATAAACAGGGACACATGGCACGAGATTGTAGAGTAAAGAATGTACGAAACTCATACCAACCCCCTAGACAACGACACGACACACGACATTGGGAGCAAGGTCCGCAGAAACGGAGTTATGAGCCACATGCAGGGGAAACAAAAAGATACCCCCCAAACAGAGATTGGCAAACCTCTGGTAGTTCCCAGCTAACTCCCTCACAAGTAGTTGCTGCCAGCGGGATTCAGGGAGGTCACCATACCCAATAGGGGTGTGGCCATACCTGTAATCTGCAGCCAGTAAAATTGATTGCAAGTCTTGGAAGTGAACCAGAAATTGCAATCAATGTAGCTGGTAAATCATTAAACTTTCTTGTAGACACAGGGGCGGCCAAATCAGTGATAAATTCGACAGTGGGCATGAGGACCACTGGTAGGACAATTCCAGCCGTGGGAGTAACAGGAGTAGTCCAGCATTACCCTGTTAGCAAACCAGCAGAGATTACAATAGGGCCTTTACATACCAAGCATTCCTTTTTGCTGGCTGCATCGGCACCGACCAATCTCCTGGGAAGAGACTTACTGTGTAAAATGGGGTGCGTCATTTATTGTACTCCTGAAGGTGTATTCTTGGACATACCTGAGAATCACGCTCAGGAAGTACGAGACATGTTAGACTCCCCGTCAAAATTAATGTCACATACCATTATGACAAATAGGACTCCCTCCCAAGTAGAAGAAATGACATCTCAGATACCAGAGTCACTTTGGACAAAAGATGGACAGGACACTGGATTAATGGCAAACGTAGCTCCGGTAGTTGTACAAGTAAAAGATGGTAGGATAGCTCCAAAAATCCCACAGTACCCTCTGAAGCCAGAGGTGGAGTTAGGAGTTTACCCAGTAATAGAGCGCTTGCTACAACAGGGCATTCTGGTAAGAACGTCCAGCACTGCTAATAGTCCCATCTTCCCTGTGAAAAAGAGTGGGGGGAGGGGTTACCGGCTAGTGCAGGATCTAAGGGGGATTAACAAAATAGTTGAGAGTCAGTTCCCCGTAGTGCCAAATCCAGCTGTCATCCTAATGCAAATCCCTCCCACTGCGAAATTTTTCACTGTTATTGACCTCTGCTCCGCTTTCTTTTCGGTACCTCTGCACCCTGACAGTCAATATTTGTTCGCATTTACATACAGAGGAGTCCAATACACATGGACTCGATTACCACAAGGATTCATAGATAGCCCAAGTATATTTTCTCAGGCTTTGCATGATTGTTTACAGTCTTTCCAACCAGTGAGTGGATCAGTATTAATACAGTACGTGGATGATCTACTACTGTGTTCTGATTCATTGGAGGCATCCCTGAAGGATACGAAACAGCTCCTGTTTCATCTTTCAGACACAGGACACAAGGTTTCCAAAGACAAGTTGCAATTATGCCAAACTAGGGTAAAATATTTGGGACACTGTTTAACACAAGGACTGAGACACCTGACCGCTGATAGAATTCAAGCAATTAGAGACATGACTCTGCCACAAACCCAGCAACAGATCAGAACATTTTTAGGAATGTGTGGGTATTGCCGTAATTGGATCCCAGGGTTTTCCATTTTAGCGTTACCTTTGCAGGAAATGGTCTCCTCAAACAAACCTGATCGGATTTCGCATACAGACGAGTCTGAGGCAGCATTTGAGAGACTTAAACAGTGCCTAACGCAGGCACCAGCATTAGGTATGCCGGACTATGGGAAACCCTTTGAACTATACGGAACAGAAAGTGCTGGTTGCGCGGCAGGCGTACTAACCCAAAAGCACGGTGATGCCAGCAGGCCAGTAGCATATTACAGCGCTCAGCTAGACACGGTAGCGCGATCCCTCCCCACATGCTTGCGAAGCGTTGCTGCGATAGAATTGCTAGTAACGAAAAGCGAAGACGTCGTGCTAGGTCACAACCTCACAATTCATACACCGCATGCAGTGTCAGCCTTGTTAAATTCTGCCCAAACCAGGCACGTCTCATCAGCGCGGTTTACAAGATGGGAATTGGCACTAATGGCCCCCGTAAACATCACCATAAGGAGATGCAGTGCATTAAATCCTGCAACATATCTCCCAAGTGTGTCTGGACAGACCCAAAGGGTGGAGGATGAGAGTACTGGGGAAGGAGGATTTAATACAAAGGAAGACACTCATGATTGTATAGAATATTTGACCCAAAATTTTACCGCAAGGCCTGACATCAGTGACAACCCACTGGAAGATGCAGAACTTACGTTCTACACGGACGGAAGTTGTCATAGACAGTCAGACTCGGGAGACTTGTGTACTGGATACGCAGTCGTAGATGACCAAGGCACCATAGAAGCGGAACCGCTAGGCCCACCTCACTCAGCCCAGGTTGCTGAACTGGTCGCCCTAACCAGAGCATGTGAATTGGCTAAGGGCAAATCAGCCAATATCTACACCGATTCTAGATACGCATTCGGGGTAGTCCATGATTTCGGAGCCCTATGGCGCCTCAGAAATTTCATGACGGCAGCTGGTACACCGGTAGCGCATGCAGCTCACATAAAAAGGCTTCTAACAGCGATACAGGAACCCGACAGAGTGGCTGTTATCAAATGTAAAGCACATACATATAGCCAAGACCCAGTATCGCTTGGTAACAGCCGAGCAGACGAAGCAGCTAAGTTAGCAGCTGCTACCCCCAGACAGACAGACACCACACAACTGATGGTATTTAATACCATCAACACACAGAAGTTGTGTGAGATGCAAAATTTGTGTTCCACACAGGAAAAGGCAGTCTGGAAGGCAAAGGGATATGTCCAGGAGTCCTCAGGACTCTGGACGGATGGACATGGTAAACCAGTGGCCCCCAGAGCATATCTTCCATGTTTGGCTGAAGCAGCTCATGGGCTGACTCATCTAGGCAAGGAAGGGATGTGCAAGTTGGTAAGAGCATATTGGTGCGCCCCAGGATTCTCCTCTCATGCGAGTAAAAGAGCCATGTCGTGCCTTACCTGTTTGAGAAAGAATATTGGAAAGGCAATACCTACAGAACCATCCCATATCCCACCTGCCGGCGGCCCTTTCCAGGTAATACAGATTGACTTCATTCAATTACCCCCTTGTCGAAATTTGAAATATGTACTTGTTTGTATAGATGTTTTCTCAAATTGGGTCGAAGCATTTCCGGCGGCCACAAATACCGCTATGTTTACTGCGAAGAAAATTGTGCAGGAATTTGTATGTAGATATGGTATCCCTAGAATTATCGAAAGTGATAGGGGTACCCATTTTACAGGTGATGTCTTTCAAGGAATGTGTAAATTGATGGGAATTGATAGCAAGCTGCACACTCCATACCGTCCACAGGCGAGTGCGAAAGTGGAAAGAGTGAACAGCACTATTAAAAATAAACTGAGTAAAGTGATGGCAGAGACAGGATTGACATGGCCAGAAGCTTTACCCATTGTACTGTACAGCATCAGAACCACTCCCAGGTCCCCTCTTAATCTGTCTCCCTTTGAAATCTTGTTTGGTCGACAACCGCATGTTATGATTAACCCTCAGGATGATTTGAAGTGTAACAATGAAGTGACTGTAAAATACTTGATTAACATGAGTAAACAGTTAAGGAATCAAAATGATAATCTGAAGTTAGTGATTCCTGATTTACCAGATAGTAATTGTCATGACATTGAACCTGGGGATTATGTAATGATACGGAATTTTCTACGCTCAGGTTGCCTCATTGACAGATGGGAAGGACCATACCAGGTCTTATTGACTAGCACTACAGCATTGAAGGTTGCTGAGAGAGAGACTTGGGTTCATTCGTCCCACTGTAAGAAGGTCGTTGATCCAGAGAAGTCCTGTGATAAGGAACAGACGGTAGAGGTTGTATCACTAGAGTGTCTGTTCCAGGAGGACTAAGGCGGCACCTGAGCATCGAGAACCACAAGATCAAAAGCAGTTGTCGATCCCCTGTTCCCTTTTATTGTTTTTCTCCAACTTCCCATCCCATCTCCCTCAATTATTTTTTTTCCCCTTCTCATTCTTCTTCGTCTCCTCCTATAAGATGGACTTGCCCCAAGAGACTGTGATCCGGATTTTCCTGTTGACCATGATGTTGACCAGAGCAGTCTGTTCCGGCGAGAGTACCATGGAGGTCGAGAGAGGTTCTGGAATGGGTTCTGATGATAAAGATGGAGGCGTAGTTTTCCAAGAACAACTTAACCAACAAGTAACAA
Organism: Pseudophryne corroboree; assembly: GCF_028390025.1. Taxonomy (NCBI): domain Eukaryota; kingdom Metazoa; phylum Chordata; class Amphibia; order Anura; family Myobatrachidae; genus Pseudophryne; species Pseudophryne corroboree. The sequence goes on along the minus strand of NC_086453.1, from coordinate 309,057,865 downwards.
GACCCACTTGGACGAGGAATTTGATGAGCCGATATACAGACAACAGAGGGATTAAAGAAGAAGTTTGACAACCTGATACACAGATTTTTGATGAACTATGCCATGGATCCCCAGTTTCCCTAGAAATTTTAAAATTACGCTAGCCCAACACTTTTGTAAATCTATGGACATTGACAGCTTTTGCTCGCACCTTATGGGCAAAAGCACAAAGAAGACTGCATTCAACAGACACCAAACAAGACCTCAATCGACGAATGTACATTTACCTGACATAGAATACCACCGCATTTACCGTAATTATGTCTTTTCTTCATTTCTACAACCCTCAGGTAGTGACACACATAGTCGATAGGGAATACAGGCACAGATATCAGCAATCACATATCTCCCCCATTCATGTATCATCAACTAAAATGTGCTCCCCCATTTTGTTACAACCAAAGCCGAAAAGAGCTCGGTAAAGTTTGACAGCCCATCCACAGACCCGTACCACGGGATAAGAAGGAATTCAAATGTATACTTCGCAATACCTCGAAGCTTGATTTAAAACACGTACGGCACGATGATACATGACCCCCAAGCACGGATTCATACACACATGCTTCTGCTATCTCACTAGGTCATACCCTTTTCCTACCATCTCCTCTCCTCCCTTACCCAACCATGTAAATGTATTAACCCCTGACATATATTTTTCTCTTTTGAAATGTTTTAGAAGGTGGCAGTTATTGTTGACTGCCAAAGGGTGGACTGTCAAAGTCAGAAAAATATCTCTATGCACACTACCATATTTGCACCTCACACAGGTCCGTGCTGCGCATGCGTACGCTCTCCCGTGCGTGCGCATACTCACAGTCGCGGGCACCCGCAGGCGCACGGTATGCGTATTTACGGTAGAGTTTATGTGATCGTAGCGTGCGACTCAATCGTTACATATTTTCAGTAATAATGTATTTTGTAGATCATGGTCCCTTTGATAGATTCTGAAAGTTTAGTTAACATAGCATGTTCCTGAACAGAGGGAACCCTCTTTGTATTGTACGAAGGGTCTAACAGGGGTCATACAGTGGTGTTTGGTACCCATCGGAAGAGTATTTAAATAGCAATATTCCGGTGTTGGTTTGGAGCAGATTAATCGCTCGTGCGAATAGTTATGGACATAAGAAGTTTATGTCCATTTACTATTATTTGTTCTTATTTAGTCATGCGGCGGGAAACTCAGTATCCCACCCACCTGAACAGTTGGAAATAGTCACAACCCACCTGTATGAATCAACCTATGACCTTTTGTTATAATGCGAAGCCGAATTCCTGTGTCCAATGAACAATAAGATTGTAGGGACCATTGAATTGCATTGTGTGTGGGGCATAAATAGGCAGGCCGACCATATCCAGTTCACTCTCTTCAACGGTTCTCATTGCTGATAATCGGGAGCTGGATATCGAGGCGCATGCGATCGTTTCCCCTTGTGCGTAAGTGTTTCTCCGCAACTATATTGATCTTCTTGTTATTGTGGGCCAATCTCTCATTTTCTCTCTCTCTCTCTCCTTCTCTTTCTCTCTCATTTTCCTTTAAATTGTATTGTATTTCCTGTGTAGTTATCTGGTTAGGTAGTCTATGTTATATTGTAGTGTATGACTTGTATTGTGTTTAACTCTTTTGCAAGTATAGCATTCATAATATATATTTTAGGCGTTGGACCCTGAGTACGGTATCTGTGTGTTTCTTATAGTATTAAGTATTCTCAGAGCGTCGGTGACGCTCAAACAGCTTTTAAGGTAATAAGGTTATACTGTGTTGCATTAACTCTCTAACATTACACTAAGGTTTTACTGCACATTACACTGTTTATGGTTTAGATACAAAGGTTTAATATAGTGAGCGTCAGCGCCGCTGGTGATCTCCTCGTGGTCCCGAGCGTTCGCTACGCTATAGCGAATCATTACGTTTGTTAACAGCCAATAACGTGCCTGCCTGTGATCTCTTGGCCGTGAGCGAACGTGACGCTTGAGCGTCTCGATCACGGCAAAGCGATTGTTACGCAACTAGCGTACCCTTACGGTACTTCATACGTAAATAGCGTACAGTGTTCTTAGACCTCATAAAGGGTATTATATATGATAAATATTTAGCTTTATCAGTATGTATGTGTATATATATGTGTATGTGCTTGCATTTTAGGGGGCGGGGGCAGGACCCGGCATCCGGGGGTGGCCTTGCCCTGTGCTGTGCGGCCTCCCGCATGTTAGAGAAGCGAGTTGTAGTTTTGCGATTAATTGCAAAACTACAACTCAAGCTGAATCAGGCCCGTAGTGCATAAGCAGGGGGTCATTCTGAGTTGATCGTAGCTGTGCTAAATTTAGCACAGCTACGATCATCTTCCCTGACATGCGGGGGGATGCCCAGCGCAGGGCTAGTCCGCCCCGCATGTCAGTCTGCCCCCTCCCCCCCCCCGCACAAATACAAAAGCATTGCACAGCGGCGATACTTTTGTATTTGTGGAGTAACTCCCGGCCAGCGGCTGCGTGAGACATCACGCAGCCGCCGCGGGCCGCCCCCCAACGGTCCGGCCACGCCTGCGTTCGCCGGAGCGCGTCCCCTAAACGGCGGCTTAACGCCGCCGCCCAGCCCCCTCCCGCCCAGCAACCGCCTCTGTCTCAGAGGTGATCGCTAGGCAACGATGGCTGCCATGCACCGGCGCCGCATGCGCAGTTCTGACCCGATCGCTGCGCTGCAACAAACTGCAACGAGCGATCAGATCGGAATGACCCCCACACTGGGCAATCTTGCAAAAACCTAAAGATTATATCGTCAGTGGCCACATCCAGGAGTATGCTCATTGACAATGGGCCTTATTCTGGTTTGTTAGCAAACCAAAAAAGCAAGCTACTGGACAAAACCATGTGCACTGCAGGGGGGGGGGAGATATAACATGTGCAGAGAGAGTTAGATTTGGGTGGGGTGTGTTCAAACTGAAATCTAAATTGCAGTGTAAAAATAAAGCAGCCAGTGTTTACCCTGCACAGAAACAATATAACCCATCCAAATCTAACTCTCTCTGCACATGTTACATCTGCCCCACCTGCAGTTCACATGGTTTTGCCCATTAGAGCAAAATGTTGTTTTGCAATCAACCTTAAATTAGACCTTTAGTGTGGATCCAGCAGTTTCAATATACTTAACATGAAGCTGCTTTTACCCTGTACCTTTTAGGTTGTCAGTGTTCACTGCCCAGTTTGACTTACATTACTTTTCAACATCTCTCTAAGATATTTGATTCTGCATTTTGCCCAAATGTTTTAAAACTCAATTCTATGGGGGAGATGTACCAAGCCTTGGAGAGATATACAGTGGAGAGAGATAAAGTACCAGCTCCGAACTCTCATGTTACAGGCTGTGAAAAATGACAGGAGCTGACTGGTTCGCAATCTATCTCTCTGCACTTTATCTCTTTCCAAGGCTTAGTAAATAGATTCCTACTGTATATATTTAAAAGTCCTTGGGAAAAGTGTCGTGGCATACTGTATAAAGGGTATGGTTACACGGCAGTAATTGTACACTGCATGGAAAATACTCCCCCCAACTTTCATATAAACTGATCACTACTGTAGTGGCATGTTAGAGTCAAAGATCTATGCTCCCACTCTATAAAATGTTCAGCAGACGTCATTCAGTGGACTGTTTAAAATAACGCTGTTTCCTTTTATTTATAGCACAGAGTACAGCACCATTCGTAGGGTGTAGTAGGGTATGCCGGCGGCCAGCATACTGGCGCCGGAATCCCGACAGCCGGCATACCGACAGCTGGGCGAGCGCAAATGAGCCCCTTGCGGGCTCGCTGCGCTCGCCACACTGCAGGCACGGTGGCGCGCTACGCACGCCACGCTATCTATTCTCCCTCCAGGGGAGTCGTTGACCCCCAAGAGGGAGAAAAGGTGTCGGTGTGCCGGCTGTCGGGATACCGACAGCCGGCAAACTGAAGACCACCCCCATTCGTAGAATATAAATTTTTAATTATACTGGCCCATTCTGTATTTTGTTTTTGGTGACAACAGTTGTCACAGACATAGATCGGCTACTGAAGGCGTTTTACAAGAGGCAGGTGGATGTTACGGAGGCGGCAAGAAGACTATTGTCCGACGAACAGGCTCCCAAGAGACGGAAAATACTTGTTGACTTTATCAGCAACCTTAATGAAAACATCTTGGCAGAAAGTCGGGAAGAAGACGAGCCTTGGTTTGAAGGTTAGTTTGGATGATTGAACAGCCATCACATTGAATGGTGCCCTTTTACTTTGCACAATACAATATATTTATTTATTTATTACCAGTTATTTATATAGCGCACAAATATTCCGCAGCGCTTTACACAAATACTTGGTCATTCACATCAGTTCCTGCCCCAGTGGAGTTTACAATCTATATTCCTTACCACATGTACACGTACACACATTCACACTAGGGATCCAATTAACCTACCAGTATATTTTGGGATTGTGGGAGGAAACCCACGCAAGTATGGGGAGAATATACAAACTCCACACAGTTAGGGCCACGGTGGGAATTGAACCTATGACCTCAGTGCTGTGAGGCAGTAATGCTAACCATTACACCTTCCGTACTGCCCCAATATATGCACCCCTGTGTGGACTTCATTATCCTGAACCTGTCTCAGCTGTTTTTTAGCAATCATCTTTGAGCCAGTGCAATAGGTGACTAGTGTGCCTTTAAAAGCCATATAGTCTGTGGCAGGTACACATTACATCTAGCAGGCAGATGATGCAGCAGTGTGGTAGTCAGGTTTTAAGACTCTGTGATAGTGTAGGACCTGTATGAAGGTGGGGTACCTTGAATCGGTATACAGGCTTCCGTGCATTGGCCAATCCACCAACTAAACCCCCATCATTTATTTATTGAATTGTTGAGGATAAGTGAGTTTACTTTGGTGAGTGCTGGGTTCTCTGTTTGTATTTATTAGAGCGATGTGGTCATGGGCTACATGCACCCCGCCCTGTGAGTGGTAAGTACAGCTGTGTACCCCGCTTCTGTGGTAGAGAGTGCAGTGTTACATGCACCCCACCCTGTGAGTGGTAAGTGCATAGCTGTGCCCCGCTTCTGGTGCGGTGAGTGCTGTGGTTTTTACTCTGTGTGTATATGAAGGGGTTAATCTATGGTTAGCTCTTATTAACCGTGGCCACTAGCTTTCTCATGCACCCCTGTGTGGACTTCATTATCCTGAACCTGTCTCAGCTGTTTTTTAGCAATCATCTTTGAGCCAGTGCAATAGGTGACTAGTGTGCCTTTAAAAGCCATATAGTCTGTGGCAGGTACACATTACATCTAGCAGGCAGATGATGCAGCAGTGTGGTAGTCAGGTTTTAAGACTCTGTGATAGTGTAGGACCTGTATGAAGGTGGGGTACCTTGAATCGGTATACAGGCTTCCGTGCATTGGCCAATCCACCAACTAAACCCCCATCATTTATTTATTGAATTGTTGAGGATAAGTGAGTTTACTTTGGTGAGTGCTGGGTTCTCTGTTTGTATTTATTAGAGCGATGTGGTCATGGGCTACATGCACCCCGCCCTGTGAGTGGTAAGTACAGCTGTGTACCCCGCTTCTGTGGTAGAGAGTGCAGTGTTACATGCACCCCACCCTGTGAGTGGTAAGTGCATAGCTGTGCCCCGCTTCTGGTGCGGTGAGTGCTGTGGTTTTTACTCTGTGTGTATATGAAGGGGTTAATCTATGGTTAGCTCTTATTAACCGTGGCCACTAGCTTTCTCATGCACCCCTGTGTGGACTTCATTATCCTGAACCTGTCTCAGCTGTTTTTTAGCAATCATCTTTGAGCCAGTGCAATAGGTGACTAGTGTGCCTTTAAAAGCCATATAGTCTGTGGCAGGTACACATTACATCTAGCAGGCAGATGATGCAGCAGTGTGGTAGTCAGGTTTTAAGACTCTGTGATAGTGTAGGACCTGTATGAAGGTGGGGTACCTTGAATCGGTATACAGGCTTCCGTGCATTGGCCAATCCACCAACTAAACCCCCATCATTTATTTATTGAATTGTTGAGGATAAGTGAGTTTACTTTGGTGAGTGCTGGGTTCTCTGTTTGTATTTATTAGAGCGATGTGGTCATGGGCTACATGCACCCCGCCCTGTGAGTGGTAAGTACAGCTGTGTACCCCGCTTCTGTGGTAGAGAGTGCAGTGTTACATGCACCCCACCCTGTGAGTGGTAAGTGCATAGCTGTGCCCCGCTTCTGGTGCGGTGAGTGCTGTGGTTTTTACTCTGTGTGTATATGAAGGGGTTAATCTATGGTTAGCTCTTATTAACCGTGGCCACTAGCTTTCTCATGCACCCCTGTGTGGACTTCATTATCCTGAACCTGTCTCAGCTGTTTTTTAGCAATCATCTTTGAGCCAGTGCAATAGGTGACTAGTGTGCCTTTAAAAGCCATATAGTCTGTGGCAGGTACACATTACATCTAGCAGGCAGATGATGCAGCAGTGTGGTAGTCAGGTTTTAAGACTCTGTGATAGTGTAGGACCTGTATGAAGGTGGGGTACCTTGAATCGGTATACAGGCTTCCGTGCATTGGCCAATCCACCAACTAAACCCCCATCATTTATTTATTGAATTGTTGAGGATAAGTGAGTTTACTTTGGTGAGTGCTGGGTTCTCTGTTTGTATTTATTAGAGCGATGTGGTCATGGGCTACATGCACCCCGCCCTGTGAGTGGTAAGTACAGCTGTGTACCCCGCTTCTGTGGTAGAGAGTGCAGTGTTACATGCACCCCACCCTGTGAGTGGTAAGTGCATAGCTGTGCCCCGCTTCTGGTGCGGTGAGTGCTGTGGTTTTTACTCTGTGTGTATATGAAGGGGTTAATCTATGGTTAGCTCTTATTAACCGTGGCCACTAGCTTTCTCATGCACCCCTGTGTGGACTTCATTATCCTGAACCTGTCTCAGCTGTTTTTTAGCAATCATCTTTGAGCCAGTGCAATAGGTGACTAGTGTGCCTTTAAAAGCCATATAGTCTGTGGCAGGTACACATTACATCTAGCAGGCAGATGATGCAGCAGTGTGGTAGTCAGGTTTTAAGACTCTGTGATAGTGTAGGACCTGTATGAAGGTGGGGTACCTTGAATCGGTATACAGGCTTCCGTGCATTGGCCAATCCACCAACTAAACCCCCATCATTTATTTATTGAATTGTTGAGGATAAGTGAGTTTACTTTGGTGAGTGCTGGGTTCTCTGTTTGTATTTATTAGAGCGATGTGGTCATGGGCTACATGCACCCCGCCCTGTGAGTGGTAAGTACAGCTGTGTACCCCGCTTCTGTGGTAGAGAGTGCAGTGTTACATGCACCCCACCCTGTGAGTGGTAAGTGCATAGCTGTGCCCCGCTTCTGGTGCGGTGAGTGCTGTGGTTTTTACTCTGTGTGTATATGAAGGGGTTAATCTATGGTTAGCTCTTATTAACCGTGGCCACTAGCTTTCTCATGCACCCCTGTGTGGACTTCATTATCCTGAACCTGTCTCAGCTGTTTTTTAGCAATCATCTTTGAGCCAGTGCAATAGGTGACTAGTGTGCCTTTAAAAGCCATATAGTCTGTGGCAGGTACACATTACATCTAGCAGGCAGATGATGCAGCAGTGTGGTAGTCAGGTTTTAAGACTCTGTGATAGTGTAGGACCTGTATGAAGGTGGGGTACCTTGAATCGGTATACAGGCTTCCGTGCATTGGCCAATCCACCAACTAAACCCCCATCATTTATTTATTGAATTGTTGAGGATAAGTGAGTTTACTTTGGTGAGTGCTGGGTTCTCTGTTTGTATTTATTAGAGCGATGTGGTCATGGGCTACATGCACCCCGCCCTGTGAGTGGTAAGTACAGCTGTGTACCCCGCTTCTGTGGTAGAGAGTGCAGTGTTACATGCACCCCACCCTGTGAGTGGTAAGTGCATAGCTGTGCCCCGCTTCTGGTGCGGTGAGTGCTGTGGTTTTTACTCTGTGTGTATATGAAGGGGTTAATCTATGGTTAGCTCTTATTAACCGTGGCCACTAGCTTTCTCATGCACCCCTGTGTGGACTTCATTATCCTGAACCTGTCTCAGCTGTTTTTTAGCAATCATCTTTGAGCCAGTGCAATAGGTGACTAGTGTGCCTTTAAAAGCCATATAGTCTGTGGCAGGTACACATTACATCTAGCAGGCAGATGATGCAGCAGTGTGGTAGTCAGGTTTTAAGACTCTGTGATAGTGTAGGACCTGTATGAAGGTGGGGTACCTTGAATCGGTATACAGGCTTCCGTGCATTGGCCAATCCACCAACTAAACCCCCATCATTTATTTATTGAATTGTTGAGGATAAGTGAGTTTACTTTGGTGAGTGCTGGGTTCTCTGTTTGTATTTATTAGAGCGATGTGGTCATGGGCTACATGCACCCCGCCCTGTGAGTGGTAAGTACAGCTGTGTACCCCGCTTCTGTGGTAGAGAGTGCAGTGTTACATGCACCCCACCCTGTGAGTGGTAAGTGCATAGCTGTGCCCCGCTTCTGGTGCGGTGAGTGCTGTGGTTTTTACTCTGTGTATATATATATATATATATATATATATAGATAGATAGATAGATAGATAGATAGATAGATAGAATCTTAATGTAAGAATACCATAAGTCCACATTTATTACTCTATTATTCGGACTGCCCACATTAATGGGTCTGTTAGGACTCTCCTTCTTTGCCATCACCAGCCATATTCCAGTGTCACACTTCACTATAACAACTGACATATACAATAACATTACTAAATGAAAAGAGCATATAGAAAATCAGTACAGCATACATATGACAAACTAGGTGAATCACGCAGGTGCGAGCAGCCACGGGACACACGCACAGGCTACATGGGGTTCAGTATGATTTACAGACTGTCATAATCCCGACAACCATTGACCTACCGTCAAAATAACGACACATTTGAAATGCCGACATGTCAAAATAAGGACATAGGTCTACATGGACACTGTCTAAATAAACAGTGTCCCCTCGTATGGTGTGCTGCGCTCGCCATGATTCGGGCACAGTGCTTCACTAAGCTCTGTACACTATTATACTCCCCCCTCCAGGTCCACTGGGATGGTAAAGTATGAACAAGTCTGTTTTGGGGCAAAAATTCCTTAAAAACGCATTGTCGCCATTTTGACATACAGGATGAGTCTCCCTTATCCAAAATGCTTGGGACCAGAGGTATTTTGGATATGGGATTTTTCCGTATTTTGGAATAATTGCATATCATAATGAGATACCATGGTGATGGGACCTAAATCTAAGCACAGAATGCATTTATGTTACATATACACCTTATACACACAGCCTGAAGGTCATTTTAGCCAATATTTTTTATAACATTGTGCATTAAACAAAGTGTGTCTACATTCACACAATTCATTTATGTTTCATATACACCTTATATACACAGCCTGAAGGACATTTAATACAATATTATTAATAACTTTGTGTATTAAACAAAGTTTGTTTACATTAAGCCATCAAAAAACAAAGGTTTCACTATCTCACTCTCACTCAAAAAAGTCCGTATTTCGGAATATTCCGTATTTCGGAATATATGGATATGGGATACTCAACCTGTATCGTCATTTCAAATATCAGTATTCTGACTATGGGCCTAATTCAGATCTGATTATTGGTGTGCTAAATTTAGCACATCTACGATCACTTTCTCAGACATGCCAGGGGGACACCAGCAAAGGGCTAGTCCGGCCCACATGTCGCCCTACCCCGCCCTACATTGGGGGTAATTCAGACTGCAGCGATGCAGTCTGAATTACCCCCAATGTCGGCATTTTGAACATGTCTGCATTTTGACTGTCCGTCAATGGCTGTCGGGAATATGACCGTCATATTGTGTCCGTCGGTAAATCAACTGCAATCCGCTACATGTATACTATAAGTAATTAAGCCATTTAGTTCTCTATTTTCTTCTTGGTATCTGTGGAGTGACTTCATCCTTTCATCCTATCTCCCTTAAGGATTGTGCGTTCCCTAGCAGTAGTAATTCGCACCACTGTCATACTCCCATGTGACGTTACTCTGATATGAGGAAACTGCTGAGACACGGGAGGGTGTTTAATAGATTTTTCTGACACCTGGTCACATCCACCATCTGAGTTTATAGAAAAGGAGAGTAATATATATGTGAATACCATTTTTTATTTTATGATGCCACAACTGTTAGAGGCAAAGGTATAATTACATTTAAATATCACTTAGAAGATGTAGGGGACTATTTATCAAGCTTTCTCTGACGTCCTAGTGGATGCTGGGAACTCCGTAAGGACCATGGGGAATAGACGGCTCCGCAGGAGACTGGGCACATCTAAAGAAAGCTTTAGGACTATCTGGTGTGCACTGGCTCCTCCCCCTATGACCCTCCTCCAAGCCTCAGTTAGATTTCTGTGCCCGGCAGAGCTGAATGCACACTAGGGGCTCTCCTGATCTCCTAGAAAGAAAGTATATGTTAGGTTTTTTATTTTCAGTGAGACCTGCTGGCAACAGGCTCACTGCATCGAGGGACTAAGGGGAGAAGAAGCGAACCTACCTAAGTGGTGGTAGCTTGGGCTTCTTAGGCTACTGGACACCATTAGCTCCAGAGGGATCGCACACAGGACCCGACCTCGTCGTCCGTTCCCGGAGCCGCGCCGCCGTCCCCCTTACAGAGCCAGAAGCAAGAAGGTCCGGAAAATCGGCGGCTGAAGACTTCTGTCTTCTCCAAGGTAGCGCACAGCACTGCAGCTGTGCGCCATGGCTCCTCATGCACACCACACACTGCGGTCACTGATGGGTGCAGGGCGCTGGGGGGGCGCCCTGAGCAGCAATAAATAACACCTTGGCTGGCAAACTGACACCATATATAGCCCCAGAGGCTATATAGGTGTATATTAACCCCTGCCAGAAATCTTAAAATTGCGGGAGAAAGCCCGACGAAAAAGGGGCGGGGCCATCTCCTTCAGCACACTGGCGCCATTTTCCCTCACAGCTCCGCTGGAAGGATCGCTCCCTGGCTCTCCCCTGCAGTCCTGCACTACAGAAAGGGTAAAAAAGAGAGGGGGGGCACAAATTTAGGCGCAGTATAATATATATGCAGCTATAAGGGGAAAACACACTTTATAGGTGATATCCCTGTGGTATATAGCGCTCTGGTGTGTGCTGGCATACTCTCCCTCTGTCTCCCCAAAGGGCTTTGTGGGGTCCTGTCCTCTGTCAGAGCATTCCCTGTGTGTGTGCTGTGTGTCGGTACCGCTGTGTCGACATGTATGATGAGGAAAATGATGTGGAGGCAGAGCAAATGCCTGTAAATGTGTTGTCACCCCCTGAGGGGTCGACACCTGTGTGGATGGACTTATGGAAGGAATTACGTGACAGTGTCAGCTCCTTACATAAAAGGTTTGACGACATAGGACAGCCGGCTACTCAGCTTGTGACTGTTCCAGCGTCTCAAATGTCATCAGGGGCTTTAAAACGCCCGCTACCTCAGATGGCAGACACAGATGTCGACACGGATACCGACTCCAGTGTCGACGACGATGAGACTAATGTACCCTCCAATAGGTCCACCCGTTACATGATTGAGGAAATAAAAAATGTATTACACATTTCTGATAGTACCCCAGGTACAGGTTGAGTATCCCTTATCCAAAATGCTTGGGACCAGAGGTATTTTGGATATCGGATTTTTCCGTATTTTGGAATAATTGCATACCATAATGAGATATCATGGTGATGGGACCTAAATCTAAGCACAGAATGCATTTATGTTTCATATACACCTTATACACACAGCCTGAAGGTCATTTTAGCCAATATTTTTTATAACTTTGTGCATTAAACAAAGTGTGTCTACATTTATACAATTCATTTATGTTTCATATACACCTTATACACACAGCCTGAAGGTCATTTAATACAGTATTTTTAATAACTTTGTGTATTAAACAAAGATTGTGTACATTGAGCCATCAAAAAACAAAGGTTTCACTATCTCACTCTCACTCAAAAAAGTCCGTATTTCGGAATATTCCGTATTTCGGAATATTTGGATATGGGATACTCAACCTGTACCACAAAAAAGGGTATTATGTTTGGTGAGAAAAAACTCCCAGTAGTTTTTCCTGCATCTGAGGAATTAAATGAGGTGTGTGCGGAAGCCTGGACTTCCCCCGATAAGAAATTGATAATTTCTAAACGGTTATTGGCAGCGTACCCTTTCCCGCCAGAGGATAGGTCACGTTGGGAAACATCCCCTAGGGTAGATAAAGCGCTTACACGTTTATCAAAACAGGTGGCACTACCGTCTCCGGATACGGCCGCCCTAAAGGATCCTGCCGATAGAAAGCAGGAAGCTACCCTAAAAGCTATATATACACACACGGGCATTATATTGCGACCAGCGATTGCATCAGCATGGATGTGCAGTGCTGCTGCTGCGGGTCAGATTCCCTGTTGGATAATATTGATACCCTAGATAGGGACAATATTTTGCTGACAGTAGAGCATATAAAGGACGCTGTCTTATACATGCGTGATGCACAGAGGGATATTTGCCGGCTGGCATAAAAAATAAGCGCTATGTCCATTGCCGCCAGAAGGGGGTTATGGACTCGGCAGTGGTCAGGTGATGCCGATTCAAAAAGGCACATGGAAGTTTTGCCTTATAAGGGGGTGGAACTGTTTGGGGATGGTCTTTCAGACCTCGTTTCCACAGCTACGGCTGGGAAATCGACATTTTTGCCACAAGCTACCCCACAGCAAAAGAAAGCACCGTATTATCATGTACAGTCCTTTCGGCCCCAAAAACACAAGAGGGCTCGAGGCGCGTCCTTTCTGCCGAGAGGCAAAGGTAGAGGGAAAAAGCTGCAGCATACAGCCAGTTCCCAAGAGCAAAAGTCCTCCCCCGCGTCCGGTAAATCCACAGCATGACGCTGGGGCTTCACAGGCGGACCCGGGTACGGTGGGGGCCCGTCTCAGAAATTTCAGCACACAGTGAGCTCTCTCACAGGTGGATCCCTGGATCCTTCAAGTAGTATCTCAGGGGTACAGGCTGGAATTCGAGACGTCCCCCCCCCGCCGTTTTCTAAAATCTGCCTTACCAGCAACTCCCTCTGCCAGGGAGGCAGTGTTGGTGGCTATCCAAAAACTGTATTCACAGCAAGTGATTGTCAAGGTACCCCTCCTTCAGCAAGGAAAGGGTTACTATTCCACAATGTTTGTGGTACCGAAACCGGACGGTTCGGTGAGACCCATCTTAAATTTAAAAGCCTTGAACACTTATATCAAAAGGTTCAAGTTCAAGATGGAATCGCTCAGGGCGGTTATTGCGAGCCTGGAAGAGGGGGATTACATGGTCTCCCTGGACATCAAGGATGCGTACCTACATGTCCCCATTTACCCCCCTCACCAGGAGTACCTCAGATTTGTGGTACAGGACTGTCACTATCAGTTCCAGACGCTGCCGTTTGGGTTATCCACGGCACCGAGGGTCTTTACCAAGGTAATGGCCGAAATGATGATACTCCTTCGCAAGAAGGGAGTTTTAATTATCCCGTACTTGGACGATCTCCTGATAAAGGCGAGGTCCAAAGAACAGTTGGTAGTGGGGGTAGCACTTTCTCGGGAAGTGCTACAACAGCACGGCTGGATTCTCAATATTCCAAAGTCACAGCTGGCCCCGACGACACGTCTTCTGTTCCTGGGAATGATTCTGGACACAGACCAGAAAAAAGTGTTTCTTCCAGTGGAAAAAGCCGAGGAGTTGTCATCTCTAGTCAGAGACCTCCTAAAACTAGGACAGGTGTCGGTACATCAATGCACACGAGTCCTGGGAAAAATGGTGGCTTCGTACGAAGCAATTCCATTCGGAAGGTTCCACGCAAGGACTTTCCAGTGGGACCTGTTGGACAAATGGTCCGGGTCCCATCTCCAGATGCAACAGCGGATAACCCTGTCGGCAAGGACCAGGGTGTCGCTGCTGTGGTGGCTGCAGAGGGCTCATCTACTAGAGGGCCGCAGATTCGGAATACAGGACTGGGTCCTGGTGACCACGGATGCCAGCCTTCGGGGCTGGGGGGCAGTCACACAGGGAAGAAATTTCCAAGGACTGTGGTCAGATCAGGAGATTTCGCTTCACATAAATATTCTGGAGCTAAGGGCCATCTACAATGCCCTAAGCCAAGCAAGGCCCCTGCTTCAGAACCAGCCGGTACTGATCCAATCAGACAACATCACGGCGGTCGCCCATGTAAACAGACAGGGCGGCACAAGAAGCAGGAGGGCAATGGCAAAAGCCACAAGGATTCTCCGATGTGCGGAAAATCATGTGTTAGCACTGACAGCAGTGTTCATTCCGGGAGTGGACAACTGGGAAGCAGACTTCCTCAGCAGGCACGACCTCCACCCGGGAGAATGGGGACTTCATCCAGAAGTCTTCCAAATGCTGGTAAACCGGTGGGAAAGACCACAGGTGGACATGATGGCGTCCCGCCTCAACAAAACGCTAAAAAGATATTGCGCCAGGTCAAGGGACCCTCAGGCGATCGCTGTGGACGCACTAGTAAGGTGTACCAGTCGGTTTATGTGTTTCCTCCTCTGCCTCTCATTCCCAAGGTACTGAGAATAATACGAAGGCGAGGAATGAAAACTATACTTGTGGTTCCGGATTGGCCAAGAAGAGCTTGGTACCCGGAACTTCAAGAGATGCTTTCAGAGGACCCTTGGCCTCTGCCGCTCAGACAGGACCTGCTGCAGCAGGGGCCCTGTCTGTTCCAAGACTTACCGCGGCTGCGTTTGACGGCATGGCGGTTGAACACCGGATCCTGAAGGAAAAGGGTATTCCGGAGGAAGTCATTCCTACCCTGATCAAAGCCAGGAAGGATGTCACCGCAAACCATTTTCACCGCATTTGGCGAAAATATGTTGCGTGGTGTGAGGCCAGGAAGGCCCCAAAGGAGGAATTTCAACTGGGTCGATTCCTGCATTTCCTGCAAACAGGGGTGACGTTGGGCCTCAAATTGGGTTCCATTAAGGTCCAGATTTCGGCCCTGTCGATTTTCTTCCAGAAAGAACTGGCTTCCCTGCCTGAAGTCCAGACTTTTGTCAAGGGAGTTCTACATATTCAGCCTCCTTTTGTGCCCCCAGTGGCACCTTGGGATCTCAATGTGGTTTTGGAGTTCCTGAAATCACATTGGTTTGAACCACTTAAGACTGTGGATTTGAAATATCTCACGTGGAAAGTGGTCATGCTGTTGGCCCTGGCTTCGGCCAGGCGTGTGTCAGAATTGGCGGCTTTGTCCTATAAAAGCCCTAATCTGATTTTCCATATGGATAGGGCAGAATTGAGGACTCGTCCTCAGTTTCTCCCGAAGGTGGTATCAGCGTTTCACTTGAACCAGCCTATTGGGGTGCCTGCTGCTACTGGGAACTTGGAGGATTCCAAGTTACTGGACGTAGTCAGGGCCCTGAAAATGTATGTTTCCAGGACGGCTGGAGTCAGGAAAACTGACTCGCTGTTTATCCTGTATGCACCCAACAAACTGGGTGCTCCTGCTTCTAAGCAGACTATTGCGTGCTGGATTTGTAGCACTATTCAGCTGGCGCATTCTGCGGTAGGACTGCCGCAGCCTAAATCTGTAAAAGCCCATTCCACAAGGAAGTGGGCTCATCTTGGGCGGCTGCCCGAGGGGTCTCGGCTTTACAACTTTGCCGAGCTGCTACTTGGTCAGGGGCAAACACGTTTGCAAAATTCTACAAATTTGATACCCTGGCTGAGGAGGACCTGGAGTTCTCTCATTCGGTGTTGCAGAGTCGTCCGCACTCTCCCGCCCGTTTGGGAGCTTTGGTATAATCCCCATGGTCCTTACGGAGTTCCCAGCATCCACAAGGACGTCAGAGAAAATAAGAATTTACTCACCGGTAATTCTATTTCTCGTAGTCCGTAGTGGATGCTGGGCGCCCATCCCAAGTGCGGATTGTCTGCAATACTTGTACATAGTTATTGTTACACAAATCGGGTTATTATTGCGAGCCATCTGTTCAGAGGCTCCTTTTGTTATCATACTGTTAACCGGGGTTCCTATCACGAGTTATACGGTGTGATTGGTGTGGCTGGTATGAGTCTTACCCGGGATTCAAAATCCTTCCTTATTGTGTCAGCTCTTCCGGGCACAGTGTCCTAACTGAGGCTTGGAGGAGGGTCATAGGGGGAGGAGCCAGTGCACACCAGATAGTCCTAAAGCTTTCTTTAGATGTGCCCAGTCTCCTGCGGAGCCGTCTATTCCCCATGGTCCTTACGGAGTTCCCAGCATCCACTACGGACTACGAGAAATAGAATTACCGGTGAGTAAATTCTTATTTTTTTTCATATAATTATATAGAATCTGCTGGACCCAGGAGGGTCTCACCACCGACAGGGTGTGTCTCATGTCTGTAGGGTTGGCAGCGAGGCTGCAGGCGTTACTGCTGTCTGTAAATGACATTCTGATGATTTCAGGGGGCAAAGCCTCATGGAGGTGAAACGCGTTGGTAGGAGGAGCATTTGGGTCCCCGATCAACATGCTAAGCTTTTTTAAGAGACCCCAGTTTTGCTGGCAAAACACCCTCTGACCTTTACTGGCCCTTGGCAACCCAGCTCTATTTGATCTGGACTTTATGCGCATCGGGAACAATGACATTGGTTACCCTAAACATTGGCTTTTTTATAGTATTTTTTACTGCGTGTAATCTACACACAAATAGCAGCATTTAATACACTGCACACTGAATGAACTTTTTTATGCAAGTTTGTGACTTGATGTAAGTTGGACTCTAGCACTCTGATAGAGTCCAACAAGACTTCATCAGTGCCATCAAGATTCTACTACCCATCAATTTTGTTGAACTTTGTAATTATTTTTTTTTTACAATAAACAGATATTATTGTTTTATCACGGATCTACACTCTTGATTATTATAGGTGATGCGCTGCAATCTCTCTGTAAAGTACTATTGCCTTTAGTGATAGGTGGACCCCTTGCATTCAGACAAGCAGCAAACCTATGTAAGGTACCACTGACAACCCCCCCCCCCCCTTCACCCCCACCCCATTAGCGCAGCTGCTCCTCTATGCAACACTGACAACATGTTTGGTCTCTATATTTAAAAATACAAAACAGTTGACTAACCATCATATTTATTTACAAGGTGTTCTTCATTATTAGGCATAGAATCTCGGCATAAGAACAAGTCCAGTTACATGAGGTACAGCTGTGAAAGCAGAATTCGTAGTTACATGAAAGAGGTAAGATATAAACCTGCTTAAAAGCATCATGTAAGACGTGACTTTTTGTGCATTATGATAAACCCAGTGATATACGCCAGCTGTGTTTTTTATAGTGGCATCCTGTTTTTAAGCTTTTTAAAAATGTTAGTATGTTACTTAGCTGGGCTGTTAATAAGAGGCTGGATTCCCATGACTAGAAACGGTGATGAACGGATCCTATCCATACAATCAGTATTGTACAGCAATGCTATGCAGTATAGACAGTGCTGTACTTCTACGTCACCCGCGCCTTCTGCATGCCAGAGACCCACTTCCCTGAAACCTCCTTAACCATTTGTTAGCAGCTTGATATGCATCCTAACAGGCATTGCTGTGTGTGTTTCTGCAGTTCTGTATGAGACGCATTTATATAATATGCCTTTACTACTGTATACTCAATTACAGGACATACAGTACAGATGGAGCCTCGCTCATCTAGCCTTTTCTGGTGCACCATGGTGCACCAAGGTTTATTAGCATAAGCCTTTCATCTATTGTTCTCAGCTGCAATACAATACAGAGGGAACAATACAGCAGGGGATTAAAGGGGGGTACTCACGGAGAGATCCATGCTTAAAATCTAAGCAATCTGACCAGATTGCTTAGATTTTAAGGACAGATCACTCGTGTTTACCCCCCTCAGCGATAGCGATGCGCAGCCCCGCGCATCGCTATTGCTGGTGCTAGATTGGCCTGCCATGCAGGCCAATCTAGCAAGTCGCTCATTTCACCCGCTGGGTAAAATGAGCGGCCCCCCGTCTCCCCCTGAACGCTCAGCACACATCTCTCCCGTGTATATGGGCCTTAAGTCTGACAGCACTGCACTGGCTCAGTTAATCTTATTAAAGGGATAAGATGAGCAGGGCTCCATCTGTATGTTGTAAACAAATATTTATTATATAATACCCTCTACATATAAGCATAACAGAATAAAAACATTTACAAAGTATATATATATATATATATATAGAGAGAGAGAGACAGGATATAATACCCTCTACATATAAGCATAGCAGAATAAAAACATTTACAAAGTATATATATATATATATATATAGAGAGAGAGAGAGAGAGAGAGAGAGAGAGAGAGACAGGATATAATAAACACCACTGCAGTTGGTGATTGTAAAAGTGGATCATTTGCCATCAGTATTGAGGTTTGGACATAATGATACTTGGTTTGCTCTGTTATATGATGTAGTAATTAATACTTTGATTTTGCAATTTGTTAGATCCTGACATTGAACAAATTAATTAGGTCACCGAGGAGTTTGAGCCATTAAATGAACAAACTAAAGGGGTGATCCAGACCTCATCATATATGTGCTAAATTAGCATATCTACAATCAGATTTTCTGACATGCGGGGGGACACCCAGCATAGGGCTAGTCCACCCCGCATGTCAAGCTCTACCCTTCCCCCCCACCCGGCGAGTGGCTCCCTACCTGTGTAAGGCCCGCGTGTGACGTCCGTGATGTAGTAGTTAAATTCCAAATCATGTTTAGCAATTAATAAAACTTTGAAATATTTAATAATTAATAGTAATTATGACATTACCCTAATGCTAATGTGCTTGCATGTTATGCATGTTATTTTCCCACTTATAAAAAATGTTTTTTCTTGTCATTTCCACGGTCACAACCCTGTCTTGTTTTAAATAAAAAAGAACTTGGAACCAGTAGGTTCTTTAGATTGAAGCCGATTTAAAAAAATACAACAGGAAATTATATTATTATATGGGATCTTCCTTGAAAATGGTGTAACCATTTTTAATAATCTCTTGTTGATATACAAACATTTTAAAACAATTTAAAAATAAATGTGTTTTTTTTTTTAATTGTTTTATTTATTAATAGAGCCGGGAGAGATTCTGTCTATCATACTAACTTCTTCATATATTTTTCTTATTATCTTTTTAATTTAGTACATCAGATATCTTCTCTAAAAAAAAAAAAAAAAAAATGTTTCACTTGTACTTCTAGCCATATACAAATAAGCTGTCCTTTTGGATGTTCTTTTATTTACTATATTAGACTACTGCAATGTTTTCTATCTTGGTCTCCCAGCAAAAGAATTGTATCACTTACAGCTGGTGCAAAACACAGCTGCCAGGTTGGTAACCAGCCAGCCCCGTTCTAGCCACACAACACTCATTCTCTACTCCCTTCACTGGTTGCCTGTAAAGGGGGGTACTCACGGAGCGATAATCTAAGCAATCTGACTAGATTGCTTTGATTTTAAGCATGATCGCTCCGTGTGTACCCTCCACAGCGATAGCGATGTCTACTGCATGTACTTTGCAGGCTCCCAGGGGAAAAGGGGAAAGTGGGATGGGGGTAGGGCGAGGTAGTGGAAAATACCGTGTTCAAAGAAAAGGCATAATCAAAACCATGGGGAATTTTACGGTGTATCGTTATGTGCATAGAACTCGCTTATCCCTATCACCCCTGTGTATTTTATCTAGGGGATTCTGACGCTCCTTCAGCATTACCCCGTAGCCTGCAAAACCTATGCCGTTGCTCGCTCCATAGCTGAGTGCTGCCACAAGGCAGGGGTTCACGTGCCTCGGTAAAACCTATGCTGTTACTTGCTCCATAGCCAAGTGCCTCCATGGAGCTAGGAGTCACGGACGGTAGCCATTCAATTGAGTCTGCCCTGCTATAGAATTGTATGTGTACATACGGTACGGGTGCATAGAACCTTGACAGTAGAAACTCTCCTGCAGCTTTGCCCTGCTTTATGTAAAACTTGTGTTTTGTCAGTTTGCTATACGATCGAGCCCGGTGTAACGTTATGTGCATAGACCTCGCTTATCTCTATCGCCCCTGTGTATTTTGGCTAGGGGATTGTGACTCTCCTTCAGCATTGCCCAGTAGCCTGCAAAACTTATGCCATCTCTCATTCCATATCCGAGCGCTGCCTGCCACGTGGTGGGGGTTCAGGGGCGGTGGCCATTTTGCCAGTGTGCTGTGCGATTGAGTCCAGTGTACCGTAATGTGCATAGACCTCGCTTATTCCTATCGCCCCTGTGTATTTTAGCTAGGGGATTGGGATGCTTCTTCAGCATTGCCCCATAGCCTGCAAAATCTGGACTGTTACTTGCTCTGCAGCCTAGGGCCTCCGTGGGGCAAGGAGTCATAGGTGGTAGCCATTTCTATTGAGTCTGCCCTGCTACAGAATTGTATGTGTACTGTACGGTGCATAGAACCTTAACAGTAGAACCACTCCTGCAGCTTTGCCCTGGTTTATGTGAATAAAAAAATAATAAAGTGTCTGGAAAAAACTAACATGCATTCGTACTTTAGAAATCGAACTCGGGACTCTGAGTATAGGAAGCAGAACACTTCACCACTTCGCCGCAGACAGATGAATAAATCCATTGGTTTTGATTATGCTGTAATGGCTACGGGATTAGGACGCTAACATACTGTACAAAATTCCTAATCTCAAGAGGCAATAGGGAACTTCTAACACGTCCATTTGCGACAGTGTACACTACTGGTTTTATGTTGTTTTGTCTGCGGGACTTGGACGCTCACATATTCATAAAGTACTGTAGATGGATCATATACTGTATGCTGTACTATTTGCGTCTGTACCATATATACTGTATTAAATAATGCAGCATAATGAGTATTTACTGTAATAAATAATGCAGCATAATGAGACGCTTAGTAAAGTAGTCCTTATTATATATTTCAGTATTATATTTTACGGGAGAAAACACGCATGCGCAGTGGTGATTGTAAAAAGCGACATCTGGTGGATGATCGCAGGTATTACACGTAAAGGTAACGCCAAACGCTCTGTCTGCCTCCGTGCGATTAGGTATGCCTCTCTGTGACTAGGCGCGCTTCCCTACGCCCCGATACGCTGCGTATGCTCGATCGGGACAAACGCCTCAGCCAGTCAAGATAAAGGTGGCTACATCTGTATGGAGAAAAAGAGACAGTGGAACACAAACACCGCTGGAATTCATGCAAGCATTTTACGCTTTTCTTGTGAAGGATCTGGTTGCTTTGTGTCCCATGATAAAGGTGCTTGAGGGCACTGAAATGGCTGTTGGGCCGCTAGCCGATGCTGCAGTTATATAGACCAAGGGTAAACTGGGACACACGTGTAATAATTCTATCCAAATGCCTGGGATGCTGACCAAATGTTCCCTAAGAGGTAACATGTATACAGTCCTTTTTGCCAAAGCATAGCGCACTCACCAGGGTCTTTGCAAAAGAAAATGTATTTTATTACAAATACATGACCTCAGTGCAGGTAGACATTTCGGTGACATACAGTAACCTTCGTCAGGACACATGCCATACCTGTTCTTGTCTTTTGTCTGGTATGGGATGAGATGTGTCCTGATGATGATCACTGTAAGTGACCAAAACGTCGACCTGTACTGATATCATGCATTTGTGGGTAATAAAACAAATTCTCTTTTGCAAAGACCTTGGTCAGTGCACTGTGCTTTGGCAAAATAGACTATATATCTTCCTCGAGACCTGGGGTTATTGCCAGGGGTCCCCACATCTGAGTCCATTGTAGGGACTGCAGAGGCAGCTTAATGAACAGCTAACTGTAGCCATTCCAGAGTGACCTCAGCTGGCAGCTGCAAGACAGCCGCTGTTTGAGGGTCTTACCTTGGCATCTACAGACTTTGAATAGACATGGGGGTATATGCAATTGCGGTCGAATTCCCGAAAATGTCGAAAAATGGGACATTTTCGCCAACAAAAAAAAAAACGACAATGCAATTCAGTACTTTCCGTCAAAAAAACGGACTATCCAAATTTGACTTTTTGAAATTCGACATTTGTCAAATTCGACATTTCTGCAATGGTACAAATGCGGCAATTCGCCAAAAGTATATTCAATTGAAGTTTGGAAATTCGACAACCAGTGCTTTTAGACAGTAAATTCGTCATTTTCAATCCGCCACACTTTGGTGGCGGAATCTAATAAAAAAAAATTAAAACATGTTTTTTTTTGTGTTTTTTTTTTGGTAATAGCATATCTATTTATATTAGAAGGGATTAGGTACTTGGTTTGTCTATTTTGGAGGCACAAGTATTATTTATATATTTTAAAAAATATTATTATTATTTATTTATTTATTTATTTATTTATTTATTGTTAAATGGAATGGTAAAAATCCGGAAAAAAATTGCGTGGGGTCCCCCCTCCTAAGCATAACCAGCCTCGGGCTCTTCGAGCTGGTCCTGGTTCTAAAAATCCGGGGGGGAAAATGACAGGGGATCCCCCGTATTTTTAAAACCAGCACCGGGCTCTGCGCCTGGTGCTGATGCAAAAAATACGGGGTACAAAAAGAGTAGGGGTCCCCCGTATTTTTTACACCAGCATCGGGCTCCACTAGCTGGACAGATAATGCCACAGCCGGGGGTCACTTTTACACAGCGCCCTGCGGCCGTGGCATTAAATATCCAACTAGTCACCCCTGGCCGGGGTACCCTGGGGGAGTGGGGACCCCTTCAATCAAGGGGTCCCCCCCCCAGCCACCCAAGGGCCAGGGGTGACGCCCGAGGCTGTCCCCCCCATCCAAGGGCTGCGGATGGGGGGCTGATAGCCTTGAGAAAATTGAAAGAATATTGTTTTTTCCAGTAGTACTACAAGTCCCAGCAATCCTCCTCACAAGCTGGTACTTGGAGAACCACAAGTACCAGCATGCGGGAGAAAAACGGGCCCGCTGGTACCTGTAGTTCTACCGGGGAACAAATACCCAAATAAAAACAGGACACGCACACCGTGAGAGTAAAAGTTTATTTCACACATGTCGACACACACATACTTACCTATGTTCACACGCTGACCTCTGTCCACTTGTCCAAGTAGAATCCACGGTGTACCTGTGAATAATATTATACTCACCTCAATCCAGTGTCCAGATTATAATTCACGTACTTGGCAACAAAAAAAAAACGAACACCCGGACCAAACGGACTGAAAGGGGTCCCATGTTTCCCACGCAATTTTTTTTCGGGTTTTTTACCGTTTTTCCGTTTTTTTAAAAATCGGATAAAAATCCGTTAAATCGGCCGTTTTTCGACAGCGGGACTGTCGAATCCGTTTTTTATTGAATATGTTGAATTCCGGCACCCACTTGCCAGAATTCGACGGTCGAATTGTGTCGAATTAAAAAACGGGCAAAAAATTGCCGCGATTCGCCGGTAATTGCATATACCCCTTAGAGGTAAAAGGACTCATGGGGGTCCCAGTCAGCTAATTACTACACTAAAGCATCAATGGTTTCATTAGTAGCAGCTAGAGAACTATTGTCCTGGGTCATGGCCACTCTGGCTCTGGAAGATGGGAGAACCATAATATGGAGCGAAGCTCTTGGAGCGTGTTTTGGGTGGGAGTGAAATGAGCACTGCATTTTTAGCACTGGCCACCATGTGCACTCACCCCATCTACCAGTTACAGTGTAAATATATGTGTTTGCAACTCGGTGCATGTGCTAGATTGGTTTAGAGACGGGGACTGGATTACCCCCTGATGTATTATACGTCTGTCCTGGATATAAGGAGCTTTGTGAGCCTCCTGAAAGTGTAACATGTTTTCCAACTTGAGTAACAGCATTGAGAACTTTATTATGTATATGATCAATCCCTTCAATTGAGAAGCTAATAAACGGTATGTAGTCAAAATGGTGTCAGTGACTATATCGACACCACAATGGAGCTGCTTGCAGAAGTTTGGAGCAGGTACGTCACCGCTGGGCCACCAAAGACTATATTTTTATATTCTAACATGTTAACATTTCATCACTGTCTAAATAAGTGGTTCCCAAACTTTTTGAATCATGGTCCCCTAGGGTATCAGAATTTTTGACATGGCACTCCTAGGCCAAACGCTTTTATTGAGAAATGTGTAAACAAAAACATTAAATAAAATAAGTAAAATTAGTTTATATACCAACCTTATTGGTCCTGGACAACCAATTCAAGACACTCCTGCAAGTGCCCTGAGGCACCCATGGGTGTCATGGCATACAGTTTGGGAACCAATGTTCTAAAAGATTAATGTCGACATATCCTACCATAACCCTAATAAACATAGACAAGATATCTACATCTCCTTTCTATCCTGTGACCTACAGATAAATGCAGATGCTTCTGTTTTCTCTGGCTGTCCATGATTTGGCCCCAGTGTCTCCCAACTCAATCTCTGGTTGCTACCAAAGCAGAACTAACACACAAAAATGACGGCGCTTGAATTGGTAAAAAATAAAAAGCATTTCTTCAATCCTCTGCTTCCTTGATATATTACAATAGGCTTTTTATTATCATAAAAATATTAATTTAAACCAACACATATAATTGGTTAATAAAATCCAAATATTGCCACACATGCGGTTGGATGTAATGGCGTCCGAGATCGCCAGAGGTGTCGGATGCCGGCCAATCTTGGATGTTTTCTTTAAAGGTGCAATCAATTAAAAGGCAAAACCGTGCCTTGCAAATGATTGCCCCTTTAAAAAAGACCGCTCAGCACACATCTCCTCCCTGCTCAGCACACAGTGCCATGTGTGCTGAGCGAGGGGGGCGGGTGGAACGCTCATTTCACCCAGCGGTGAAATGAGCTATCTACTAGAATTGGCATGCATGCTTGCCAAATCTAGAGCTGGCAAAAGCGACACGTGGGGCTGCGCATTGCTGTCGCTGGCACCGCTACAGACGGAGCGATGTGTTCTTAATTTCTAAGAAATCTAGTCAGATTGCTTAGAAGTTAAGTGAACATCGCTCCATGTGTACCCCCCTTAAGATTGGCCAGCATCCGGCACCTCCAGTGATCTCAGATGCCATCACATTCCGCCTTAAGTATCAGGAAGTATACTGTTGCTTACTGCAACAGTCACAAATTGAATTAAATACAACATAATATAATGGACATACTGCTGTTGTTGCTCAAAGGATCTGGATAAACGAATGTTATTATATAATATTATATATACAGTGTGTATATGTATATGTACATGTACAGGCAGTGGCGGATCTAGACTTAACTTTTAGGGGGGGCGGTTTAAGAATGATGACTCCTCCCCTAATCATAGCCCCTCCCACTTAGTAATGCCCTTCCCGTTCGCTTCTAAAATTTCCTATTGTTGCCATTACTAATAAAATGTTGCCAGTTAGTGGAGAGAACCCTGCGCACTGATGATACAGACTGGCGAATCGCCATTCCTTCCATCAGAGGTGGTAGAGGATAAGACAGTAGGGCAATTTAAACATGCATAGGATAGACATAAGGATATTCTTACAAAGAAATAAGGATCACATAAGGTTAGAGATAAAAATAATGTAAAAAAAAAAAAAAAGGGGCAGACTAGATGGGCCAAGTGGGTCTTATCTGCCGACAAATTCTGTTTCTACAGCACACAGAATGAGCCGAAATTCACATTATAGCACACTGAATGAGCCAAAATTCACATTATAGCACACTGTATGAGCTAAAATTCACATCATAGCACACTGAATGAGCCGAAATTCACATTGTAGCACACAGAATGAGCTAAAATTCACATTATAGCACACAGTATGATCCGAAATTCACATTATAGCACACTGAATGAGCCGAAATTCACATTGTAGCACACTGAATGAGCCGAAATTTACATTGTAGCACACTGAATGAGCCGAAATTCACATTGTAGCGCACTGAATGAGCCGAAATTTACATTGTAGCACACTGAATGAGCCGAAATTCACATCATAGCACACTGAATGAGCCGAAATTTACATTGTAGCACACTGAATGAGTCGAAATTCACATTATAGCACACTGAATGAGCCAAAATTCACATTATAGCACACTGTATGAGCTAAAATTCACATCATAGCACACTGAATGAGCCGAAATTCACATTGTAGCACACAGAATGAGCTAAAATTCACATTATAGCACACAGTATGATCCGAAATTCACATTATAGCACACTGAATGAGCCGAAATTCACATTGTAGCACACTGAATGAGCCGAAATTTACATTGTAGCACACTGAATGAGCCGAAATTCACATTGTAGCACACTGAATGAGCCGAAATTTACATTGTAGCACACTGAATGAGCCGAAATTCACATCATAGCACACTGAATGAGCCGAAATTTACATTGTAGCACACTGAATGAGCCGAAATTCACATTATAGCACACTGAATGAGCCGAAATTCACATTGTAGCACACTGAATGAGCCAAAATTCACATTATAGCACACTGTATGAGCTAAAATTCACATCATAGCACACTGAATGAGCCGAAATTCACATTGTAGCACACAGAATGAGCTAAAATTCACATTATAGCACACAGTATGATCCGAAATTCACATTATAGCACACTGAATGAGCCGAAATTCACATTGTAGCACACTGAGTGAGCCGAAATTCACATCATAGCACACTGAATGAGCCGAAATTTACATTGTAGCACACTGAATGAGCCGAAATTCACATTGTAGCACACTGAATGAGCCGAAATTTACATTGTAGCACACTGAATGAGCCGAAATTCACATCATAGCACACTGAATGAGCCGAAATTTACATTGTAGCCCACTGAATGAGCCGAAATTCACATTATAGCACACTGAATGAGCCGAAATTCACATTGTAGCACACTGAATGAGCCGAAATTTACATTGTAGCACACTGAATGAGCCGAAATTCACATTGTAGCACACTGAATGAGCCGAAATTTACATTGTAGCACACTGAATGAGCCGAAATTCACATCATAGCACACTGAATGAGCCGAAATTTACATTGTAGCACACTGAATGAGCCGAAATTCACATTATAGCACACTGAATGAGCCGAAATTCACATTGTAGCACACTGAATGAGCCGAAATTCACATGATAGCACGCAGAATGAGGGAAAATTCACATGATAGCACGCAGAATGAGGGAAAAATCACATTATAGCACACTGTATGAGGCAAAAATGACGTTATAGCACGCAGAATGAGCCGAAATTGACATTATAGCACGCAGAATGAGGCAAAATTCACATGATAGCACGCAGAATGAGGGAAAATTCACATTATAACACGCAGAATGAGGCAAAATTCACATGATAGCACACAGAATGAGGGAAAAATCACATTATAGCACACTGTATGAGGCAAAAATGACATGATAGCACGCAGAATGAGGCAAAATTCACATGATAGCACGCAGAATGAGCCGAAATTGACATTATAGCACGCAGAATGAGGCAAAATTCACATGATAGCACGCAGAATGAGCCGAAATTGACATTATAGCACGCAGAATGAGGCAAAATTCACATGATAGCACGCAGAATGAGGGAAAAATCACATTATAGCACACTGTATGAGCTGAAATTCACATCGTAGCACACTGAATGAGCCGAAATTCACATTGTAGCACACTGTATGAGCCGAAATTCACATTATAGCACACAGAATGAGCTAAAATTCACATTATAGCACACAGTATGATCCGAAATTCACATTATAGCACACTGAATGAGCCGAAATTCACATTGTAGCACACTGAATGAGCCGAAATTTACATTGTAGCACACTGAATGAGCCGAAATTCACATCATAGCACACTGAATGAGCCGAAATTTACATTGTAGCACACTGAATGAGCCGAAATTCACATTATAGCACACTGAATGAGCCGAAATTCACATTGTAGCACACTGAATGAGCCGAAATTTACATTGTAGCACACTGAATGAACCGAAATTCACATTGTAGCACACTGAATGAGCCGAAATTTACATTGTAGCACACTGAATGAGCCGAAATTCACATCATAGCACACTGAATGAGCCGAAATTTACATTGTAGCACACTGAATGAGCCGAAATTCACATTATAGCACACTGAATGAGCCGAAATTCACATTGTAGCACACTGAATGAGCCGAAATTCACATGATAGCACGCAGAATGAGGGAAAATTCACATGATAGCACGCAGAATGAGGGAAAAATCACATTATAGCACACTGTATGAGGCAAAAATGACATTATAGCACGCAGAATGAGCCGAAATTGACATTATAGCACGCAGAATGAGGCAAAATTCACATGATAGCACGCAGAATGAGGGAAAATTCACATTATAGCACGCAGAATGAGGCAAAATTCACATGATAGCACGCAGAATGAGGGAAAAATCACATTATAGCACACTGTATGAGGCAAAAATGACGTTATAGCACGCAGAATGAGCCGAAATTGACATTATAGCACGCAGAATGAGGCAAAATTCACATGATAGCACGCAGAATGAGGGAAAATTCACATTATAACACGCAGAATGAGGCAAAATTCACATGATAGCACACAGAATGAGGGAAAAATCACATTATAGCACACTGTATGAGGCAAAAATGACATGATAGCACGCAGAATGAGGCAAAATTCACATGATAGCACGCAGAATGAGCCGAAATTGACATTATAGCACGCAGAATGAGGCAAAATTCACATGATAGCACGCAGAATGAGCCGAAATTGACATTATAGCACGCAGAATGAGGCAAAATTCACATGATAGCACGCAGAATGAGGGAAAAATCACATTATAGCACACTGTATGAGCTGAAATTCACATCATAGCACACTGAATGAGCCGAAATTCACATTGTAGCACACTGTATGAGCCGAAATTCACATTATAGCACACAGAATGAGCTAAAATTCACATTATAGCACACAGTATGATCCGAAATTCACATTATAGCACACTGAATGAGCCGAAATTCACATTGTAGCACACTGAATGAGCCGAAATTTACATTGTAGCACACTGAGCCGAAATTCACATCATAGCACACTGAATGAGCCGAAATTTACATTGTAGCACACTGAATGAGCCGAAATTCACATTATAGCACACTGAATGAGCCGAAATTCACATTGTAGCACACTTAATGAGCCGAAATTTACATTGTAGCACACTGAATGAACCGAAATTCACATTGTAGCACACTGAATGAGCCGAAATTTACATTGTAGCACACTTAATGAGCCGAAATTCACATCATAGCACACTGAATGAGCCGAAATTTACATTGTAGCACACTGAATGAGCCGAAATTCACATTATAGCACACTGAATGAGCCGAAATTCACATTGTAGCACACTGAATGAGCCGAAATTCACATGATAGCACGCAGAATGAGGGAAAATTCACATGATAGCACGCAGAATGAGGGAAAAATCACATTATAGCACACTGTATGAGGCAAAAATGACGTTATAGCACGCAGAATGAGCCGAAATTGACATTATAGCACGCAGAATGAGGCAAAATTCACATGATAGCACGCAGAATGAGGGAAAATTCACATTATAGCACGCAGAATGAGGCAAAATTCACATGATAGCACGCAGAATGAGGGAAAAATCACATTATAGCACACTGTATGAGGCAAAAATGACATGATAGCACGCAGAATGAGGCAAAATTCACATGATAGCACGCAGAATGAGCCGAAATTGACATTATAGCACGCAGAATGAGGCAAAATTCACATGATAGCACGCAGAATGAGCCGAAATTGACATTATAGCACGCAGAATGAGGCAAAATTCACATGATAGCACGCAGAATGAGGGAAAAATCACATTATAGCACACTGTATGAGGCAAAAATGACATGATAGCACGCAGAATGAGGCAAAATTCACATGATAGTACGCAGAATGAGGCAAAATTCACATGATAGCACGCAGAATGAGCCGAAATTGACATTATAGCACGCAGAATGAGGCAAAATTCACATGATAGCACGCAGAATGAGGCAAAATTCACATGATAGCACGCAGAATGAGCCGAAATTGACATTATAGCACGCAGAATGAGGCAAAATTCACATGATAGCACACAGAATGAGCCGAAATTGACATTATAGCACGCAGAATGAGGCAAAATTCACATGATAGCACGCAGAATGAGGGAAAAATCACATTATAGCACACTGTATGAGGCAAAAATGACATAGCACACAGAATGAGGCAAAATTCAGCCAAATAATGCAGGGAGAAGAGGGGGGGGGGGAGAGAAATGGGAGACACACACAAACACACTCACACTCACACACTCACACACACTCCCACCTCATAGATGGAGGCCGGGTCCCGCCGCGGTATTGGGAACGGGGTGCAGAGCGGTGCAGCGCGGCGGAGGACGAAGACAGAGAGAGAGCGTCCTGACGCGCGTACAGGAAGGAGGGGGCGTGGTCAGAACAGAGGTCGCTGTACGCGCGTCAGGACGCTCCTCTCTCTCTCCTCGTACCCCGCCGCGCTGCACTGCTCTCCACCCCGTTCCCAATACCGCGCCGGGACCCGGCCTCCATCCCGGTGCCGGTATATGTAGGGGGGGCGTTCGCCCTAATCGCCCCCCGCTAAATCCGCCACTGTGTACAGGTTGAATATCCCATATACAAATATTCCGAAATACGGAATATTCCGAAATACAGACTTTTTTGAGTGAGATAGTGAAACCTGTGTTTTTTGATGGCTCAATGTACACAAAGTTTGTTTAATGCCAAAGTTATTAAAAATATTGTATTAAATGACATCCAGACTGTGTGTATAAGGTGTATATGAAACATAAATGAATTGTGTGACTGTACACACACTTTGTTTAATGCACAAAGTTATAAAAAATATTGGCTTAAATGACCTTCAGGCTGTGTGTATAAGGTGTTTATGATACATAAATGCATTATGTGCTTAGACTTAGGTCCCATCACCATGATATCTCATCATGGTATGCAATTATTCCAAAATACGGAATAATCCGATATCCAAAATATCTCTGGTCCCAAGCATTTTGGATAAGGGATACTCAACCTGTATATAGATAGATAGATAGATAGATAGATAGATAGACATAATCCAAAAATAGTAGACTTTTAGGGGGATTACCTATAATTGTTCAAATTACTCCGCTGGTAGTGGCAGTGAAAAAACCTGAGGTAAGCAGGGAACCGGAGGCGGGCAGCCAGTCAGCGGTTACTGGAGATGGAGAAATCCTCCAGTGCACTCTGAGAACGAAGTCCGCTCTGCCTCTCTTGGAGATGCCTCCTGTAAGATTCAGTCAGTTGCCGGACATAAGCTCCGACCGGTAATTAAATCAGGTGCACCAGTAATCTCTGCTTATGTCTGGGGTAGCAGACTTGACAATGTCTATAATATTTGTCCTATTAAAAACACGTTAAAGGTTAAAGAACACAGTACGCAATTGGCGCAAAAAGTACCGCAAGGGTACGCCCTTAACTATACCTTAAGGAATGTACTTATACTGTAAACATTTGTGCAGTGATAATGTGTAGATGTAATGCAGTGTAACCTTGTTAGCTTAAAAGCTGTATGAGCGACTATGACGCTCTGAGAACCCCTTAGTAATACAATAATCAACCAAATACCGGTCTAAGGTTCTAACGCCTTTAGTGAGAGAATGAACGTTCAAAAAGAATAATACAATACAAGCTATACACTACCAAAATAACATAAAATATCTAACCAAGTAACTAACATATAATACAATAAAGACACAAGTACGTTTAAGGGGAAGGAGAGAGAGAGAGAGAGAGAGAGAGAATGGCTTACAATAACAATAAAGGCAATATGGTTGCAGAGAAACTTACACATGTGAGAAACAATCGCTGCGCAGTTAGTCAATGCTGAGAATCTTTGTGGAGAGAATACTTGAGCTTACCCATACTGGCTGTCCCTACATACACAACCCTACAATACCGCATGGGACAGAAGCTAGACTCCATTTTGGGAAAACTCCCATGATTCCAAAGACTGCAACACATGGTTCAAAGGGGGAGGAGAAAACACCCAGCAGCAGCCATTTTCTTCAAACCAACTAATCTTATTCCACATTCCAATCCAACTAATTATATTCCACATTCCAATCCAACTTCCTAGAACCATCTTATTCAATTTCACATTCCAAACAAACTCAGTATCTCAATAACCAGAGCATATGGTATGCTGGCTATGCTATATGAATCATCACAAGACCAGATCACAATGTAACCACACATATCAGCCTGCCATTGCTACAAGCACATGACTACAGTAACAAAAGGAAGTATGTTTTGACTGCAAGCCTTCAGCAAGATGCATCATGTAAAACTACTATAATCTGTTATAAATCACCTTCCATAAATGTATACCAGGAATACTATGCTACAGATTGTCTACTGTTCCAATTCATTACAGATTTCATAGAGTATTATCACCAACACATAACAATCACACAACTGCACAAGCCTCATTAACCTTAAGCCATTTGTATTTCCACTAACTATTCAATACCAATCATTTCACAACTACTTTAAACTATTCTATGCCAATCAGCCATGTGGATTCAATACTTAGCCTTTCGCTTGGAGCCTGGTGATAAGCAAGCCATTTCTTCTGGATGCCAGCTTGGTTCTGAGTGTAGCTACAGTACATCTGTTCTCTGAGATCACAAGCAACTGAACTCTGACCTCTTCTCTTAGCCAGGAACTACTTTCCTGTTTGACTAGTTCATGGGGGAGGGGTCTCTCTTGCTTTGTATATGCTGATCAGGTTCAGCCCTGAAAACTGCCAAAAGGGTTGGCTTGAGTTCCCTGTTCATTGTATCATTTATTGTTCTAACAAAGTGATTTTAGCTTTTATACATATAATCATATCTATCCGCTGCAATGTCCCACAACTTCACAACAAGTATCAAATTAATCTACACACCAATCTGCTTGTTTCAATATTAAACATGACGGGTGTATCTGGTTCTGTTCAAATAATACACATTCATGACATTAATTCATTAAGTAATTTTAAATCTCCATGATGTCTGGTGCTTGATATTATTATAATTATGTACTGTATGAAATAAGTGTCGAATCCATCTCTGTGCCATGTCCGTGTAAATGCGTGTGTTAACATATATTGCTGTGCTCGCTGCGCATATTTGTAAGTATAGCGACTTAAATGTGTGCAGTTTGTATGTTCTCTCTATGTAATATTTTTGACTTTGACAGTCCACCCTTTGGCAGTCACCAATAACTGCCACTATCTAAACAATTTAAGCAGAAAAATATATAATACCATGAACTATCTAAACAATTCAAACAGAAAAATATATGTCATCATGTAAGTACATTTCTATGATTGGGTAAGGGAGGAGAGAAGAAGGTAGGAAAAAGGTATGACCTAGTGAAATAGTAAAAGTATGTATGTATGAATCCATGTTTGGGGGGGTTATGTATCATCGTGCCGTACGTGTTTTAAATCAAGCTTCGAGGTATTGCGAAGTATACATTTGAATTCCTTCTTATCCCGTGGTACGGGTCTGTGGATGGGCTGTCAAACTTTACCGAGCTCTCTTCGGCTTTTGGTTGCAACAAAATGGGGGGGCACATTTTAGTTGATGATACACGAATAGGGGGGAATATGTGAGTGCTGATATCTGTGCCTGTATTCCCTATCGACTATGTGTGTTATTACCTGAAGGTTGTAGAGATGAAGATAAGAAACAATTATGGTAAATGCAGTCATATTCTATGTGAGGTTAATGTACATTTGTTGATTGAAGTCTTGTCTTGATGTACATGTTGACTGCAGTCTTCTTTGGGCTTTTGTCAAAAGTGCGAGCAAAAGCTTTGTCAATGTCCATAGACTTACAAAAAGTGTTGGGCTAGCGTAATTTTAACGTTACTAGGGATAAGGGGGTCTATGGCATAGTCCATCTGTTGTCTGTGTACAAGGTTGTCAAAACTTCTTCTTTAGTCTATCTGCTGTCTGTATACACGGTCGTCAATTTCCTCTTCCAATCGGGTCTTTTTACCTTGGAGAAAAACAAAGGAGAAACAGGTGAAAGAAACGGACCGTGGAATCACATTTTCATCACAACAGTGTCTCTGTCGTTGGGTCATAAATCAAATCAATTTTGTTATGCGATACAGTCATTACCTCAGGCAGTACTTTTCCAATATAACATAATCCTTCTGAGTTTGGGGCAAGCCGCTCATACGCCTTTCTCCCGCATATGAAATATGCATCATCGGGGAGAACATATGGGACGGAGTAGGACATAACCATATTACACATTTTCCATATGAAATCTCCTAACCCTAATTCTCCCATCTGTCTAGTACACGTATCTGTTTGTATGATATGTGCACAGTATCCTGGTGATACCTCTCCAACTCTCATGATCCTACTTCCTAGGGTATACCTATATCGGAAAGATTTTCCACTACCGGCTATGTGGCGTATAAGCTCTGTATCTGTAGGCATTCTATCTGCTCTATATGAAAAGGTCATGGTTTGGTTATTCCATGACGCTTCCCAATTTCCCGGCTTTCGGGGATTGGAAATGTTAAAACATATTAGGGATCTATCCACATGATATTGGTGGAGCTTCAAACTAGGAGGACTGGAGATATTAAACCTCCTGTCCACCGGCCTCCCACCACTTAGCTCAAGTACCTCCCCTACCGTTAAAGGGAATGGTACTAAGCCTGATTTGCTATGGCCTTGAGGTACTTGAAAGCATACCCAACAATCTGTCTGATTTAACACTTTACCCACTAAGGAGTGATAGTCACTCAATGGGTGCCGGTCCATGTTAATGTTAAAACTGGACTGACATTTCTTGATGCACCCATCCTCTACTACACTGTTACAGAGTCTACAGATACAGTTCTCTTTTCAGCTAACAATCCTTCACAATGTTTACAAATAACATGGCTGCTAGATCGTTTCCGGTACTCGCCTTTGCTCGGTGATTGTGTTGTTATTGGAAATTTACACCTCCGTCTCAGTCATCAGAAACCCATTCTGGATCCTTTCTCGACCTCCATGGTACTCTCGCCGGAACAGACTGCTCGGGTCAACATCATGGTCAACAGGAAAATCCGGATCACAGTCTCTTGGGGCAAGTCCATCTTACAGGAGGAGAAAAGGAGAAATTTGTAATGGGGGTACAGGAAAACAGTTTGAGGGGGAGAGAAACTTGTTACGATAATTAGTTCTCTAGTCTTGTTGTTCTTCTTGTTCTGCTGTCATCTCAAAGGTGCTGTCTCTCAGTCTTCCAACCGAACACTCTGGTGATACAATATTTCTTCCAAACCAGCGATCTTTCTGTAAGGAGTAAAAATCTTGCATTACCATTTGTCTAACTAATGTGTGACATACCATCTGTAACGTTATGAGAACATGAGAAAGAAGAGAGAGAGAGAAAAACAACAACGAGAGAGAGAACCGTTCATATATATATATGCATCACATAAATCAACAATAAACAACAACAGAAAAAAACATTTTTCAAACAATTTTTTTCTTTCCTTCAGGAGAGAAAAAAAAAACATTGCCAGATCTTCCGTTCACCATCAGGCTGTCACATCTGTCCAATGGTATCCCTGCATAGTCTCTCCCACCGGCATTTCCATACCTACACTCTGTATCTGGCCAGGATACATCGATGCTGGTAGGTCATACTGGGGTTTGGTAGACTTCTGCAAGGACCAAATAGCTATGTGATATTTGGGTCCTGCCGATGAACATCAGAGATGGGGAAAAGAACATTTACAGATAAATTACAACGTCTACCCGGCCGTCCTTGTGCCTGCAAGGAACTGACCTCCCATTTCATTAACTGTAACCTCAGCCTTACTATCAGTCCTAATGATCACCTTTCCTGATTGCATGTTACAGGTGCGGCCCCAACTCCTTCCTATGTGATCTCTGATTACAATTTGGTGTGTCATAACTTTGCTCATATCTTTGTCTAGGGGGTTTATATGAATTTGGTCTACTTCTTGATCTACAATCTCTTGCAAAATGACCTTCCTTCCGGCAATTATAATACCTTTTCACCTTTGACTTACTCACAGGGATCTGGGGCTTCTTTGTTTCCCTGTGCTTGATGATGTTTTGCTCATGCCCAACAGCGGAGTTCCTTAATGCAGTTACTGAGTTATTTCTCCAGTTAGGTAGAGAGGCTTGTATACTCGTTCTTAATACTTCCTTTAAACCATTTATTAACACCTAAACTGCTACTTTCCTGTAGTGTACATTTGTTTTAATATATTGTGTTCACCCTGACAGGATTAAATTCAATTACATCACCTTGTGTTGGTCTTACAATATGGGGTACATTTGTTTGTGCGTGATATATAACACCGTACGTACCTGTGGACACGACCTCACCTGACCCTCCGTTAGGGGATTTGATTACTGCCTTTACCGATTTGGTCGCGTCCACCTGGATGTCTTGTGTGATGGCTGCTGGAAAAGGTGCCGACATCGTGCTGGGCTCACTTTCTTGCTGGTAATCCTGAGGGAAGTTTAACATGGGGTGCGACTTGCACAGGTTAACATTTGTGATTTTTACACTTTCATTTTTATAAACATTATTACATTTGTTACTTTCATTCTTAATACAGTTACTAAGTGCATTTTTATCGTACAACATTGTGCCATTTCTCTGCAACCATAATCCTCTCCATTGCCATGTCTCTCTTCCCAAGATGAGAGTTTGATATGTAAGTTAAATTTCTTTGTATTTCACCTTTGTGTTGCCATAACTGTAAATAATCATAATGTTTGATCCGTCTCTTTGTTGATTTAATGAGACATATCCTTCTCCTTAGGTTCTGTAACACATCTGGGCTAAAACTGCCTACCCGGGTGAACTTCTCCCCGTCATGCTCAGTCATTCTTTCCCATTCATCACATAAAACCTCTGTGTGTGAACCGTATTTTTCACACATTAACCTTGCCGACCCGATTGGTCGGTTTACTGAATCAACCCGAACCGAGGTTGATCGCCCCCTACCTGAACAACTGGCCCCCATAATTTGCAGGTGTTGCTTTCACTACCTCTGACCTTAATCAGGGTCTTCAGCGAACCCTTACAAAAACCAAGATGTTCAAGATAGGCCGACGGTGGCGGTTTACCGAGTACCCCACTCACTCGCCCACGCCGACCAATACGCCCACACACTGCCTTAGCGCTGGCGTACTCGACCCAGGGCCCCTGCGACCTGAACCGCTATTTACTGGAACATGCGAGGGTGATCCGAAGAGCACTTACTCTTTCCAGTAACTATTGGTTGCTGGATAGTTCCTGAGTGACCAGCGAACCTCCCTTAAAATAAAAAAAATTTACACAAATCACGTTAGAGTGTACAAATAGCGTTTATGACCCCTTTCGTACGCAAATGGTACTGGTCAGGTTACTAACTAATGCACACAATTACGTGCGGTACAATCGTTCGGCACATAAGCAACTAATCTTATGTGCGGAGCGACCAGTGGAATCGAAAATTGCGGCTGCAAATTCCTTCAGCCAGAGCTTTAATGGCCTATATGGGTTCCGCACCAACCCTTCCTGGTGTTGTGCTACTTTTCTCTATAGCGGACTTCTTAGTCTGCTGTACCTAGACCTCCTGGTCTGTTCCGGACCTCCTGGTCTGTGCTACAGTAGACCTCCTGGTCTGCTATACTCTAATGCTCAAATTTATGTTTAACAAGGGATGCCTCCCCAGCCACCATGCACGTCACTTACATGTATGTACCTCACGAGAACTCGACTTTCCTGTGGTTCAACCTCAAAAAATTGTAGAAACTTATATATGCAAACACTCACCACATGTACACTTTAATTTTATTTCTGCGCAGAAATTTCTTTCCTTTAGACCAGATGAGTCGTAAATTTAGAGAAGGATCTATTAGTTTAAATTTCGGACACTAAAATTGACTTGCGCTATTTATCGCGTTGCCACCTTTTCGCCTGTTAAAATAATACTATAGTGTGATTTGTATTATGTGGGCATACCCAGACGCTCCGTTGCATCGGCCCTCGCGTCGCGTACGCTCTGTCCTTGTAAGGACACGTGTACACAGACCAAGTACGTTCACAGTAACACACTACACGTTTATCAATGTGAATGATCTTTAACTGTAATCATTCACTATACACCACCCAAATCTCCCTTGTATTCTTAGGTGAGACTGTGTGCGTGCTTTTTTTACAATTATACCCTTAAATATTACTTTTTTATCTTTTTTAACTACCAATAGCAACAAATCTTTCTTAGCAC
Organism: Pseudophryne corroboree; assembly: GCF_028390025.1. NCBI lineage: Eukaryota > Metazoa > Chordata > Amphibia > Anura > Myobatrachidae > Pseudophryne > Pseudophryne corroboree. The sequence goes on along the minus strand of NC_086453.1, from coordinate 309,019,372 downwards.
GTTATCAATGCAAATGGCAAACAGGAAGGTGAGATGTGAAAATTACACAAATGAACATGCAATTCTAAATTTAATCTAATAACATACATTGATGTAAGCACACGCATATAGATATTACATATAAGTACCAATCACTATTACTTATGATTGACTATGATATAGATTAAATAAATGCATAAATAAAAAAAAACTAATTAAATGATGATTTCTTTTTGACAATGGATGGCTGATTATTTCCTGAGTCAACTGAAAATCAGCCGCTTAGGAAAAAAAAAATGTGACCTTCCCAAAATGGCCGCTGCTCCTCCCCCTTTCACCTCCATGAGGGTCACACAAAATGGTGGACAGACCATGCGGCCTCTTGTCACAAAGAAAGTCATCATTCAAACTCCTAAAGTTATTCTAGGCATGAGTTTTAAAAAAAAAAACTATATCAAGGCTATGCAGCAACTTTTAAATGTACTTTTAAACCTACTTAAACAGATAAACAATCTAATCTTAATCAAACACGATATGATCCATTTGAACCTTGTTTTGTAACAATAAAAATACATTTTGGCATCTTAAATATTATGAGAAACGCCTTGTCCCTTAAAATTTCCTATCAGCGTCTTACTGATACCACAATACATTAACGTGGATGTTTTTTTTTTGTTTCAGCATTTTGTGATGCGTCCATCATTAGCCGGTCAATTACAGCCGCGTTTGTAATGTACAGTGCATCATTAAGAACGTGATATCCCGTGAGAGCCCCCAATTGACAATGTCTATAATATTTGTCCTATTAAAAACACGTTAAAGGTTAAAGAACACAGTACGCAATTGGCGCAAAAAGTACCGCATTAACTATACCTTAAGGAATGTACTTATACTGTAAACATTTGTGCAGTGATAATGTGTAGATGTAATGCAGTGTAACCTTGTTAGCTTAAAAGCTGTATGAGCGACTATGACGCTCTGAGAACCCCTTAGTAATACAATAATCAACCAAATACCGGTCTAAGGTTCTAACGCCTTTAGTGAGAGAATGAACGTTCAAAAAGAATAATACAATACAAGCTATACACTACCAAAATAACATAAAATATCTAACCAAGTAACTAACATATAATACAATAAAGACACAAGTACGTTTAAGGGGAAGGAGAGAGAGAGAGAGAGAGAGAGAGAGAGAATGGCTTACAATAACAATAAAGGCAATATGGTTGCAGAGAAACTTACACATGTGAGAAACAATCGCTGCGCAGTTAGTCAATGCTGAGAATCTTTGTGGAGAGAATACTTGAGCTTACCGATACTGGCTGTCCCTACATACACAACCCTACAATACCGCATGGGACAGAAGCTAGACTCCATTTTGGGAAAACTCCCATGATTCCAAAGACTGCAACACATGGTTCAAAGGGGGAGGAGAAAACACCAAGCAGCAGCCATTTTCTTCAAACCAACTAATCTTATTCCACATTCCAATCCAACTAATTATATTCCACATTCCAATCCAACTTCCTAGAACCATCTTATTCAATTTCACATTCCAAACAAACTCAGTATCTCAATAACCAGAGCATATGGTATGCTGGCTATGCTATATGAATCATCACAAGACCAGATCACAATGTAACCACACATATCAGCCTGCCATTGCTACAAGCACATGACTACAGTAACAAAAGGAAGTATGTTTTGACTGCAAGCCTTCAGCAAGATGCATCATGTAAAACTACTATAATCTGTTATAAATCACCATCCATAAATGTATACCAGGAATACTATGCTACAGATTGTCTACTGTTCCAATTCATTACAGATTTCATAGAGTATTATCACCAACACATAACAATCACACAACTGCACAAGCCTCATTAACCTTAAGCCATTTGTATTTCCACTAACTATTCAATACCAATCATTTCACAACTACTTTAAACTATTCTATGCCAATCAGCCATGTGGATTCAATACTTAGCCTTTCGCTTGGAGCCTGGTGATAAGCAAGCCATTTCTTCTGGATGCCAGCTTGGTTCTGAGTGTAGCTACAGTACATCTGTTCTCTGAGATCACAAGCAACTGAACTCTGACCTCTTCTCTTAGCCAGGAACTACTTTCCTGTTTGACTAGTTCATGGGGGAGGGGTCTCTCTTGCTTTGTATATGCTGATCAGGTTCAGCCCTGAAAACTGCCAAAAGGGTTGGCTTGAGTTCCCTGTTCATTGTATCATTTATTGTTCTAACAAAGTGATTTTAGCTTTTATACATATAATCATATCTATCCGCTGCAATGTCCCACAACTTCACAACAAGTATCAAATTAATCTACACACCAATCTGCTTGTTTCAATATTAAACATGATGGGTGTATCTGGTTCTGTTCAAATAATACACATTCATGACATTAATTCATTAAGTAATTTTAAATCTCCATGATGTCTGGTGCTTGATATTATTATAATTATGTACTGTATGAAATAAGTGTCGAATCCATCTCTGTGCCATGTCCGTGTAAATGCGTGTGTTAACATATATTGCTGTGCTCGCTGCGCATATTTGTAAGTATAGCGACTTAAATGTGTGCAGTTTGTATGTTCTCTCTATGTAATATTTTTGACTTTGACAGACTGTACAGAGGTTTTATCCAGTGGATAGTGCAGTGCCCATAAAAGTGCAGCACTCAAAGGCATACTTCGATCAATGCGTTTGCTCTCTCAGAGCTTTCTCAAGACTTTCCCATGTCTTGAGAAAGCTCTGACAGAGAGCAAAATGTTTTGCAGAGGCCCAAGTGCCAAGTAAGTCAATGATGTCACAGTTGTCAAGAGCGCTGACATTACTGTTATGATGTTCCATCTTTTCCACGAGATTTTAGATTGTTTCTGTGGGAATTTGTGCCCATTCAGTAGAGCATTTATGAGGTGAGGCACTGATGTTGGACGAGTAGGCCTGGCTCGCAATCTCCATTCCAGTTCATCCCAAAGGTGCTCGATGGGGCTGAGGTCAGGGTTGTATGTGGGCCAGTCAAGCTCTTCCACACCAGACTCATCAAACCATGTATTTATAGTACTTGCTTTGTGCACTGGGGGACAGTCATGTTGGAACAAAAAATGGCCTTCCCCAAACGGTTGCCACAAAGTTGGAATCATAACATTGTTCAACATGTCTGAAGCATTAAGAATGCCCTTCACTGGAGATAAGGGGCCCAACCCAACTCCTGAAAAACAGTCCCATACCATTATCCCTCTTCCACCATACTTCTCAGTTGGCATAATGCAGTCAGGCAGAAAATGTTCTCCCAGCATCCGCCAAACCCAGACTCGCCCATCTGACTGCCAAACAGAGAAGTGCGATTCATCAATCCACAGAACACATTTCCACTGCTCATCAGTCCAGTGTTGGTGTGCTTTCCACCACTCCTTGGCATTGGACTTGGTGATATGAGGCATGCATACAGCTTCACGGCCACCCATTCCATTAAGCTCCTGCCACACAGTTTTTGTGCTTACATTAAAGCCAGTGGAAGTTCAGAGGTCTTCAGCTATGGAATCAACAGAGCGTTGCCAACTTTTACGTACCATGCACCTTAGCAGTCATTGACCCCGCTCTGTGATTTTACGTTGGCTTCCACTTAGTGGCTGAGTTGCTGTTGTACCTAAACGTTTCCACTTTATAATAATATCACTTACAGTTGACTGTTGAATATCCAGCAGGGATGAAATTTCATCAAGCATTTTATTGCAAAGGTGGCATCCTATCACAGTACCATGCTTGAAGTCACAGTTCTTCAGACCAACCCATTTTGTATACAAATGTTTGCAAATGGAGACTGCATGGCTAGGTGCTTTATTTCATACACCCGTGGCAACAGGTCTGTTTAAAACACCTGATTTGGGTTCAGTATGATATCCCGGCTGTCAGGATTCCAGTGGTCAGGAGACAGACAGGCGGCGAGCGCAGCGTGTCTGCTTGCCACACCTTGAGCACGGTGGCGACCTTTGGTCGCCACAGGGTTATATTCCCCCTCGGGTGATGGAGTGGACCAGTGAATGCATTGGTTATCTTGGTGAAATCCACCCAAAACAAAATATTATTTTTATGTTCTAACTGGAAGTTATTCTTTAATTCTGTGCATAGTGCATATATCTTGGGAGCAGGATTGCAAATTTTCAGTTTTATATTCCTTAGGTGCAAGGCTCCGGCACAACAGTAGATCCGGCCGTGAGAGATGAATACAAGAAAGTTGCAGATACTCTCTGTAATGCGCTAAAAGCTGTGAAATACAATGGCTGTTACTTTGACAGAACAGAAGTGAAGGCCAATCGTCTTTGTACTGTGGAAGGATGGTTCTCTTGCCAAGTAAGACACATTGGCTGTTTATATGACAAGAAATCAAGTATCATCCAGCTGGATTTGCAGGGGGCAGATGAAAGGAAGTCTATAGATCATAAAATTAATAACTTTGCGCACTGTTTTAAAATGGTGGAATGGTGACCCATCCTTATTCTGCCTTGCAGTTCTGAAACCTAACTTATAACATTTTGTTGGGTGATATTTAATGACATTATAGGGTTATCCCAAATGCAGCAAGCTATTAAGGTAAACACTACAGTATGCATGATTCCTCGTTTTGAAGACATTACGTGAGGAATATGGACTTTCCCAAGCAGAGAGCAGTCATAGGACAGTACATGGGATACCAGTGTCAGGTCCACCCTGCCACCTACATTTTTTAGAAGAAGTAAATAGAAGCAGCTTAATTAGTGCCTGCGTGACATGGATCCATTGGTGTTGGTAAAAAGGTAGAACCATCAAAGTAACCATTTTTCCAAGTTAAAGCTGAAAATACAAAGATGACATGCTTGCATTTACAAACTTATGCTTTAAAATTATAACAGATGACCCACTCTATATCCCTGAGACCTACTGTAGCTAGATACAATTACTGTGACATTGTAACCATGCAAAAGTTTAATAAAGAGCATAGGGGGAGATTTTTGAAGCATTGGTGATAGATAAAGTACCCAGGGCTGCCATCAGAAATTGTGGGGCTCGGGACTGACAAAATAGGCATTTACAGCCATATTTCTGTATAATCAGACATAATTGTTTATGTCTGTGTCCCAAGCAAACACGTCTCCGGTTTGCTCTCAGTACTGGGAATGATCATATACAGGGAGCAGCTTTGAATCATATCCAAGGGCAGCCAAATTAAAAACAGAGAAAATAAAAATCCCGGGTCAATACACGGTACATAACACAGGACTTCAATTTCTAAATAATGATATAAACAAAGATCAGCAATTAGATACAATAGACACCAATTAAGTGAATCAACACTCGCTGCCTCAGAACTGAGGTTACTGCTGATCACAAATAGAAAATCAGAAAAGCAAAAATAGAAGCACTGAGTGTGGGTCAAAAAAAATAAAATCACATGAATAGTGTCTTTGTATTGAAGTATTATGCTTATTAAAATACAGAATAACTATATTATAAACAAATATATCAACTATAAAATATAACAGCCTGTGAGTTGCAGGCACCAGCACAATATGGGTGATTTAGCCGCTAGATTTAAAGCGGCAATAAATTAAAAGGCAAAGCCATTTTGATTTTACCTTTTAAATTATTTCCACTTCAAAGATAGCCGCTAAATCAACAAAATTGCGATGGTGCCTGCAACTCACAGACTGTTATATTTGGGCCAATATGTGTTTGTTGGACATCTCATTACAAAAGTGTGGTCATTGATATAGAATTGTCCCTCTCCTTTGCCACTATAGCGTCCTCCATTAGATTTTGGTACATGAATGCAATGAGCAGTAGTGAGGTTGAGCACTGATATTGGTTGATTAGACTTGGCTCGCAGTTGGTGATCCAGTTCATCCCAAATTTATTTGTTGGGCTTGCAGTCAGGGCACTGTGCAGGACAGACGACTTCAAACTCTGCAAACCATATTTTGATGGACCAAGAGGGGGCACTGTCATGCTGGAACTGGCACAGGTCTTCCCCAAAATTGTTGACACAAAACACAAAGTTGGACATACACAATTCTCTTGAATGTCATCATGTGTTGTAGTATTAAGATTTCCTCTTCACTGGAACCAAGGTCAAACCATGAAAAACACTCCTAGACCTTATTACTCCTCTTCAAACTTTACAGTAGGCAGTATGCATTGATGCAGGAAGCATTGTCCTGGCACCAACATAGATTGATTTGTCAGAGAGCTGGATGGTAAAGTGTGATTTGTCTGTTCAGAGAACATTTTTCTGAAGCCAATATCTGACATTGGTGGTCATTCCGAGTTGATCGTAGCTGTGCTAAATTTAGCACAGCTACGATCTTCTTCCCTGACATGTGGGGGGACACGCAGCACTAGTCCGCCCCGCATATCAGTGCCGCCCCCCACCCTCCCCCGCACAAATACAAAAGCATCGCACAGCGGCGATGCTCTTGTATTTGTGGAGTAACTCCCGGCTGGCCGGGAGTTGTTTGTCACTGCTGCTGGCCACAGCGGCTGTGTGAGACGTCACGCAGCCGCCGCGGCATGCCCCCCCAACAGTCCGGCCACGCTTGCGTTGGCCAGACTGCGCCTACTAAAAGGCGGCTTAACGCCGCCATTCAGCCCCCTCCCGCCCAGCGACCGCCTCTGTCTCAGAGGCAATCTCTAGGTAGTGACGACTGCCAAGCGCCGGCGCACTGCGGAGCCGGTGCATGCGCAGTTCCGACCCGATCGCTGTGCTGCGACAAACTGCAGCGAGTGATCGGGTTGGAATGACCCCCATTGTCCATTGAAACATTCTTGAGAATTGGACCATCAAAGTTTTATGCAGCAGAAGGAATCTGCGCAAAAAGAAGCTGTGTTTTTAAATTATGTCCACCAACAAGCATTTGATAAGTAGCATGGATTTCCACCTGGATTTAAAACCAACCGGATTTAATGCCAATCATCTGTAAGAAAGGAAGCAATTACAGCGTCAACACTGTCTCTTGTGAAATAAGCATACTAACAGGAGTATCCATAGAGAAAATGTCTTCAACTTCAATCATAAGTATAACTGCAACTTCAAATAAGACTGTGCAACGTGCAAAAATGTGAAACTGCTACAGCATACACATACATGCAGTGGAACTCATGGCTCCCCACACTGTGGTCTAGATGCCAAACCGCATCACACATGAAAGTAGCAATCAGAAGTACAGTACTTATTCATCCTAACGCGTTTCTTCAGTTATGTGATTTCTTCAGAGGCATTTAATCCATTGTGGCCACCCACCATGACTTAAATAGTTCTATTGACCAATAAAATTGGCCACCGCAACAGATTGCTGACTAGATCATAATTTAAAGGTCAAAAAGCAAACAAGTTTGATAGAGCTATTTCAAAACAATGGATGTTAAAATCGAATCTTTAAACAAATTGGTATCGGCGTAAAACAAATTGGATTTAAACAAATATCAGAACATTTAGATTAAATACATATAAATGGTTTTCCAGTATCTATATCCATTAAATTATTATGGCAAGAAATATTAGGTTTATAATATATACAAAAATAGGATACATAAAATCTGAACAAAGTGTTTCAAGCTAAAAACGCACCAATCAGGACTGAGTCTACCCCTGAGCCATGACAAATAATAGTAATCTATTCTCCAGAAAGTTCATGTTCCCGGTGACTGTACTCCAGTGAATATGAATAGTTAAATGTCAGTATGAAACATATATACATGGCTATAAATCACATGATGAAGGCAGACAGGCAAAGTACTTAGTAAAAGTGGAAGGAGGGCATGCACAAACCAGCTGAAGGTTAAAGAACCCTTTAAACAAACAGTTATTGTAACAGAGAGATGCTGATAGATTACACACTGCAGCTCATAACTTTCTTCATGCTCAGTTAATTTGCTTTGCCCCAAGGAAGTGACATTGTATTATGCTGCGTAATTTAAACCAAGGTCATACAAGCCCACAATGGAACTCCTGTTACTGAAAAGGAATTTTTACCCAACAATTATAAATATGTTTTTCCAAACAAGAGTAGAATCATGCCTGCAAGGTGCTGTAGTCAGACTAGGAAGATTGCTTCCAGAGGTATATATTATGCTTATGGGACCCTGCAGTCACGGGATGCAGTCAATATACCGGCTGTCGGGATTCTGGCGGTTAGGAGACTGTAAATGTACAGCTTTAAGTCAGTGTTCACAGCTACATCTGCGTTACATGTGAATCCGCATGGAGAACTCAGGTCAATGAATTTACATATAATATACTGTAGCAGAGCACCCTGGCTACAGTTGCAGAGTCAGCCGGTAGCAGCACTTGCAGCTCTTCTCCTCAGCGCTGTGTGCTGGGCTGCAGTGTGGCCAGGGAGGCACTTAAAGCACTATTTTTTTTATTTATTTTTTCACGCCTCCTATTATTAGACCACACCCCCTGAAAAGTACTTGGGCCCGGCCAGGCTCTATATGCCCTGGTGACTGTCAGTGTGGAGTTGGATTTAGACATTACAATACATTGCCTTTTATTTGACCAAGAATACCTTAGGGTCGTCTTAATCTATCAATTTAAAAGAAGGGAAAATTAGATGACACTTGTGCTCCTATTACCAGGGACTGAGGTAAGAACTATTAGACTCCACCATCCAACTGTGTTAGTATAAGTACAATGATGGGCCCAAGGCAGATGCTCCTGTATTGTGTGTGTTTAGGTGGTCATTTCGAGTTGATCGCTCGCTAGCAGTTTTTAGCAGCCGTGCAAACGCTATGCCGCCTCCCACCGGCAGTATATTTTAGCTTAGCAGAAGTGCGAACGAAAGGATCGCAGAGCGGCTACGAATAATTTTTGTGCAGTTTCAGAGTAGTTTCAGACCTACTCAGTGCTTGCGATGACTTCAGACTGTTCAGTTCGTCCAGCCACACCTGTGTTTTTCCTGGCACGCCTGCGTTTTTTCGAACACTCCCTGAAAACGGTCAGTTGACACCCAGAAACGCCCACTTCATGTCAATCACTGTGCGGTCAGCAGTGCGACTGAAAAGCTTCAGTAGACCCTGTGTGAAACGACATCGTTCGTTGTAATAGTACGACGCGCGTGCGCATTGCGCCGCATACGCATGCGCAGAAGTGACTTTTTTTTGCCTGATCGCTGCGCTGCGACCGAAAACAGCTAGCGATCAACTCGGAATGACCCCCTTAGTTCGGTGCTTTGGTTATTATGCCCTCCATAAACACCATACAATACTAATAATCTATACAATAAAAAAACACTATGGTGGACATTTAGTGACCAATCTCTCTCCTTATATGCCACGTTTTAATTTCATTTAACCAATTGCCATCTCGTTATTGGCAACATAACGACCTTCCTTTGTGCCTGATAAATGTTTAGCATTGCAATGACTGCTGTTACAGCCTGAGGTCACATTGGGAGAGCTACTACAAGTGTGTGATTCTGCATATCTGTCCTGTAGGGTCCTTTTGACTCAAGTGACTGCACGTCCAAGCACTCCATTAATCCGTACAGTAACAGAGAGAGCAGAATTGTGTTCAGCACATGGAATCTGGACCACAGGTAACAAGCACAACAGCATGACGTGTCCTGTCTTATCGATCCTATTTTTTCCACATTCATGATAAGAACTACTACATATACAGTACTTCCACTTAGTCCTATAACAAACACAATAATCAACCTCACACTTTCTGTTTCATGAAACAACAAACTTGTAGTTTATTATTTAGTAACATGGTGCAAAGAGCAGTTTTGTGCATCTCCTAGTAACCATTGCAAGCAACTTCTCCCAGTTTACAGCAATTGCAGTAGTGAAAGATGGTATCGGATTGTTTTCTGTGTCACAGCACAAACTCATTGCTCTCTGAACCTTGCTACTGAGCACACCAGGACTTAACCGCTTGAATGCTCAGGGTTTTCTCACCCTTGTGCTGAGGTCATGTTTTTCATTCCAATATCAATATCAATGATTTTTTTTTAATGCAGTACCCACAAACATTATACTGTACCTTTTTTTCGGGTCTGGGACTGAGGGTCGACAGCACAAAGGTCGACACACCTTAGGTCGACACCAATTGGTCGACACACCTTAGGTCGACGGGCACAAGGTCGACATGGAAAAAGGTCGACATGAGTTTTTTATGTTTTTTTTGGTGTCGTTTTCTCCGTAGAGTGACCGGGAACCCCAATTAGTGCACCGCGTCCCCTCGCATGGCTCGCTTCGCTCGCCATGCTTCGGGCATGGTGCCTTCGCTCCGCTACCGCTTCGCTCGGCACACTTTACCGTTCCAATCGTAGTCCACGTGGATCGTTAAGTATGAAAAGGTTCAAAAAAAGAAAAAAATCGTGAAAAACTCATGTCGACCTTTTTCCATGTCAACCTTGTTCCTGTCGACCCTTTGCCCATGTTGACCTAAGGTGTGTCGACCAATTGGCGTCGACCTAAGGTGTGTCGACCTTTGTGCTGTCGACCTGGAGTCCGGATACCCTTTTTTTTTCCCCAGAAGACGTTGGGCCAGATTTAATGTAGTCTGAGTTGGCTGGAGGTGCGAATTCCCGGCCGAACTCGGAAGATTTTTTAAAGCGGCATCCATGTACAAGGCAAACAATTGCCGTTTTTAAAAAAAAAGTCAAAGTTCGGGAAGGAACATGCACCTCCAGCCAACTCGGTTTTCATTACATCAATTGTTTCTATAAAAATTGTTTAGTACAGTGGTTCCCAAACTTCTTTGAATCACGGCGCCCTAGAATATCAGAATTTTTTTCACGGCACCCCAAAGCCAAAAGTTTCTTATTGAGAAATTTAGAAAAAATATATTAAATTAAGTTAATTTTGTTTATATGTCATCTTTAGGTTTAATTATTTGGTGAGGAACACAATTTTGCTTCTGTTTGTCCATATATTTGATGATTGGCAGCCACAAGCACTAGTTTTGCCTATTACATTGACCATAAATAGTTTGAATTGGTCCTGGACCACCAACCTGAGGCAACCCTGCAAGTGTCCCGAGGCACCCCGGGGTGCCACGGCACACAGTTTGAGACCCACTGGTTTAGTAAATATATCCTTTGGTGCACAAAGTCCCCCACTGCATAAAATGTGTACATTTTATGCAAATACAAAATGTCAGTTGTGGAGATGGATATAATGTAAAGTTATGAACCACGTGAAATCACACCCTCTATAAGTTGGCCACTTGTGGGTCAGACCTACCAGAAACCCAACAACAGGGTCACTGGCCATATGGGATAAGATGTGGCTGTTCAGTCTTAGGATATGTCTAGCATGACCGGAACTGGTCAGTGCGGTTGAAAGATAGCCACAGACAGGGTTATCTGCCGCCATCTTACCCTGGCATTCACCAACATTCCCAATAATGAAACCATTGAATCCACTGGGCATGTCATTTCGGTACCACACATGCCATAATATTCCAAGTATTGGCTGCAATGGCACAGCATCTGGCCAGGGTCACCAGTACCACTAATAAAGATTTTAAAAATATTGAGTAGTATTACCAGCATTTTATTCACCCATGAAAGCGTATGCTGTAAGGAGAGTCCTGAGCAGATCTGCAGCATGAGGCAGACGCAGCCGATTGCACTTGTGCAATGTTATGGTAATGACGCAACAAAGGCCTTCCCTGGTGTACATCTATGCGACCAAGGACTGAGATGCCCACCATCAATGTTCGTAGATTCTGAAACACTGCTTGGTACCTCTTTAGATGTCACCAGTCCTAAGCGCCTAAAAAGGGGGTGTGGCCTCACACAGCAAGCCCCCGATTAAGCCCACTTCTGGGGCTTGCGGTTTGCCCTGGGAGACTCTTCCAACACTGCCAGCTCCTTTTCAGTGACAGGAGCCAGATGCTGCAGAATAATATGACACTGCAGTACCCGGCTCCTGTCACTGTGGAGGAGTCTGCATTTGGGTGACACCTGGGTGCAATAATGTTACAGAAATGGTCCGAAAATGTGCCATAAAGCGGCTTAGGTCCCAATGAATGATTAGTATCACCTAATACCCAATAATTGAATCAGTCAACAAAAAATCCCCACTGGGTCCCGAAGCGCTGTATTCAAGCAATGTATTTTTGTGATTTTTAAACTGCATCTCTCTTGTTCACCGTCACATCAGTAGATGGTACTCCAAAAGAAAGAAACAAACACACGATAGTGTAATACTGAAATAAAACCAGTGTAACTTATTGTGGCATAGCTCATGGGACCCGTACCAGAAATATAGGTCTACTCAATCTGGAAACCTGACCACTGTCACAAAGGTACAGCAGCAGCCGCAGCGCTTACTCCTCCACTGTGTGCTCCGTCGCTGGGCCAGTGATGTGTGTCGGCCATCACGTGACCGCAGTGGCCAATAGGAATAGAGCAAGAAGTTTAAAGGGAGACGCCGGGCAAAGCTCTGGTGCCTGAGTATTGTTTCTTCACAGCTGTCCCCAGGCTCATGCTGCAGTTCAGGAAGGAGTGTTCCCTAGCCCTCCGTGTCCCTGCTTCTCCAGCACTGCAAGCATGTTCCCTGTTCCCAGTCTCCAGCACTGCAAGCGTGTTCCCAGTCTCCAGCACTGCAAGTGTGTTCCCAGTCTCCAGCACTGCAAGCGTGTTCCCAGTCTCCAGCACTGCAAGCGTGTTCCCAGTCTCCAGCATTGCAAGCGTGTTCCCAGTCTCCAGCACTGCAAGCGTGTTCCCAGTCTCCAGCACTGCAGGTGTGTTCCCAGTCTCCAGCATTACAAGTGTATTCCCAGTCTCCAGCACTGCAAGCGTGTTCCTAGTCTCCAGCATTACAAGTGTGTTCTCAGTCTCCAGCATTACAAGTGTATTCCCAGTCTCCAGCACTGCAGGTGTGTTCCCAGTCTCCAGCATTGCAGGCGTGTTCCCAGTCTCCAGCATTGCAAGCGTGTTCTCAGGCTCCAGCACTACAAGTGTGTTCCCAGTCTCCAGCACTACAAGTGTATTCCCAGTCTCCAGCATTGCAAGCGTGTTCCCAGTCTCCAGCATTGCAAGCGTGTTCCCAGTCTCCAGCATTGCAAGCGTGTTCCCAGGCTCCAGAACTGCAAGCGTGTTCCCAGTCTCCAGCACTGCAAGCGTGTTCCCAGTCTCCAGCATTACAAGTGTGTTCCCAGTCTCCAGCATTACAAGTGTATTCCCAGTCTCCAGCATTACAAGTGTGTTCTCAGTCTCCAGCATTACAAGTGTATTCCCAGTCTCCAGCATTGCAAGCGTGTTCCCAGTCTCCAGCATTGCAAGCGTGTTCCCAGGCTCCAGCACTGCAAGTGTGTTCTCAGGCTCCAGCACTACAAGTGTGTTCCCAGTCTCCAGCACTACAAGTGTATTCCCAGTCTCCAGCATTACAAGTGTGTTCTCAGTCTCCAGCATTACAAGTGTATTCCCAGTCTCCAGCATTGCAAGTGTGTTCCCAGTCTCCAGCATTGCAAGCGTGTTCCCAGTCTCCAGCATTGCAAGCGTGTTCCCAGGCTCCAGAACTGCAAGCGTGTTCCCAGTCTCCAGCACTGCAAGCGTGTTCCCAGTCTCCAGCATTACAAGTGTGTTCCCAGTCTCCAGCATTACAAGTGTATTCCCAGTCTCCAGCATTACAAGTGTGTTCTCAGTCTCCAGCATTACAAGTGTATTCCCAGTCTACAGCATTGCAAGCGTGTTCCCAGTCTCCAGCATTGCAAGCGTGTTCCCAGTCTCCAGCATTGCAAGCGTGTTCCCAGTCTCCAGCATTGCAAGCGTGTTCCCAGTCTCCAGCATTGCAAGCGTGTTCCCAGGCTCCAGCACTGCAAGCGTGTTCCCAGTCTCCAGCACTGCAAGCGTGTTCCCAGTCTCCAGCATTGCAAGCGTGTTCCCAGTCTCCAGCACTGCAAGCGTGTTCCCTGTCTCCAGCACTGCAGGTGTGTTCCCAGTCTCCAGCACTGCAGGTGTGTTCCCAGTCTCCAGCATTGCAGGCGTGTTCCCAGTCTCCAGCATTGCAAGCGTGTTCCCAGGCTCCAGCACTGCAAGTGTGTTCTCAGGCTCCAGCACTACAAGTCTGTTCCCAGTCTCCAGCACTACAAGTGTATTCCCAGTCTCCAGCATTACAAGTGTGTTCTCAGTCTCCAGCATTACAAGTGTATTCCCAGTCTCCAGCATTGCAAGTGTGTTCCCAGTCTCCAGCATTGCAAGCGTGTTCCCAGTCTCCAGCACTGCAAGCGTGTTCCCAGTCTCCAGCACTGCAAGTGTGTTCCCAGTCTCCAGCACTGCAAGTGTGTTCCCAGTCTCCAGCACTGCAAGTGTGTTCCCAGTCTCCAGCATTGCAAGCGTGTTCCCAGTCTCCAGCATTGCAAGCGTGTTCCCAGGCTCCAGAACTGCAAGCGTGTTCCCAGTCTCCAGCACTGCAAGCGTGTTCCCAGTCTCCAGCATTACAAGTGTGTTCCCAGTCTCCAGCATTACAAGTGTATTCCCAGTCTCCAGCATTACAAGTGTGTTCTCAGTCTCCAGCATTACAAGCGTATTCCCAGTCTCCAGCATTGCAAGCGTGTTCCCAGTCTCCAGCATTGCAAGCGTGTTCCCAGTCTCCAGCATTGCAAGCGTGTTCCCAGTCTCCAGCATTGCAAGCGTGTTCCCAGTCTCCAACATTGCAAGCGTGTTCCCAGTCTCCAGCATTGCAAGCGTGTTCCCAGGCTCCAGCACTGCAAGTGTGTTCCCAGGCTCCAGCACTGCAAGGGGTATATTTACAAAGATTCGTGTTTTTGCCGTTTTGAAGGGTGTTTGAACTCGAATGGTATCGGGTGCATTTTACTACAACTTTTTGAATCCTGAAACGATCATTCACTAAGCTGACGACTTTTCCCAATTCGTATTTTCCGATGTCGATGTGATTCGTAACACTGCCTGACAAAACACAAGGAATCCCGGCCGGATCTCTGAGATCCGTGCAGGGCTTCATTGTGTACCTTAAAAAGGTGTTTTAAGTAGTAAAAATCTGGAAAAAATTGCGTGGGGTCCCCCCTCCTAAGCACAACCAGCCTCGGGCTCTTTGAGCCGGTCCTGGTTGACAAAATATGCAGAAAAAAATGACAGGGGTTCCCCCATATTTCATCAACCAGCACCGGGCTCTGTGCCTGGTCCTGGTTCCAAAAATACGGGGGACAAAAAGCGTAGGGGTCCCCCGTATTTTTTGAAACCAGCACCGGGCTCCACTAGCCAGGTACATAATGCCACAGCCGGGGGACACTTTTATACTGGTCTCTGCGGCCCTGGCATTACATACCCAACTAGTCACCCCATGCCAGGGTACCCTGGAGGAGTGGGAACCCCTTAAATCAAGGCCCCCCCCTCCAGCCACCCAAGGGCCAGGGTTGAAGTCCGAGGCTGTCCCCCCCATCCAAGGGCGGCGGATAGGAGGCTGATAGCTATGTGTAAAAAATGTGAATATTGTTTTCAGTAGCAGTACTACAAGTCCCAGCAAGCCTCCCCCGCAAGCTGGTACTTGGAGAACCACAAGTACCAGCATGCAGTTGAAAACCTGGGCCGCTGGTAAAAAAAATACCCCAAAAAAACAGGACACAGGACACACACACCGTGAAAGTATAAGTTTATTACATACATGCACACCTCCATACATACATACTTACCTATGTTCCCACGAGGCTCGGTCCTCTTCTCCATGTAGAATCCTTGGGGGACCTGTGAAAAAAATTATACTCACATAATCCAGTGTAGATTGTGTCCAAAGTATAATCCACGTACTTGGCAAAACAAAAAAACAGAAACCCGACCACGCACTGAAAGGGGTCCCATGTTTACACATGGGACCCCATTCCCCGACTGCCAGGACCCCCCCTGACTCCTGTCAAAGAGGGTCCCTTCAGCCAATCAGGGAGCGCCACGTCGTGGCACTCTCCTGATTGGCTGTGTGCTCCTGTAGTGTCTGTGAGGCAGCACATGGCACAGATGCAATGTAGCGCCTATGCGCTCCATTGTAACCAATGGTGGTAACTTTGCGGTCAGCGGTGAGGTTACTTTCGGTCACCGGCTGACCGCAAAGTTCCCACCATTGGCTACAATGGAGCGCATAGGCGCTACATTGTATCTGTGCCGTGTGCTGCCTCACAGACACTACAGGAGCACACAGCCAATCAGGAGAGTGCCACGACGTGGCGCTCCCTGATTGGCTGAAGGGACCCTCTTTGACAGGAGTCAGAGGGGGTCCTGGCAGTCGGGGAATGGGGTCCCATGTGTAAACATGGGACCCCTTTCAGTGCGTGGTCGGGTTTCCGTTTTTTTGTTTTGCCAAGTACGTGGATTATACTTTGGACACAATCTACACTGGATTATGTGAGTATAATTTTTTTCACAGGTCCCCCAAGGATTCCACATGGAGAAGAGGACCAAGCATCGTGGGAACATAGGTAAGTATGTATGTATGGAGGTGTGCATGTATGTAATAAACTTATACTTTCACGGTTTGTGTGTCCTGTTTTTTTGGGGGGTATTTTTTTAGTAGTATTACTACAGGTACCAGCGGCCCAGGTTTTCAACCGCATGCTGGTACTTGTGGTTCTCCAAGTACCAGCTTGCGGGGGAGGCTTGCTGGGACTTGTAGTACTGCTACTAAAAACAATTCACATTTTTTACACATGGCTATCAGCCCCCCATCCGCCGCCCTTGGATGGGGGGACAGTCTCGGGCTTCACCCCTGGCCCTTGGGTGGCTGGAGGGGGGGGACCCCTTGATTTAAGGGGTTCCCACTCCTCCAGGGTACCCCGGCCAGGGGTGACTAGTTGGATATGTAATGCCAGGGCCGCAGGGACCACTATAAAAGTGTCCCCCGGCTGTGGCATTATGTACCTGGCTAGTGGAGCCCGGTGCTAGTTTCAAAAATACGGGGGACCCCTACGCTTTTTGTCCCCCGTATTTTTGGAACCAGGACCAGGCGCAGAGCCCGGTGCTGGTTGATGAAATATGGGGTGACAATGCTAAATTCCCTTGTCGTATAAACAACCCTTTATGAAGTCTAAGAACACTGTACGCTGTTTACTTAAGAAGTACCGTAATGGTACGCTAGTTGCGTAACGATCGCTCAGCCGTAGGCGAGACGCTCAAGCGTCACGTTCGCTCACGGCCCAGTGATCACAGGACACGTTATTGGCTATGACTAGAGTAATGATTCGCTATGGCGTAGCGGACGCTCGAGACCACGAGGAGATCACCAGCGGCGCAGACGCTCACAACGCTATACCTTTATGTCTAAACCTTATACCAATGAAATACACGGAATACCTTAATGTGAATACAGGGTGTAAGTGCAACCTTGTGTAACCTGACTAACTACAAAGCTGCTTGAGCGTCACCGACGCTCAAGTGAACACTTAACACTATAGGAAATACACAGATACTGGTTTAGGGTCCAAAGCCTATTAACTGTATTATATCTAGTATACTTGTAAAAAGGGGATAACAGTACAAATGATACACTACAATATAACAAAGACTTCCTAACCAAAATACAATACTATCTAATACAATACAATACTAGTCTAGGGGAGATACGAGAGAAAGAGAAGGGAAAGAGAGAGAGAGAGAGAGACGGAGAGAGATGAGAGAAATTGGCTCACAGAAAGACAATGATTACGGAGAGAAACTTACGCACAAGGGTAAACGATCGCATGCGCCTGGACATCCAGCACCCGATTTTCAGCAATGAGAACCGTTGAAGAGTGAGAGCTGGATGTGGTCGGCCTGCCTATTTATGCCCCACACACAATGCAATCTCATAGTCCCTACAATCCCATTGTCCATTGGATGAAGGAATTCGACCCTGTATCACAACAAAAGGTCATAGGTTGATTCATACAGGTGGGCTGTGACGATTTCAAACAGCTCAGGTGGGTGGGGAACTAGGTTTCCCGCCGCATACCTGAGTATGAGTAAATAGTAGAAATGGACATAAACTTCTTATGTCCATAACTATTCGCACGAGCGATGAATACGCTCCAAACCAACACCGGAATATTGCTAATTAAATACTCTTCCGATGGGTACCAAACACTGCTGTATGATTCCTGTTAGACCCTTCGTACAATACAAAGAGGGATTACTTTAAACAGGGACCTTCTATATTAACCAAACTTTCAGAAACTATCAAAGGGATCATGATCTATAAACTACATTAATTGTGAAAATATGTAACGAATGAGTCGCACGCTACGACTACATAAACTCTACCGTAAATACGCATACCGCGCCTGCGAGTGCACGCTATTGCGGGTATGCGCCTTCACGGGAGAGCGTACGCATGCGCAGCACGGACCAGTGTGCGGTGCAAATATGGCAACGTGTATGGGGATATTTTTCTGACTTTGACAGTCCACCCTTTGGCAGTCAATAATAACTGCCACCTTCTAAAACATTTCAAAAGGAGAAAAATATATGTCAGGGGTTAATTCATTTCCATGGTTGGGTGAGGGAGGAGAGAGGAGTAGGTGTGAAGAGGGTATGACCTAGTGTGATAGCAGAAGCATGTGTGTATGAGTCCATGTTTGGAGGGTCATGTATCATCGTGCCGTACGTGTTGTAAATCAAGCTTCGAGGTATTGCGAAGTATACATTTGAATTCCTTCTTATCCTGTGGTACAGGTCTGTGGATGGGCTGTCAAACTTTACCGAGCTCTTTTCGGATTTTGAACAAAATGGGGAGCACATTTTAGTTGATGATACATGAATGGGGGAGGTATGTGGTTGCTGATATCTGTGCCTGTATTCCCTATCGTCTATGTGTGTCATTACCTGAGGGTTGTAGAGATGAAGATAAAGAACACTTATGGAAAATGCAATGATATTCTATGTCAGGGAAATGTACATCTGTCGTCGAAGTTGTGTTCGGTATCTGTTGAGAGTCGTCTTCTTTGCGCTGTATTGCTCCTTGGGCATGAGCAAATAGCTTTGTCAGAGCCATCGGATTTACAAAAAAATGTTGGGCTAGCGTGAGTTTAAATGTACTAGGGAAACTGGGGATCCATGGCAAAGTTCATCAAGTGTCCATTTCTCAAGTGGTCAAAACTTCATCTTTGGTGCTTGTCTGTTGTCTGTATAGCGTCTCGTCAACTTCCTCGTCCACGGGGGTCTTTGTATCTTGGAGAAAAGCAGAAAAACAGGTGAAAGAAACGGACCGTATAATCGCATTTTCATCACATTCGGGTTTCTATCATTGGGTCATAAATCAAATCCAGGTTAATTACAGTTTCCTCACTCCTCACGCTCATCACTTTTGTACTTTGTTTGCACCTCATTAAAGCCTGCCCGCATCTAAATATCAATCCAATCGATATAACGACACCCAAGATACATAGTAGAAACTTTCCAACATCCATTATGACTCCTTGAGCCCAGTCTCCTAAACCGGAGAACCAATTTCGCGGGTTCAACCATGACACCCAACCAGTCAGCTCATTACCTACAGCAGCAAGGGTGAGATTGTGTCTTCGACGAAATTCCCACTTTAATTGCAGAATATCGTCCATCTTTTGGTCTATGACCTCTACCGGATCCTCGGTGCTATTCGTGATATAAGTGCAACACTTTATGCCGTACTGTGTTGCCAATGTAACACAATATCCGCCTGTTACTGCTGTAAGATAATTAAGAACCATCCTATGCTGAACTAGTTCTGTTTTATAAGCTTGAAGTTCTCTTCCAGTGTATCTAAACGTGTCATCATACATTTCAGTGATATTATCTAACAAATTGGCGAGTGCGGAAATGTATCTATAATTCATCACTCCTCGAGCGGTGCGAGTGAAATCTAACGCTACCAGAACCTGAATCCCGGTGGATTCATGGATAAGATCAGAGGCCGGATGCTCTAACCTTTCTGACAGTTGTCTTTTAACTCGGTGCTCGTAATGAGTGTGAGTATAAGGAGCTTGGGCACCACGGTGTATGTCTTTCATTTTGTCATGTGTTACAGTCATCACTTCAGGCAATACTTTTCCAATATAACACAATCCTTCAGAGTTTGGGGCAAGCCACTTGTACGCCTTTCTCCCGCATATGAAATATGCGTCATCGGGGAGAACATATGGGACGGAGAAGGACATTACCATGTTACAAACCTTCCAGGTGAAATCTCCTGACCCTAATTCTTCCATCTGCTTAATGCACGTATCAGTTTGTACGATATGTGCACAGTATCCTGGTGATACCTCTCCAACTCTAGTAATCCTATTTCCTAAGGTATATCGATACCGAAAAGATTTTCCTCTACTGGCTATGTGGCGTACAAGCTCTGTATCTGTAGGCATTCTATCTGCTCTGTGTGAAAAGGTCATGGTAAGGTTGCTCCATGACACTTCCCAATTTCCCGGCTTACGGGGGTTGGAGATATTAAAACATAAGAGGGACCTATCCACATGGTATTGGTGGAGCTTCAAACTAGGAGGGCTGGAGATGTTAAATCTCCGGTCCACCGGTCTCCCACCACTTAGCTCAAGTACCTCCCCTAACGTTAAAGGAAATGGTACTAGCCCTGATTTGCTATGACCCTGAGGTACTTGAGAGCATACCCAACAATCTGTTTGGTTTAACACATTACCCACTAAAGAGTGATAGTCACTCAATGGATGCCGGTCCATATGGATATTAAAACTGGATTGGCATTTCTTTATGCATCCATCTTCAACCAGATTATCACAGAGCCTACAGATACAATTTTCTTCAGCTAACAATCCATCACAATTTCTTCTATCGGATCGTTTTCTGATACTCGCCTTTGCTTGTTGGTTTGGTCGATCTTGGAAAACTACGCCTCCATCATCATAATCGGAACCCATTCCAGATCCTCTCTCGACCTCTATGGTACTCTCGCCGGAACAGACTGCTCTGGTCAACATCACGGTTAACATCAAAATCCGGATCACAGTCTCTTGGGGCAAGTCCATCTTTGAGGAGGAAATAGAGAAGAATGAGAAGGGGGAAAAAAAAGAAATTTCAAGGAAGAGGGGATGGGAAGTGGAGAAAAACAATAAAAGGGAGAGGGGAGTCGACAACTGCTCGGTCTTCAAGGCTCAGGTGCCGCCTCAGTCCTCCTGGAACAGACACTCCAGTGATACAACCTCTACCGTCTGTTCCTTATCACGGGACTTTTCTGGATCAGCAACCTTTTTGCAGTGGGATGAATGGACCCAAGCCTCTCTCTCAGCCACCTTCAATGCTGTGGTGCTAGTCAATAAGACCTGGTATGGTACTTCCCATCTATCAATAAGACAACCTGAGCGTAGAAAATTTCGTATCATTACATAATCCCCAGGTTCAATGTCATGACAATTACTATCTGGTAAATCAGGAATCACCAACTTCAGATTATCATTTTGATTCCTCAACTGCTTACTCATGTTAATCAAGTACTTTACAGTTACTTCATTGTTACATTTCAAATCATCCTGAGGGTTAATCATGACATGCGGTTGTCGACCAAACAAGATTTCAAAAGGAGACAGATTAAGAGGGGACCTGGGAGTGGTTCTGATGCTATACAAAACAATGGGTAAGGCTTCTGGCCACGTCAATCCTGTCTCTGCCATTACTTTACTCAATTTATTTTTAATAGTGCTGTTCACTCTTTCGACCTTCGCGCTCGCCTGTGGACGGTACGGAGTGTGCAGCTTACTATCAATTCCCATCAACTTACACATTCCTTGAAAGACATCACCGGTAAAATGGGTACCCCTATCACTTTCAATGATTCTAGGGATACCATATCTACATACAAATTCCTGCACAATTTTCTTAGCTGTAAACATAGCGGTATTTGTAGCTGCTGGAAAAGCTTCGACCCAATTCGAGAAAACATCTATACAAACAAGTACATATTTCAAATTTCGACATGGGGGTAATTGAATGAAGTCAATTTGTATTACCTGGAAAGGGCCGCCGACAGGTGGGATATGGGATGGTTCTGTAGGTATTGCTTTTCCAATATTCTTTCTCAGACAGGTAAGGCATGACATTGCTCTTTTACTCGCATGAGAGGAGAATCCTGGGGCGCACCAGTATGCTCTTACCAATTTGCACATCCCCTCCTTGCCTAGATGAGTCAGCCCGTGAGCTGCTTCAGCCAGACATGGAAGATATGCCCTGGGGGCCACTGGTTTACCATGTCCATCCGTCCAGAGCCCTGAGGACTCCTGGCCATATCCCTTTGCCTTCCAGACTGCTCTTTCCTGTGTGGAACACAAATTCTGCATCTCACACAACTTTTGTGTGTTGATGGTATTAAATACCATCAGTTGTGTGGTGTCTGTCTGTATGGGGGTAGCAGCTGCAAGCTTTGCGGCTTCGTCTGCTCGGCTGTTACCAAGGGATACTGGGTCTTGGCTATATGTATGTGCTTTACATTTGATAACAGCCACTCTGTCGGGTTCCTGTATCGCTGTTAGAAGCCTTTTTATATATGCTGCATGCGCTATCGGTGTACCAGCTGCCGTCATGAAATTTCTGAGACGCCATAGCGCTCCGAAATCATGTACTACCCCGAAGGCGTATCTAGAATCGGTGTAGATATTGGCTGACTTGCCCTTAGCCAATTCACATGCTCTGGTTAGGGCGACCAGTTCAGCAACCTGGGCTGAGTGAGGTGGGCCTAGCGGTTCCGCTTCTATGGTGTCTTGGTCATCTACGACTGCGTATCCAGTACACAAGTCTCCCGAGTCTGACTGTCTATGACAACTACCGTCCGTGTAGAACGTGAGTTCTGCATCTTCCAGTGGGTTGTCACTGATGTCAGGCCTTGCGGTAAAATTTTGGGTCAAATATTCCATACAATCATGTGTATCTCCCTTTGCATTAAATCCTCCTTCCCCATCACTCTCACCTTCCACCCTTTGTGTCTGACCAGGCACACCTGGGAGAAATGTTGCAGGATTTAATGCACTGCATCTCCTTATGGTGATGTTTACTGGGGCCATTAATGCCAATTCCCATCTTGTAAACCTTGCTGATGAGACGTGTCTGGTTTGGGCAGAATTCAATAAGGCAGATACCGCATGTGGTGTATGGATTGTGAGGTTGTGGCCTAGCACGACATCTTCGCTTTTTGTCACTAGCAATGCTATCGCCGCAACGCTACGCAAGCATGTGGGGAGGGATCGCGCTACCGTGTCTAGCTGGGCGCTGTAGTATGCGACTGGCCTGCTGGCGTCACCGTGTTTTTGGGTTAGTACACCTGCTGCGCACCCAGCACTTTCTGTTCCGTATAGTTCAAAGGGTTTCCCATAGTCTGGCATACCTAGTGCTGGTGCCTGCGTTAGGCACTGTTTGAGTCTCTCAAATGCTGTTTCGGATTCGTCTGTATGCGAAATCCGATCAGGTTTGTTTGAAGAGACCATTTCCTGCAAAGGTAACGCCAATATGGAAAACCCTGGGATCCAATTACGGCAATACCCACACATTCCTAAAAACGTCCTGATCTGTTGCTGGGTTTGTGGCAGTGTCATGTCTCTAATGGCTTGGATTCTATCAGCGGTCAGGTGTCTCAGTCCTTGTGTTAGACAGTGTCCCAAATATTTTACCTTAGTCTGGCATAATTGTAACTTGTCTTTGGAAACCTTGTGACCTGTGTCTGAAAGATGAAACAGGAGCTGTTTCGTATCCTTCAGGGAAGCTTCCAGTGAATCTGAACACAGCAGTAAATCATCCACATACTGTATCAATACTGATCCACTCTCTGGTTGGAAAGACTGTAAACAATCATGCAAAGCCTGAGAAAATATACTTGGACTATCTATGAAACCTTGGGGTAACCGAGTCCACGTGTATTGGACTCCTCTGTATGTGAATGCAAACAAATATTGGCTGTCAGGGTGCAGAGGTACCGAAAAGAAAGCGGAGCAGAGGTCAATAACAGTGAAAAATTTGGCAGTGGGAGGAATTTGCATTAGGATGACAGCTGGATTAGGCACTACGGGGAACTGACTCTCAACTATTTTGTTAATCCCCCTTAGATCCTGCACTAGCCTGTAACCCCTCCCCCCCACTCTTTTTAACAGGGAAGATGGGACTATTGGCTGTGCTGGACGTTCTTACCAGAATGCCCTGTTGCAGCAAGCGTTCTATTACTGGGAAAACTCCTAACTCCACCTCTGGCTTCAGAGGATACTGTGGGATTTTTGGAGCTATCCTACCATCTTTTACTTGTACAACTACTGGAGCTACGTTTGCCATTAATCCAGTGTCCTGTCCATCTTTTGTCCAAAGTGACTCTGGTATCTGAGATGTCATCTCTTCTACTTGGGATGGATTCCTATTTGTCATAATGGAATGTGACATTAATTTTGATGGGGAGTCTAACATGTCTCGTACCTCCTGAGCGTGATTCTCAGGTATGTCCAAGAATACACCTTCAGGAGTACAATAAATGACGCAACCCATTTTACATAGTAAGTCTCTACCCAGGAGATTAGTTGGTGCCGATGCAGCCAGCAAAAAGGAATGCTTGGTATGCAAAGGCCCTATTGTAATCTCGGCTGGTTTGCTAACAGGGTAGTGCTGGACTACTCCTGTTACTCCCATGGCTGGAACTGTCCTACCAGTGGTTCTCATGCCCACTGTCGAATTTATCACTGACTTGGCCGCCCCTGTGTCTACAAGAAAGTTTAAAGTTTTACCAGCTACATTGATTGCAATCTCTGGTTCACTTCCAAGACTGGCAATCAACTTAACTGGCTGCAGATTACAGGTATGGCCACACCCCTAGTGGGTATGCTGACCTCCCTGAATCCCGCTGGCAGCGACTACTTGTGCGGGGGTTAGCTGGGAACTACCAGAGGCATGCCAATCTCTGTTCGGGGGATATCTTTTTGTTTCCCCTGTATGTGGCTCGAAACTCCGCCTCTGTGGACCCTGCTCCCAATGTCGTGTGTCGTGTCGTTGTCTAGGGGGTTGAAAAGATCTTTGTACACTCTTTGTTCTACAGTCTCGTGCATAGTGTCCCGGTCTGTTACAAGAAAAACATGTTATTACACTTGCCTTACCCACAGGATTCGGTGGTACATACGCAGGCTGCCTTGTGGTCAGCGCCTGTATACTTACGGACATCAACTTATCACTTTGCGACTCCCTGTGCCTAGTGATGTTTCTGTCGTGATCAATAGCAGCCTCTCTCAATGTGGACACTGACAGACCTCGCCAACATGGTTGTGTGGTCTGTACCCTAGCTTTTAATGTTTCTTTCAAACCATCCATCAGTACAGATACTGCTACTTCTCGATGGTTTGGGTTGGTCTTAATGTCTTCTATACCAGTGTACTTTGCCATTTCTAATAGTGCCCGGTGAAAATATTCTGTTGCCGTTTCGGACTCCTTTTGCTTAATGGAAAATATTTTATTCCATTTAACAACGGCTGGGAAATACTCTTTTAGCTGTAAATTTATCCTTTTTACATTATCCTTGTTGTACACGTCTGTAAGCGGTACATCTTTATCCAATGCACAGTCAGCTAAAAATTGAGTTGCGTCAACATTGGAAGGTAAACAAGCTCTTAGCAGTATCTGCCAATCCTTGTTGTTGGGTTCTACAGTGTTACCTAGATCCCTGATGTATTTTTGGCTAGCAACTAAGTCCTTCCTGGGGTCAGGAAATTCGGACACTATTGTTCTTAATTCCATTCTGGAAAATGGAGTGTACATGGCAATGTTCCTTATGGGAGTGGCTCCAGACACATCTGTTTTTCCATTGGGAACTGCTATTACCCTTACAGGAGCAATTCTAACAGCCTCATTCTGCGTAGATTCTACAACTTGTGGTACAATTGTTTCAGTGTAGTGCATGGTGCCGTACTTACCCGTTGACACGACCTCACCTATCCCTCCGCTAGGGGCTTTCACTAATCTCGTGGGTGTCGCTGTGCCTACTGTGGTCTCTGCTATGGTGGCCGCAAGAGAGAGAGCTGAAATTGTTGCCGAATCTTCTTCTTGATCACACTCCTGAGGAAGGTTCAAAACAGGGTACAACTTGCACGGGTTAATAATAGCATGAGTTACTTGGTTAACATCATTTACATTTACAGGGTTACTAAGTGTTTGTGTTTTACAACCCAGTGCGTTTCTCTCCGCAATCAACTTCTCTCCTGCAATGTATGGTGGAGGAGGGGCTGTGGCTATCAGCTTACTGACTGCCCCAGATCCTGCCGCCAGAGCCAAACCTCTCTGTATCTCACCTTCCTGGTGCCATAACTGTAAATAATCATGATGCTGAATTCGTCTCTTTGTTGATTTTACGAGACATATCCTCCTCCTTAAATTTTGTAACACGTCTGGACTGAAGCTACCTATTCTTGGGAATTTGTCCCTGTCTTGTACAGTCATTCTCTCCCATTCATCACATAAAGATTCTGTGTGACTTCCGTATTTTTCACACATGATGTACCTTGCCGACCCAACGGGTCGGTTCTCTGAATCAACCCGAACCGAGGTTGATCGCCCCCTACCTGAACAACTGGCCCCCATAATTCTGCAGGTGTTGCTTATTCCTCCTTGGATCTTTATATCAAGGTTTTCAGCGAACCCTTACAAACAAACCAAGATGTCCTGGGCAGGCCGGCGGTGGCGGTTTACCAAGTACCCCACTTACTTCTCGCCCACGTTGGCCAGTACTGCAATAACTGTAACCAGAGCTGCTGTACCCAACCCAGGGCCCCTGTGAACCTCCTGTTTACTGGAACATATGAGGGTTACCCGAAGGACACTTACTCTTTCCAGTAAAGGTGGGGTTGTTAGATAGTTCCTGAGTGACCAGCGAACTTCCCTTTAAAAATAAAAAATTACACAAATCACGTCAGAATGTACAGATAGCGTTTGTGACCACTTTACTCTAATGGTATTAGGTCAGATTACTAACTACTGCACACAATTACGTGCGGTCCAATCGTTCAGTACATAAGCACTACTTGTCATGTACTGAAAGATCAATGGAATCGATGTTTCCGGCCGCGATTCCTTCAGCAAGAGCTTATGGCCTATATGGGTTCTGCACCAACACCCCAGGCGTTGTGCCTCTTGTACCTTTATAGCGGACCTCTTTGTCTATTTTACCTGTTACCTTATGACCTCCTGGTCTGTTACCGTCTGTTAATGACCTCCTGGTCTGTTACCTTATGACCTCCTGGTCTGTTACCTTATGGTCCGCTATACTCTAATGCTCAAATATTATTTAACCAGGGATGCCTCCCCAGCCACCGTATATGTCACTTACACGTGTGTCCCTTGACGAGTACCCGACTTTCCTTTTGGTTCAACCTCTTAAGTTATATAAACTTATGTAATAAAAACACACTCACTCAACACATGTACACTTTGTTTCTATATCTATTTCTGCGCAGAAATTTTTCTTCAGTCCAACTGTGTTACCAATTAGGAGCAGGATCTGTTAAACTAAATTTCAGATTTTTCCAAAAATAGATTTGCGTTATTTACCGCGTCGCGTTATTTACCGCTGTGCGTTACTTATCGCTTTTGCGCTAATTATCACTTTGCGCTAATTCAACTTTTCGTGACTTGAGCTACGTTGCGTAACCAGACGCTACGTTGCGTAATGTACGCTGCGTGCGTCTGCCGTTTGGATTGCGTACGCAAGTCTTTTGTTAGGGACACGTGTACGCAAAACAAAGATCCACCGTAACACAATTTCTACCTTTATCAATGTAGGTGATCCCTGATCATCTACCGCACACCACACTGACTGCCTTATCTCCCAGACAAGCCGTGTGTTGGTCTATACTTTAACTATTACCTCTACTATGAAATAACAGCAAATCTCTTTTAGCACTTTCTATCAACTATAAAAATTGGCAAACAGGAATAGTGATATACGAAATTTGAAAAAGAAATGCAGATAAATGTATGCGTGCGTGTATACGCAAGACAGAAGAGAAATAAAACAGTTTTAAAAGACACAAGCGTTTTGTTCTTACTTCCGGTTCCCGGATTCCTTCAGCACTCTTTATCTAAGCGAAGCAGACGCTTATCCCGTCAGCACTGCGAGACAACCTCCCACCCTTTGCTGGGGGGATAATGTCTGCTGATCTACCTAGTGCAGATATGAGAAGGATAGGACGAGTCCCCAATTGACAATGCTAAATTCCCTTGTCGTATAAACAACCCTTTATGAAGTCTAAGAACACTGTACGCTGTTTACTTAAGAAGTACCGTAATGGTACGCTAGTTGCGTAACGATCGCTCAGCCATAGGCGAGACGCTCAAGCGTCACGTTCGCTCACGGCCCAGTGATCACAGGACACGTTATTGGCTATGACTAGAGTAATGATTCGCTATGGCGTAGCGGACGCTCGAGACCACGAGGAGATCACCAGCGGCGCAGACGCTCACAACGCTATACCTTTATGTCTAAACCTTATACCAATGAAATACACGGAATACCTTAATGTGAATACAGGGTGTAAGTGCAACCTTGTGTAACCTGACTAACTACAAAGCTGCTTGAGCGTCACCGACGCTCAAGTGAACACTTAACACTATAGGAAATACACAGATACTGGTTTAGGGTCCAAAGCCTATTAACTGTATTATATCTAGTATACTTGTAAAAAGGGGATAACAGTACAAATGATACACTACAATATAACAAAGACTTCCTAACCAAAATACAATACTATCTAATACAATACAATACTAGTCTAGGGGAGATACGAGAGAAAGAGAAGGGAAAGAGAGAGAGAGAGAGAGACGGAGAGAGATGAGAGAAATTGGCTCACAGAAAGACAATGATTACGGAGAGAAACTTACGCACAAGGGTAAACGATCGCATGCGCCTGGACATCCAGCACCCGATTTTCAGCAATGAGAACCGTTGAAGAGTGAGAGCTGGATGTGGTCGGCCTGCCTATTTATGCCCCACACACAATGCAATCTCATAGTCCCTACAATCCCATTGTCCATTGGATGAAGGAATTCGACCCTGTATCACAACAAAAGGTCATAGGTTGATTCATACAGGTGGGCTGTGACGATTTCAAACAGCTCAGGTGGGTGGGGAACTAGGTTTCCCGCCGCATACCTGAGTATGAGTAAATAGTAGAAATGGACATAAACTTCTTATGTCCATAACTATTCGCACGAGCGATTAATACGCTCCAAACCAACACCGGAATATTGCTAATTAAATACTCTTCCGATGGGTACCAAACACTGCTGTATGATTCCTGTTAGACCCTTCGTACAATACAAAGAGGGATTACTTTAAACAGGGACCTTCTATATTAACCAAACTTTCAGAAACTATCAAAGGGATCATGATCTATAAACTACATTAATTGTGAAAATATGTAACGAATGAGTCGCACGCTACGACTACATAAACTCTACCGTAAATACGCATACCGCGCCTGCGAGTGCACGCTATTGCGGGTATGCGCCTTCACGGGAGAGCGTACGCATGCGCAGCACGGACCAGTGTGCGGTGCAAATATGGCAACGTGTATGGGGATATTTTTCTGACTTTGACAGGGGGAACCCCTGTCATTTCCCCCCCCCCATATTTTGACAACCAGGACCGGCTCAAAGAGCCTGAGGCTGGTTATGCTTAGGAGGGGGGACCCCACGCAATTTTTTTTTTATGTTTTAACACTAAACAGACCCTTTCCCATAGATAACCATGCACATATCTCACTGATCCGTGCATGCTTATCCAAACTCGACTGGAAAAAGCAGGTCTATTTTTTTGCTGCTTTTTTTAACTAATCGAAAAAAAGCAGACCCGCACTTGAGCACTCAGAGACTAACACCCAAATACGAATGAATAGTGAATGCCCGTATTGTATGAAATAACAGCCATGTTTGACCGATGGTCTATTCATTCGTATTTCTGAACTTTGATAATCAAACCATTACGAATAGTCCAAACACTGCCCAGATTGGTGCTTAGTGAATTCCCGGATTGGAACTTAGAAAAAAAAACACAAATCGGACAAACTCGAAATCTTAGTAAATTTTGGCCCAAGTGTGTTCCCAGTCTCCAGCATTACAAGTTTGTTCCCAGTCTCCAGCATTACAAGTGTGTTCCCAGTCTCCAGCTTTGCAAGTACATTCCCAGACTCCCAGCATTGCGAGTGCGTTTTCAGTTCTCACTGACATACAGAGTTCTTAAGCATCGTTCTCAAATCATCATTCTTTTCTTCATACAGAGTTCTTCAGCGTCATTCTCAAATCATCTTTCATTTCCTCATTTAGAGTTCTTCAGCATTGCTTTCCAGTCATCAATCCTTCTTAATTTCGTGATCCCAACATTGTTCATTCATTATCACCCATTTCCTTCCGTGGTTTCTGGCATTGTTCTCAAGTATCTATTATTAATAAATCCGTCCGTCTTTATTGCGACCCAGCTACGGTTCCTCTTCCCAACCATCGGAAGAATCCTCGAGTACCCAATTCTCTCAGCCCAGTTCAGTGACAACCAGCATATCATGATATTGATCATGCCCACTGCACACTTTGGTCTCTCCAGGGCTGCCATCAGAAATTGTGGGCCCCGGAACTGACAAAATAGGCAGCTCCCCACCACCACCCCTAGAAAAAACTACTACACGAGCTGCTCTCAGTAGCGATGCCGCTTATACATAATGACCACACACACACACACACACACACACACACACACACACACACACACACACACTTTCTTTCTCTTACTCACTCTCCCTCAACTTATCTATCACAGGCTGGCAGGAGCTGTTGCAGATCATTCTCCTGTGGTAGCAGCCAGCCTGATCCTGTGTAGCTCCGTCCCCTCCATTCCATTAGCTCCACCCCCTTTTCATGCCCGAGTTCTGACTCTGTTACAGGAGGGGGGAGAGGACACTTCAAGCTTCAGTTGAAAACGTCCCTCCCAAAATGGCCACCTCCTCAGAGGAGACAGTTATTAAAGACACTAGAGGAGCCTCCTCCAGTATCTTTAATTACTGACTCCTATGCTGCGGCAGCCATTTTGGGAGGGACGCTTACAATTGATGCTTGCAGTGTCCTCTCCTCCTCTTGAGTCAGTTCTCAGGCACGAAAAGGGGGCGGAGCAGAGCGGCGGGCAGACAGCGGCATGACCGGCCGGGGCCCTCTCCTCTCTGTTAGAGAGGCCGGGCCCGGGACTACTGTGCCCGCAGCACCCCATGATGGCGGGCCTAGGTCGCTCTGTCTCTCGTTCTGTATTCTTAACTTGCTTCCTCAATGTATAGTACATGTAAAAGAGAAAAACACTCCAAATAGGGCAATAAAAACTGTAATCCACAAAAAAACACGATACATCCATAAAACAGGGGGTTACGATAGACTCTCACCATATGAAGTTGTCTACAGTGAAAAGTAGACAAATATAGCTCATAAATATCCCACCAGGCATCCCTGGAACTGAATAATCCCCAAATAGGTCCGGTCCACGTATCCCCCTGAGATTCTTCTCACCAAGTTTCAGTACCCTAAGGTATGCCTTGAAAAAGATACTAAAGTGTGCAGTTGGCATGATCAGTGTCATGATTTGCTGGTCAATCTACCAGTTTGAGTAGACCTATGTTTTTGGTACGGGTCCCACGATATGCCACAATAATTTAGACTGGTTTTATTACAGTATTACACTATTGTGTGTTTATTTGTTTCTTTCTTTTGGCGTACCATCTACTGATGTGACGGTGACCCAATAGAGAAGCGGTTGAAAAATCACAGAAACACATTGAATACAGTACTTCGGGACCCAGCGGTGACTTTTTTGTTGACACCCGGGTGTAGTGCGCACCCCCCCTTGTGACGCCTGTGGCCCTATGGCAGGTGCAGATTAAGCAGAGTATGGCCTCCCATGTGTATGCAAACACTTCAGCAACACTTCCATAAGACAGATGATCTCCATACATCTGAATATCTGCCTCCCAGTAACGCCCAATTTCCCATGAACTTCTCTGTGCATGTGTCTGAAATCGCAAGTGATTCTGTACGAATGTAATCGGGACGCATGTGAGTAAAACAAAAAATGGCACTACTGCGCCCAACATGGACATAACATGTGATTTAGGATCAATGTGTGTGCAGTGTTTCGGTAGGAATTTTATTTCAGAAATGAATGTTGTCACTTTTTGTTCTTATGTTTGTGTATATATATTTTTTCTTCGTTTTAGAATTGAAAAGAAACGAACCATTGTGCCGTGTCTAGCCGAGGCTGTGAAGGGGAGTAATGGCAGACAAGTCAATTGGCAGTATTTTTTTAACTTGTTGTTTACAATGGAAAACTTGAAGCTGGTTCACATTGCCTGCCATAAGAAAACCTCCCATAACTTGAAGTGTGATGACTCCATGATATATGTTAAAAGAAAATCCCCCAAAAAGATCAGGAAATGAAATGGATTTTTTTTTTTTTTTTAATGTGGATCATGGTGTTTTTAATATTTAGACATTGTATTAATGTATTCTATATGACTATTCTCATTTTCTGATTACATTTATACCAGTTTGTCATGGAAAGCTTGATGTTGGGCACATTGCCATAAGAAAGTCTCACACTAGAACTCCATGCAATACACTCAGTGGCCACTTTATTAGATACACAGAGTAGGGTCATCCCACTTTAACACAGAACACATACGCTCATTGGCTGTTTTGACTTTCTATTATTTTCTGTTTTGCACACCACTCTGTACATATTAGAGGCTATCTTATTTGACAATCCCACGAGATCAGCAATTTGAACCCATGCCATCTGGCAACAACATTCACTTCACAGTCAGTCAGTCAAATCTTGGTCTAGATTTGTCGAAGCTTGGAGAGAACTAGAATGGGGAGAGGTAAATTCAGGGCTGCCATCACAAATGATGGGGGCCTGGGACTGGACAAATAGGCAGAGTCCCCACCCCCACCCTAAATAATAAAATATATATACACACACACACACACACACACACACACACACACACACAAAAAAATAACATTCCCATGCCCCACACAGTAATGCCCGAGTACCTGCTCGATGTCAGGGGTTCTGCTCCTCGTCGTCCCCCTGCCGCAGACTGTTTGGCAGCCTGCTTCAAGTAAATCTATTTAAAATATCCCTCCCAAAGTGGCCACCATTTCAGAGGAGAGAGTTATTAAAGATAGTAGAGCCTCCTCAGGTATCTTTAATAACGGTCTCCTCTGAGGCGGTTGCCATCTTCAGAGGGACATTTTAAATAGCCTGTGGGCGCTGGGCACATGACGGCAGTGGCGGACGGATGGCAGGCCAGGGCCTCCCCTCTCTGTCAGAGAGGCGGGGCCCAGTTTAGCTGTGCCCGCAGCACCACCCTGATGGCGGGCATGGGTAAAGTACGAACCAATCAGCTCCTATCATTTTTCAAACAGCCTGTAATATGACAATTAAGAGACGATTGGTTGGTACCTTAAAGGTTATCTCTCGCCAAGCTTTAATTAATCTAGGCCATATTCTGGCGTATATTCTGAACAGCAACTAATCATCTTGACCACGCCTGCACTCTTCCATGCATCAAGTTGTTCCTATATGATCAGATATATGCAAAATTATCAGGTCTACCTCATAAAATGACCACTGAGTGTATAGCAATACATACGCAGCCTGCATTTACTATATAAACGTCATAATGTCTGTATGTTTTATGTCCCAATTGTAAATCGCAACGGAAGATGCTGGCACTATGTAAATGTTAAAGGTCGACACTGCCATGCTGTCGACATCTAACTGCAAACCTTAACATCAACATATTTACTATGCCAATATCATAACATTCAACATTGTGGTGCTGACATTATGAATTTTCGACAAAGAGAATGTATGTCAGTGTATAGTCAAATAAAGTTCGCCCGGAATATGAAATAACATGAAATGTCATTGCACAGTATGTTTTATCTTTTTAAAGTGGATTACGGGTTTGCAAATATATTTTGTGGTGTTAATGTATACTTTGACAAAAAAAAATCTCATTTTATGGCTAAATTTATATATGGATTTGCCAACACGATTCATATTTGCAAAACGGCTTTAAAAAATATATTTTTATTTATTTATTAGGTATAAGGTAGACACAATGGTGTGCTTACTATACCGGAAACGTCATGCTGGTTTAAGTAACAAATGTGGCAGCACCAGCCCACACGTCAACTTCAAATTGATCGGAATGGATATTGTGTTTCAGGGGCTAAAATGCAGATTTGATTATAGATGATTTATAATATACGATATGATGATAGAACACTATCGAAATCTTGATATTAACCTGATGCTGTAAGACATTGTTGTTATTACCCGAGTGCCACCGACTGCTATGCATATATTTGGACCCCGATTTGGGAACATTAGAGAGGGCACCAGAGCGATCAGTGCATTATTGAATGATTGTGCTGCCATTGGGACTGTATTCTATTCTATATAAAAAAAGTATATTTATTATATAAAACATCTATTATCAAATGTGCATTTTAGCCACTGAAACAGTGGTAATTTTGTAGACAAAAATTTTTACTGCAAGTATTTGACGACTACAGTTTATTTCAGGACTAAAATTAGAGTAACTTAGAGTAAAATGAAAACTGACTAAATCTTAACTAAAACAAAGCAAAAAAAAAAAGCACCTGAGACCAAAACTAAATTTAAAATCCTTGTCAAAATTATCATTGGAAGTAGAGTTTTATATTTTTAAAGAGCAATTGTGTGTTTGAGATATTTGGCGAATATAAATATGATGTTAGCTGCTATGAAGGAAATAGGATTGTGTATTGCACTTGTTTGTTCTAACAAACTTAAGGCATTAATTTGTATACGATATACAGGAGCACTGCGGTAAGTCAGACTCAGTTTGTAACACATTCTCAGCCTACTAAGCCTAGACTACTAAAAACATAGTTAAAAGGTATTCAAACTTCAAGAGAATTTTAGAGAAATGTTCTTCAGCAAAATCCATTACAATATCATTAAAATGTTATGACTAAAACATTGACAAAAATTAGACTAAAATGAAAAACGGAGATCAACTTACTAAATCTTGACTAAAATGAAGTAGTAGTAATAATAATAATAATAATAAAGACTAAAATGTGACTTTAAACCAACTACAATTTTAAATAAGCGACTAAGACTAAATTGA
The DNA here is from genome assembly GCF_028390025.1 of Pseudophryne corroboree. Classification (NCBI taxonomy): domain Eukaryota; kingdom Metazoa; phylum Chordata; class Amphibia; order Anura; family Myobatrachidae; genus Pseudophryne; species Pseudophryne corroboree. The sequence goes on along the minus strand of NC_086453.1, from coordinate 308,984,239 downwards.
TAATCCTTGCCAAAATTAACACTGCCTGAAACACATTAATTAAGATCAATCACAATTGATTTCAATTGACATTTAGTAAATATACCCCACAGACTTAAGCTGGTCATACGCCTTAAGATTTTTTTCCAACTAACTGATTGGGAGCAAATGACTGTCATCTATTTGCTCCCAAACACTGAAAAACTGACAAAACTGGTCATTCTGACAAACTGGTTAAATCCATTTAATTTTAGGAGAAAATTGTCTATTGTACTTTACTCCCATCCATTACCAGATTTTTGTTCCAACCAGCGAATTGGTTGGTTGGACAGAAAATCTTTAAGTGTATGGCCAGATTAAGATTTTGAAAATAAGTCAACGATCAATACATCAATACATTAACATATATGATGTTCTGTAAATCCATGTTACATTAATATTTGTGCTTATTTTGGAATATATACATGTATTTTTTGCACATCGGAATTATTTTCAGCAGGGCAGCTACACTTTTTTGTTTTTCTAATAGAAAAAGCTGTATTTTAAAAAATAAAATTTGCAGCTCTAATCTTAACCTGTTAAATTAGAAATGAACTCCTTAATTATGTACATTTCAAATAAAAACAATGTTAATATGACTGTCAGGATATTTGATTATTTCATGCTTGTACTAAGTGCTCCTTGTACCTTACCTTCTGTTTTGTACAGATTTCAGGATTTCTCTGTCTTGCAAGCTCCATACAGACTTCAGTTTCCAAGCTGCAGCATGTGTCTGTGTAATACCACTTTTACACCAAGTTCCTGGGTCTGACCGAGGACTTGACCATGGTTCAGAGCCAGGTCAGACCCGGGACTCACCCCATTTATACCGCAGTGCCGATCCAGGATATTCCCAGATCGGCACCGTTTACACTGCACCCGGGTGCAGTGTCTTGTGGGCCGGCGCTTAGAGATGATGTCATCTCCAAGCACCGGGTAATCTTGCAGACCGGTGCTCCGGAGCATCACGCTGGAGGCAAGCCCAGCAATCTGGAAGCTGCTGTGCTGCCCCCAGCCTCCGGCCCTTCCAGGCACCAGACATGGCACTGCTGTCTGCATAAACAGCATGTGCCATGTCCCCAGCCGCTGCATGGCAACCAGCATGGCGCTGCGGTATGCATAGAAAGCATGCGCCGTGACCCCCAGCCTCCAGACTGCCCGCCGGACACTGCGGTACAGGAGGTTTGCCATGCTGTAAATTGGTGCCAGGTCGGCTGACCCTGCATACCCACTTACACAGCCTCTTACCCATGTACAACCTTGCTTACAAGTCGGGTTGGATTCCCGGGAAAATGGACCTGGGGTTTAGGAGAAGGACCCTTTTACACCGCCTGAAGTTCCGGGATTTTGCGTGCTCCTGTGCAAAATCCCAGGATATTTCAGGCAGTGTAAAAGGGGTATTACTCTCTCCTGATTAAGCCACCTGTTTTGGTTTCCCTTGTGTGAGTAATCAGCAGGATCTTGTGTACAGCTTCTGGTATCTCTGTTCATTATGTTCACAAGAAGTTCCAGCAGCCATGTTTCCTGGTCAGCTGATCAGACTATTCACCAGTAGGAGTGCTGGTTACCCTTAGGTAGTCTGCCATTGGTGGAAGGAGTCAGCTGAGACTCCTTCCACCAATGGCAGACTACCTAAGGGTATAAACCAGGTCTCCAGGAACAGTAAAGGGCCCGTGCAACTACTTACATAGTTAGTGTGACAAGTGAACTTGCTTTGATTCTTCTGCGTAGCATATCTTCAGATGGTAACCAGGCCAGTCCAGCTTATACTCAGCCGGTAGTCAGTCCGGTCCAGTCTGGTCCAGCAGCATCGTTTCAGCTGGTAGTCAGTCTGGTCCAGCAGCATCTCTTTAGCCAGTAGTCAGTCTGGTCTAGCAGCATCTCTTCAGCTGGTAGTCAGTCTAGTCCAGCAGCATCTCTTCAGCCAGTAGCCAGTCCAGCAGCATCTTTTCAGCCAGTCCGGTCCAGCTGTATTCCTCAGCCGGTAGCCAGTCCGGTCCAGCAGCATCTCTTTAGCCGTTAGCCAGACTGGTCCAGATGTATTCCTCAGCTGGTAGCCAGTCTGGTCCAGCAGCAGCAGTCCAGCCGTATTCCTCTGCCGGTAGCCAGTCCGGTCCAGCAGCATCTTTTCAGCAAGTAGCCAGTCCGGTCTTGCTTTATTCAGCCAGTAACCAGTCCGGTACATTTACCACTTATTCATAACCTTGAATTCATGCCAAAGGCAGGTCTTACTGCTACCCAAATCCCATGCGAAAGAGCTACAGTATATACAGCCTCCTGGACTCTAACTCCAAGCCTCAGACCCTGGATGTTGGTCGCCACCTGACCCAGGTAACCTTGTGTACCACACCATGACAACAACAAGATATAGTATCTTGTGGTTACTCAGAATATGGCAATAGCTTAGCACAATAAAGAACATTTAAAAAGTTAATCTGGGTACACACCTATACTGTCTAGGTACAGTAAGACCCGTTATCGGGTAATGAGGCCATAGATTGGACACAACATTAAGAGTGTGTACCCAGCTATAGTCTTTGGAAAATAATAGCAAGCATCTGATTGAATTACTTTAAGGGCATAAAAGAGTAAAAAATAGAAAAATCGGGTGGAAGAGTGTCATAGAGGAGTAAAACACAGTGTGACGACACAGTTGGCACATCGTGTCACACAGTGGTAAAAGATACGCAATTACTTTCCTAGCCTTGGTCCTACCCATGGACTCCACTAATTACCGATATGTTATTAGTTATATGCTATGCAATATCGTATTGTATTGTGTTATTATATTGTACAGTTATATGTAATCTGGTATATTTGGAATATGTATTTTTATTTGGTTATACTGTGTTCAATGTGTGTAATTGTTAACAGGAATAAGTCTAGGCCATACATCAGACCAACTTTTCTCCAAACCTCCAACTTATCAGCCCAACTAAAACAGTGCCCCAACAAAATTAGAAATTACCATACAGGTCAAGGCGCTTTGATATTACAAGTATACAGTGGCATATGTAGATTCCATCGGTTCAGAAGCTACTTAAAACAACAGATAAAACACCATCATAGTGTAAAAGTATAACATGAACTAACATTCAACCATAAATGTGTTGGACTCGTACCCTAACTTATAGTCTACTATAAGGTGGAGGGTACGGGAGGATACGTGGATCACTCACCTGCTTGCATGACGGTTCCTGGGGACGCCTGGATCAGTTCATTATATGCTTGGGATCTTTCTACATCTGGTGAGAGTCCACTATCTACCCAAGTCTGTTTTTATTGGATGTTTTTAATAAACAGGGTTACACTATTTGGAGTCTCTTTCCATTTCTATATTGTGAACACCTTGTTTAGAGAAGACTTCCGGTTCTGAGGAAGATTGGAAAAAGGATTGGGATTTACCACTCTGTTGGCCCACCCCCCAAGCAAAGCGATTTATGTCTACTATCAAGTAGACTATAAGTTAGGGTACGAGTCCAACACATTTATGGTTGAATGTTAGTTCATGTTATACTTTTACACTATGATGGTGTTTTATCTGTTGTTTTAAGTAACTTCTGAACCGATGGAATCTACATATGCCACGGTATACTTGTAACATCAAAGCGCCTTGACCTGTATGGTAAGTTCTAATTTTGTTGTTTCTTGTAAGTGTTGGTGACACTTATTACTATTAGGACACGGGCTGCTAGTAGCGCACAGTTTGTGACCACAAATTTTTGTTTGTAGTTAAAACAGTGCCCCACACATCTAACCAACTTTTCATCAGACCAGCCAACCTGCAAACTTTTTTTAATAGACCAGCCAACTTCTGTCCAACTTGTGATGTCACAGAAGTAGGCGGACAGTGTCTGCCTGTTTGAATATTTAAAAAAAAAAAACAGAACCGACATGTTTATTTCAGTGAAACTGAGCTTTTCAAACCTCATTGTGGATACATTTTTAACTGCCATGGGGAGGGTTCATTGAATCCCCAGTGAGAGTCCAGAATATGAGTAAAAGGTAAGTGTATAAAGGAGTCTGAAATATCCTGATTGATATGCTGATTACACAAACACTTAAGGAAATTAGAAAAAAGTTTTTTTTACAAAAAATATTTTGCTTTCAAAAGATAAACACAATAGAAACCTCCTATTACTTGAAAGAGCACCGAATTAATCCAGAGAGGGATTTGTTCCCCCCAAATATTATGGAGTGATTGTGCTACTGGAACAGAAGACTACATTTACAATGAAGTGTACACAGTTAATGACTGAAATCCAAAATCAATATTATAATTGTTGATCTTCTGGAAACAAGATGCTAGATACAATTGTAGCCAAAACGCATGTATACAAAAATTACTATAACAAAAAAACAGTATTATTGCTCAGGTCTCATGAAATTGGAGAAAGGATACAACTGTAGCCAAAGTTAGCATATTTCATGAAACTGCTACAGTATGTATAACCTGAAATATTGTAGCCAGTTTATGAAACAGAAACCAGGTTGCCAATTTACAGAGATACAGTACAATAATAGTGAATGTGTATATTCAAAGATTATTATATTACACTGGCAGAACTGCCTCTAAAATCTCATGGAACTAGACAGAGGAATACAGTTATAGCTAAGGTTGCATATTTCACAAGAACTGTTTCAATATGTGTAACTTGGAATACTGAAGCCAAACTGTGAGTAGGAGACCAGGTAAATGGTTAATAAAACATTTGGTTCATTTGTAATATAAATAATTGTGCCTTGAAAATGTAGATATTACATGTATTAAATTACCTAAAAATATAGGCACTATAAGGAGTAGAGAAAAAACTGATAATGGTAAAGATTTTTTTTTAAATATAAATTTAAGTGCATGCAAGTAGCTTTAAGTTAGGTAAGCTAAAATAGGTGTAGAGAACAGATAATTAGTTACCACCTCTGGTACTGGTATAATAGGGACTTCAAATCCTAAATGCGGAGCTGTGGAGATTGTCCGCTGCTCTGAGACCTTCGGCAATGTGCTGTCCATTTAGAGAAAGGCGATCATCTAAGCCGTGACACAGAGAGAGTCGGGCAACATTGCCGCTGCTGCTCCTGGATGTCGGATGCAGACCCACAGCTGCTGCCGTCACCGCTATGCAGGACTTGGATGACGGCAGTGACCTTGATGACGACAGTGAGGTGGACCCTGCGTCTAGAGAGAGATGGCAGCGGAGAGGTGTACCCTGGACCATGCAGCTGGAGCAGGATCGCAGCAGGCGGCTGGACTCTCCCAGCGGGACCTGCACTGCAGCGGTGATGCCGGGGGATGGGGGCGATTGCGGGTTCCAACAGGTGAAGAGGGCAGCACTATCTCTGCTGGCCTTCCACTCGCTCTGCTGCCACTGATACCGGGTTGACAGGGGCAGCCTGGCAGCAGGCTCCTGTACCACTTCTTCCTGCTGCCACTTCTGGGAGTACCTGTGTGAAAGGGGCAGCCCGGCAGCAGTAACTGCCAGTAGCTACCCCTGAACTTCCTCCCGGCTCCCGCTCCACAGTGCTGCTGCTGCCAGGGATCCTGGGCTGACCCTTTGGCAGTGATGGTGACAGAAGTAGGCAGACGCTGACGGCCAGTGTCCACCTACTTATCGTTCAGTTGGGGGCAGTGGCGTAAGTTTGTCCCAGTTTCCCGGAGGCAAGAAAAATATTGGTGCCCCCCCCCCCCCTATATATAATCCGTGACCCAATAAGATGCCGTTTATGAGATCCGAGTAAAACCGAACCCGCTCATCTCTAATTCTAGTCACTCACAATGCTGATTATTTCTCTGACAATTAATTTGCAAGTGTCATATCCAGGATTAGAACCCACAACCTATTACACTGGAAGCATGCACCTTATTGATGGAGTTATTGTCTCTTGCATAGGAAGTATGAGAATTCTAACTATATGAAGTTACTTGTCATTGTCAGAGAAATAACTGCATATACAGTAGTTAGAATTCTCATGTTTCCTTTATAGGAGCAAATAGCTTCATCAGTAAGGTGTCTGCTTCCAGTGTATCTATAATAAAGAGGGGGTGATTTGTAAGGTGTAGTGACTAGTGGGGAAGTCTGCTACGGAAGAGATACCGGCTGCTGTCAATTAACTTAATTGATTAATGTCGCTGAATACATGGAACAGGAGGAGAGGTGCCCCCCTTCAAAGCAGGAGCCCGGCGGCAGCTGACTCCGTTGCCTCCCAGAGTTCTGCCTCTGGTTGGGGGGGAAAGTTCCCCCTACACCTGAACGATTAGTTGGGAAAATCAAACAGGTTTGATTTTCCCTACTAGTTGGACAAACCGTTTCTGGCCGTTTTTCAGTGTGTGGGAGCCAACGGCTGATTATTGTTTGCTCCCACACACTGCCAGATTATCGTTCAAACCAGTCAACAAGTTGGCTGGTTGGAATAATATCGTCCTGATGTTTGGCTAGCATTATTTAATATAGTTAAAACAATTCATTGTAATCTATGTCCCCTAGCTATACAATCAGATGTGATTAGAATGAGGATGTTAAATAGTAAACAGTTTCTGTATGGGCCTGCAGGTAAACTGATCCTATACACCCCATTGTGTACAGGAGCCCAGACACCTCGTCTCCACTCCTCTGTGACATCCTGACTGACCTGCTTGTGTGATGAATAGACAGGGGAGGGTATAACAAAGGGAGTGACCTCTACTGGTGGGGGAGAGATCGGCGCAGAATGTCAGAGAGTAGATGTACTTATGGAGTGCAGGCATTGTGGTGCCGTCAGTGGTGCGAATCCATGGTAAAGGAAACTATGTGAGCTGGTATCCCAGGCCAAGGGACACAGCACTACTGCTGACATGTAACAGCAGGAGACCGCAGGCATCTGTAATCACATACTACTGTGGGGACTTAGTAAGTAAGATACTATCCTAGCTTGTAATTGTTAATGTTAAAGTGTACTGTGTGTGTATATTTACAATAAAGGGCATTTGCCACTTTACTAAACTGTATGCCTCAGTGATCAGAGAATCCGTATCCTCACACACAGTACTGTGCAAAAGTTTTAGGCAGGTGTAGAAAAAATGCTGCAAAGTAAGAATGCTTTAAAAAATTGAAGTGTTAATAGTTTATCAATTAGCAAAATGCAAAGTGAATGAACAGAAAAGAAATCGAAATCAACTCAATGTCATTTGGTGTGACCACGCATTGCCTTCAAAACAGCATCAATTCTTCTAGGTACACTTGCACAGTTTCTCTGACGTCCTAGTGGATGCTGGGAACTCTGTAAGGACCATGGGGAATAGACGGGCTCCGCAGGAGACTGGGCACTCTAAAAGAAAGATTAGGTACTATCTGGTGTGCACTGGCTCCTCCCTCTATGCCCCTCCTCCAGACCTCAGTTAGAATCTGTGCCCGGCCAGAGCTGGGTGCTCCTAGTGGGCTCTCCTGAGCTTGCTAGAAAAGAAAGTATTTGTTAGGTTTTTTATTTTCAGTGAGATCTGCTGGCAACAGACTCACTGCTACGTGGGACTGAGGGGAGAGAAGCAAACCTACCTGCTTGCAGCTAGCTTGTGCTTCTTAGGCTACTGGACACCATTAGCTCCAGAGGGTTTGAACACAGGGCCTGACCTCGATCGTCCGTTCCCGGAGCCGCGCCGCCGTCCCCCTTGCAGAGCCAGAAGACAGAAGAGAAGCGATGAAATCGGCGTCAGAAGACTCCTGTCTTCATTAAGGTAGCGCACAGCACCGCAGCTGTGCGCCATTGCTCCCTCAGCACACAACACACTCAGGTCACTGTAGGGTGCAGGGTGCTGGGTCGGGGGGGGGGGGGGGGGGGGCGCCCTGGGCAGCAATTATAATACCTTTTGGCATAAAATACACATAATACAGTCTGACAACTGTATATGTGTAAAAAACCCCGCCATTAAGTTACATAAAACGCGGGACAGAAGCCCACCGCTGAGGGGGCGGGGCCTTCTTCCTCAGCACACCAGCGCCATTTTCCCTTCACAGCTCCGCTGGAAGCAGCTCCCCAGGCTCTCCCCTGCAGTATCCTGATACAAGAAGGGTAAAAAAGAGAGGGGGGCACATAAATTTAGGCGCAAATAAGATATTTAAGCAGCTATTGGGTAAATAACTTTTTATAGTGTAAATCCCTGTGTTATATAGCGCTGTGGTGTGTGCTGGTATACTCTCTCTCTGTCTCCCCAAAGGACTTTGTGGGGTCCTGTCCTCAGTGTGAGCATTCCCTGTGTGTGTGCGGTGTGTCGGTACGGCTGTGTCGACATGTTTGATGAGGAGGGTTACGTGGAGGCGGAGCAGGGGCAGATAAGTGTGGTGTCGCCCCCGAAGGGGCCGACACCAGATTGGATGGATATGTGGAAGGTCTTAACCGACAGTGTCAACTCCTTACATAAAAGGTTCGATGACGCAGCAGCCTTGGGACAGCCGGGGTCTCAGCCCGCGCCTGCCCAGGCGACTCAGAAGCCGTCAGGGGCTCATAAACGCCCGCTAGCTCTGATGGTAGACACAGATGTCGACACGGAGTCTGACTCAAGTGTAGATGAGGATGAGACAAATGTACAGTCTACAAAAGCCATCCGATGCATGATTACTGCAATGAAAGATGTATTGCACATTTCTGATATTAACCCGGTTACCACCAAGAGGGGTATTATGATTGGGGAGAAAAAGCAGCCAGTGACTTTTCCCCCATCTGATGAATTAAATGATTTGTGTGAAGAAGCGTGGAGTTCCCCTGATAAGAAACTAGTGATTTCTAAGAGGTTACTGATGGCGTACCCTTTCCCGCCAACGGATAGGTTACGTTGGGAAACATCCCCTAGGGTGGACAAGGCGCTAACACGCTTATCTAAAAGGGTGGCACTGCCGTCTCAGGATACGGCCGCCCTAAAGGATCCTGCGGATAGAAAGCAGGAAGCTATCCTGAAGTCTGTGTATACACACTCTGGTACTCTACTGAGACCTGCTATTGCTTCAGCCTGGATGTGTAGTGCTGCAGCAGCATGGACTGATACCCTGTCAGACAACATTGATTCCCTCGACAGAGATACTGTTTTGCTAACCATCGAACATATAAAAGACGTCGTCTTATATATGCGGGATGCCCAGAGGGACATTTGCCTGCTGGCATCTAGAATTAATGCAATGTCCATTTCTGCCAGGAGAGTATTATGGACTCGGCAGTGGACAGGTGATGCTGATTCTAAAAAACACATGGAGGTTTTGCCTTATAAGGGTGAGGAATTGTTTGGGGACGGTCTCTCGGACCTCGTATCCACAGCAACTGCTGGGAAGTCGACTTTTTTACCTCAGGTTCCTTCACAGCCTAAGAAAGCACCGTATTATCAAGTGCAGTCCTTTCGGCCTCAGAAAGGCAAGCGGGTCAGAGGAGCATCCTTTCTGGCCAGAGGCAAGGGTAGAGGAAAGAAGCTGTACCAGGCAACCAGTTCCCAGGAACAAAAATCCTCCCCTGCTTCCACTAAGTCCACCGCATGACGTTGGGGCTCCACAGGCGGAGCCAGGTGTGGTGGGGGCGCGTCTCCGAAACTTCAGCAACCAGTGGGTTCGCTCACAAGTGGATCTCTGGGCTGTACAAATTGTATCTCAGGGATACAAGCTGGAGTTCGAGGCGACTCCCCCTCGCCGTTACCTCAAATCAGCCTTGCCAGCTGCTCCCAGGGAAAGGGAGGTAGTACTGGCGGCAATTCACAAGCTGTACCTCCAGCAGGTGATAATCAAGGTCCCCCTCCTTCAGCAGGGCAGGGGTTACTATTCCACAATGTTTGTGGTACCGAAACCGGACGGTTCGGTGAGACCCATTCTGAATTTAAAATCCTTGAACACTTATATAAAGAAGTTCAAGTTCAAAATGGAATCGCTCAGGGTGGTTATTGCAAGCCTGGAAGAGGGGGATTTTATGGTGTCGCTGGACATCAAGGATGCTTACTTGCATGTCCCCATTTACCCACCTCACCAGGAATACCTCAGGTTTGTGGTACAGGACTGTCATTACCAATTCCAGACGTTGCCGTTTGGTCTCTCCACGGCACCGAGAATATTTACCAAGGTAATGGCCGAAATGATGATACTCCTTCGGAAGAAGGGAGTTATAATTATCCCGTACTTGGACGATCTCCTCATAAAGGCGAGGTCCAGAGAGCAGTTGTTGGTCAGCGTAGCACTCTCTCAGGAAGTGTTGCAACAGCACGGCTGGATTCTGAATATCCCAAAGTTGCAGCTGATTCCTGCTCTTCCTGGGTATGATTCTGGACACAGAACAGAAGAAGGTGTTTCTCCCGGTGGAGAAGGCCCAGGAATTGTCATCTCTGGTCAGGGACCTCCTGAAACCAAAACAGGTGTCGGTGCATCACTGCACGCGAGTCCTGGGAAAGATGGTGGCTTCTTACGAAGCAATTCCCTTCGGCAGGTTCCATGCAAGGATCTTTCAGTGGGATCTGTTGGACAAATGGTCCGGATCGCATCTTCAGATGCATCGGTTTATCACCCTGGGTGTCTCTGCTGTGGTGGCTGCAGAGTGCTCATCTTCACGAGGGCCGCAGGTTCGGCATTCAGGACTGGGTCCTGGTGACCACGGATGCAAGCCTCCGAGGATGGGGGGCAGTCACTCAGGGAAGAAACTTCCAAGGACAGTGGTCAAGTCTGGAGACTTCACTACACATAAATATACTGGAACTAAGGGCCATTTACAACGCCCTGAGTCAAGCAGAGCCCCTGCTTCAAAACCACCCAGTACTGATTCAGTTAGACAACATCACGGCGGTCGCCCATGTAAACCGCCAGGGCGGCACGAGAAGCAAGATGGCAATGGCAGAAGCCACAAAGATTCTTTGATGGACGGAGAATCACGTGCTAGCACTGTCAGCAGTGTTCATTCCGGGAGTGGACAACTGGGAAGCAGACTTCCTCAGCAGGCACGACCTCCACCCGGGAGAGTGGGGACTTCATCAAGAAGTCTTCACACAGATTGTAAATCGCTGGGAACTGCCACAGGTGGACATGATGGCGTCCCGCCTCAACAAAAAGCTAAAAAAATATTGCGCCAGGTCAAGGGACCCTCAGGCGATAGCTGTGGACGCACTAGTGACACCGTGGGTGTACCAGTCGGTTTATGTGTTCCCTCCTCTTCCTCTCATACCCAAGGTACTGAGGATAGTAAGAAAGAGAGGAGTACAAACTATACTCATCGTTCCGGATTGGCCAAGAAGAACTTGGTACCCAGAACTACAAGAAATTATCTCAGAGGACCCATGGCCTCTCCCTCTCAGACAGGACCTGTTACAGCAGGGGCCCTGTCTGTTCCAAGACTTACCGCGGCTGCGTTTGACGGCATGGCGGTTGAACGCCGGATCCTAACGGAAAAGGGCATTTCCAGATGAGGTGATTCCTACGCTGATAAAAGCTAGGAAGGATGTGACTGCCTGAAGTTCAGACGTTTGTTAAGGGAGTGCTGCATATTCAGCCCCCTTTTGTGCCTCCAGTGGCACCTTGGGATCTTAACGTTGTGTTGGATTTCCTGAAATCACACTGGTTTGAGCCACTTAAGACCGTGGAGCTAAAGTATCTCACGTGGAAGGTGGTCATGCTGTTGGCCTTAGCTTCGGCTAGGCGTGTGTCAGAATTGGCGGCTTTGTCATGTAAAAGCCCGTATCTGATCTTCCATATGGACAGGGCAGAATTGAGGACGCGCCCCCAATTTCTCCCAAAGGTGGTATCAGCGTTTCATTTGAACCAACCTATTGTGGTGCCTGCGGCTACTCGGGACTTGGAGGATTCCAAATTGCTGGACGTAGTCCGGGCTTTGACAATTTATGTTTCCAGGACGGCTGGAGTCAGGAAAACTGACTCGCTATTTATCCTGCATGCACCCAACAAGCTGGGTGCTCCTGCTTCAAAGCAAACTATTGCTCGCTGAATCTGTTGCATGATTCAGCTGGCACATTCTGCGGCTGGACTGCCGCATCCTAAATCAGTAAAAGCCCATTCCACAAGGAAGGTGGGCTCTTCTTGGGCGGCTGCCCGAGGGGTCTCGGCTTTACAGCATTGCCGAGCTGCTACTTGGTCGGGTTCAAACACATTTGCTAAATTCTACAAATTTGATACCCTGGCTGAGGAGGACCTTGAGTTTGCTCATTCGGTGCTGCAGAGTCATCCGCACTCTCCCGCCCATTTGGGAGCTTTGGTATAATCCCCATGGTCCTTACGGAGTTCCCAGCATCCACTAGGACGTCAGAGAAAATAAGAATTTACTCACCGGTAATTCTATTTCTCGTAGTCCGTAGTGGATGCTGGGCGCCCGTCCCAAGTGCGGACTCTCTGCAATACATGTATATAGTTATTGCTTCACTAAAGGGTTATTGTTATGAGCCATCCGTACAAGGAGGCTCAGTTGTTGTTCATACTGTTAACTGGGTATGGTTATCACAAGTTGTACAGTGTGATTGGTGTGGCTGGTATGAGTCTTACCCTGGATTCCAAATCCTTTCCTTGTTGTGTCCGCTCTTCCGGGCACAGTTTCCCTAACTGAGGTCTGGAGGAGGGGCATAGAGGGAGGAGCCAGTGCACACCAGATAGTACCTAATCTTTCTTTTAGAGTGCCCAGTCTCCTGCGGAGCCCGTCTATTCCCCATGGTCCTTAAGGAGTTCCCAGCATCCACTACGGACTACGAGAAATAGAATTACCGGTGAGTAAATTCTTATTTTTTGAAGGAATTCTGCAGGGAGGTTGCTCTAAACACGAGAGATCTTCTGTGGATGTATGCTTGCTCAAATCCTTCGGTCTCTTCATGTGATCCCAGAAAGACTTGATGATGGTGAGATCAGGCCTCTGTGGGGGCCATATCATCACTTCAAGGACTCCTTGTTCGTCTTTATGCTAAAGATAGTTCTCAATGACAGTGGCTGTATGTTTGGGGTCGTTGTCCTGCTGCAAAATACAGTTGGAGACAATCAGATGCCTCCCTGATGGTATTGCATGATGGTTAAGTACCTGCCTGTGAAAGGCGCGGCGGCTCTCACCAGCGCCCGACCGTTGCTAAGCAACAGTCGCGGCGCGTCATGTCCGCCGCGCCTCCTCCTCCGGATCCCCGCACAGTGCCTGGCAATGGGAGGACGCTGCGAGCGGAGAGCCGCTGGGTCCTTGGCAATGGGGACACCGGGCGCGGACAGCATTCCCTGTTGCCAGGCAATTAATCCACCTGTCAGTTTTGGGTCGTGCGGCAAGCAAGAGACTCATTAATTAAGGGTCTCTGCTGTGATTGGGGGAGTTTATTGTTATATTCTTCCTCAGTGCCTGACACAGACGCCGGTGATAGCTTATTGTGAGCTGCTTCCTGCCCTGGAGCGTTCCTGTTCTGGGATCCTGAGTTTTGTCTGCCTTTGATCCAGTTATCCTGTGTCCTGGTGTCCAGTGGTCTGTTGTCGGAATCCTGCCAGTTTTACTTTCCTGTGAGCCTGTGTCTACGGCTTTGGGGTTCCCGTCCCCCTGCCTGTATTTACACCGGTGTCGTGAGTAGCGGCTCTGCCGCACCTTACGGCCTTGGCCATATCTTTCCGTTACATTTGTTTTGAAGTTTTCTGCGGAGGTTTCTGCTTTGGCTGTCCTCGCCAGTATACGACGGTGTCATGTAGGCGTGTGGACAGCATTACCTTTGTTGTTGTTTGTCTTGGCGGCTGAGCCGCACATACTTTTGATGAGTTCTGTAGTGCCCCTAACTCTGTGTTTCCGTTTTTTAGTTAGAGGTTCCCCTTGTTATCACTCTGTCTCAGTTTACGCCTTGTCTCCAACTAAGGCCGGGGGGCATCGGAGTTGGGCAGACTTAATCCACCCTTCAAACGCAGCTGCCATGGGCCCAAGCAAACATAGTCTCGCAGGCGTAGACTGACCCCAAGGGTGAGACAACGGAGTCAGGGTTCCGTAGGGGTTGCTGCTGAACTTCAGGCAAACCACAGCATCACGTTCCTATGCTTGGGGCTTATCCACTCAGCCTCTTGAGTTCCAAGTACAGTGAACGTAACATTATCACCGGCCCAAAAAATTAAAACTGATATTAAAACCAGGGTGGCCTTGAAATTCTGTCCTCATGAACCCGTCAGTACATGACAGAATCCTTGCCAGGTTTTGGCCAATCAGATCCAGGAACTCACTCAGATGGTGCAGGATCTTACCCTTTGGGTGAGGTCGCAGGAGGACCTTTTACGAGCCTCCCCGAGTATGTCCTCTGAATCTAAGATGAACCTTCCTGATCGCTTTTTGGGTAACCGAAAAGATTTCTTTAACTTTCGGGAAGGCTGTAAATTTTATTTTCGTTTAAGGCCCCGGTCTTCAGGTACTTTATTTTTAGGTAATTTATTTAGGAAGGATAGAATGGGAAGAATAGGAGGAGGGGTAGCAATGTATGTGAAAAAAAGCATAAATGCTACTTTAATACAAAATGTTGAGGACAAAACTGAGGCCCTTTGGGTCACCACGGAAACTGGGGAGAAGGACATTATTCGCATTGGGGTGATCTATAGACCACCAGGCCAGGGGCAGGATTTGGACAGGAACCTATTGTTGGACATCTCTAAAATGGCTTTAAAGGGAGAAGTTATAATCATGGGAGACTTTAATTTACCTGATGTAAATTGGGAGGGGTCCTTTGCAAGTTCAGCTACAAGTGGCAAATTTCTAAATTCCTTACATGGAGCATCTCTCAAGCAATTGGTGAGGGAGCCCACTCGCAAAGACTCAATATTAGATTTGATTCTTACAAATGGTGACAGGATATCAGACATAAATGTGGGTGAGCACCTGGGATCCAGTGATCATCAAGCAGTATGGTTTAGTATAAAGACAGGATCCAACTCCTGTCACACAAAAACAAAGGTGTTGGATTTTAGAAATGCTGACTTTGCAAAAATGGGGAGATGTTTAAGTGATTCATTGGCGGACTGGAGGAACTTGGAAGGAGTGCAGGAGAGATTGGGAAAACTGAAAAGTGCAATAGTAAGGGCAACAGACCTTTGTATCAAAAGGGTTAGGAAAAGCACCAGGAAAAGGAAGCCAGTGTGGTTCACAAAAGAAGTATCAACTAGTGTGAAAGCAAAAAAGATGGCTTTTAGGAAATACAAACAGACTCAAAATAATAATGACAAAGAGGTGTATCTTGACAGACGGAAGGATGCTAAGAAAGTGATCAGACGTGCAAAGGCAGAAGCTGAGGAGACAATGGCCCAGTCGGTAGATAAAGGGGGCAAAACTTTTTTTAAGTATATAAATGAAAGGAGAAAATCAAATGGAGGAATAATAAGACTTAAGACAGAGAGTGAGAAGCTGGTGGAGGGAGACAAGGCAATAGCAGATCACCTAAATAATTATTTTTGCTCAGTATTTACTACAGAAGAAAGGAAGGGGCCCCAGTTATGTTGCAAGGACATTCATAAAAATAAGGTAGGTGAAAGTACATTTACAGAGGAGAAGGTCCTAACTGAACTTTTAAAACTAAAAGTGGATAAATCAATGGGGCCAGATGGGATACACCCAAGGATACTAAAAGAGCTAAAAGATGTGCTGGTGGCACCATTAACAGAATTATTTAACCAGTCACTAAATACAGGTGCCATTCCAGAGGACTGGAAAAGAGCAAATATAGTTCCATTGTACAAAAGTGGAAGTAAGGAAGAAGCAAGTAACTACAGACCAGTAAGCCTTACATCAGTAGTAGGGAAAGTAATGGAAAAACTACTAAAAGAAAGAGTTGTGGAATATTAAATCAAACAACTTACAGGATCCAAAACAGCATGGATTTACTGGTGGGAGATCATGCCAAACAAATCTTATTGACTTTTTTGACTCTGTGATGAAAATAATAGATCAAGGGGGAGCTGTAGATGTAGCATATCTAGACTTTAGTAAGGCATTTGACACTGTCCCACATCGCAGACTGCTAAATAAACTTGAAAGTGTGGGGGTGGATTATAGAATAGTTAAATGGATAAGAACCTGGTTGCAGGATAGGAAACAGACAGTTGTAGTAAATGGAGTGCAATCTATGGAGGGAAATGTTACCAGTGGAGTACCCCAGGGATCTGTACTCGGACCAGTTCTCTTTAATATCTTTGTTGGTGACATTGCAAATGGTATTGAAGGGAAAGTATGCCTTTTTGCAGATGATACAAAGATATGCAACAGGGTAGACACACCAGGAGGGGTAAAACAAATGATTGATGACCTAGCTAGGCTTGAAAAATGGTCAAGAACATGGCAACTACAGTTTAATGCTAAAAAATGCAAAATCATGCACTTGGGTCTCAAAAACCCAAAGGCTAAATATAGTATCAAGGGTACTATAATGGAAACTACTGAGGAGGAAAGGGATTTAGGAGTCACTATTTCAAGTGACTTAAAGGCAGGAAAGCAATGCAACAAAGCAATGAGAAAGGCAAGTCAGATGCTTGGTTGCATAGGGAGAGGAATCAGTAGCAGGAAAAGAGAAGTAATAATGCCACTGTATAGGTCATTGGTGCGGCCTCATCTGGAATACTGTGTCCAGTTCTGGAGACCATATCTCCAGAAGGATATAAATGCATTAGAGAGTGTACAAAGAAGGGCAACTAAAATGGTGCGCCATGCACATCACAAAACTTACCCAGAAAGGCTAAAAGATCTTAACATGTATAGTATGGAGGAGAGAAGGGAAAGGGGACACATGATAGAAACTTTTAAATATACCAAAGGTTTTAACAAAGTTCAGGAGGGAAACATTTTTCAAAGGAAGAGAAGTATTAGAACTCGAGGACATACACTGAAACTGGAGGGAGGCAGGTTCAGGGGAAATGTAAGGAAAAATTATTTCACAGAAAGGGTAGTGGATAAGTGGAATAGCCTCCCATCAGAGGTGGTAGAGGCTAAGACTGTAGAGCAATTTAAACATGCTTGGGAAATGGGCAGACTAGATGGGCCAAGTGGTTCTTATCTGCCGTCAAATTCTATGTTTCTATGTTTACTGAGTCCCAGCGGGTGGGTATAGTGATGTCCTTACTTCAAGGGGATCCACAAACCTGGGCCTTTGGGCTAAAACCCGATGACGCAGCCTTACTCACAGTAGATGCTTTTTTCAAGTCTTTAGGCCTTTTGTATGACAACCCTGACAGGGAAGCATCGGCTGAGAGCCACTTACGTGCACTAAAACAGGGTAAAAATCCCGCTGAGGCGTATTGTACAGAGTTTCGCCGTTGGTCAAATGACTGTGGCTGGAATGATCCTGCCCTGCGCAGTAAGTTTTGCCTCGGTCTGTCAGAAGTAATCAAGGATATTCTCATTCAGTATCCAGCTCCGGAGACTTCGGATAAGCTCATGGAGCTTGCTATCAAGATTGATCGCTGTCTCAGAGAGTGGAGGGCTGAAAGAGGGGCTAGTTTCAGGTCTAATCCATGTGTGTATGCTCTCTCTGAGGATGCCGAGGAGCCCATGCAAGTGGGTCTTTCCCAGCTCCAGAAGAGAGAACCAGAAGGCTAAATTTAGGGCTCTGCTTATATTGTAGTGGCAAGGGACATGCTGCGCACAGCTGCCCTAATAAACAGGGAAACACTCGGACCAAGTGAATTGTGAGGGGGTTCACTTGGGTCTGCAGTTAGTCTCCTCACATGATTCCTTGTTAGTGCCTGTTGAAATTTCTTCAGGAAGCCTCAGTTCTTTTGTTTCAGCCTTCATCGATAGTGGAGCTGCTGGGAACTTTATGGATGTTGCTTGGGCTCAGGCTCTGGGAGTTCCGCAGCTTCAACTAGATAGACCTATTACTATGCACGGACTAGACGGTGGTCCACTCTCTAACGGGGTAATTACCCATCGGACCCCATCAGTACGATTGACCGTAGGGGTATTACATTCCGAAAGGATTGAGTTCCTTCTCACCCATTGTCCGGCCGTGCCTGTGGTTTTAGGTCACCCCTGGCTCGTCCTTCATAATCCAACCATAGATTGGCAGTCTGGGGAGATTTCTCGGAGGGGTTCCTACTGTGCTAAGGGATGTATTTCTCGTCCAGGTCACGGCCGCCACTCCGGAACTCTTACCTTCGGTATATCAGGACTTTGCTGATGTTTTCTCCAAGGGTAATGCTGATATCCTGCCACCCCATCGGTCTTATGACTGCACCATTGACCTCGTTCCTGGTGCTACTCTGCCAAAAGGGAGACTTTAAGCTCTATCTGGCCCCGAGACTAAGGCCATGGATGATTATGTGCAGGAAAGCCTGAAAAAGGGGTTTATTAGGCCCTCGAAATCTCCCTTAAGTGCTGGGTTTTTCTTTGTTGAAAAGAAAGACGGATCTCTAAGGCCGTGCATAGACTACCGGGTCCTGAATAAGATTTCTATTAAGAACACCTACCCCTTACCTTTAATTTCGGTGTTGTTTGATCAGCTCCGCACTGCGGTTATTTTCTCTAAGATCAATCTTAGAGGAGCATATAACCTCATCCGAATAAGATCTGGGGATGAGTGGAAGACGGCTTTTAGTACTCAGTCTGGACATTGCGAATATCTTGTGATGCCGTTCGGTCTATCTAACGCTCCTGCAGTGTTTCAGGATCTTATTAACGATGTCATCCGCGACTTTCTAGGGAAGTTCGTGGTTGTTTATTTGGATGACATTTTAATTTACTCTGAGTTTCCTGAACAGCATGTTGTCCATGTGCGGCAAGTGCTTCAACTGTTACGGGAGAACCATTTGTACACTAAATTGGAGAAATGTGATTTCCACATCACTGAGGTGTCCTTTTTAGGATATATTATTTCTCCAAAGGGGTTTTTTATGGAACCTAAGAAACTCCAGGCTATCTTAAGTTGGGCGGAACTCACTAACTTGAAGGCTATCTAGAGATTTTTGGGTTTTGCAAATTATTATAGACGTTTTATTCATGCCTTTTCCGATTTGGTTGCTCCTATTGTGGCGTTAACAAGAAAGGGAGCTGATCCTTCCAACTGGTCGCCTCAAGCTGAGTCTGCCTTCCAGGCTCTGAAACAGGCCTTTGTCTCAGCTCCTGTCCTCAGACACCCCAACCCTGACCTTCCCTTTATTGTCGAGGTGGACGCCTCAGAGGTTGGAGTGGGAGCCATACTATCTCAAGAAGACCCCAAGTCTCTGGTGTTACACCCTTGTGCCTTCATATCCAGGAAATTCTCGTCTGCTGAATCCAACTATGATGTTGTTAATCAGGAATTGCTGGCAGTTAAATGGGCCTTTGAGGAGTGGAGGCACTGGCTTGAAGGAGCTAAGCATACCATTACGGTATTCACTGACCACAAGAATTTACAGTATATTGAATCAGCAAAACGGCTTAATTCCCAGTAGGCGCGTTGGGCGCTGTTCTTTACATGGTTCAAATTCATCATCACCTACAGGCCCGGTTCTAAGAACACCAAGGCCGATGCCCTGTCACGCTGTTTTCTTCTGGCTCACCATAACCACTCTTCCGCAACTCCCATTATCCCAACATCCGTTATCCAGGCTGGCCTTGCACAGGATTTACTCACACAGCTTGTCCAGGTTCAGCAGCAGGCTCCCAGTAATACGCCTGTTGGTTGTCTCTTCGTTCCCGAGTTCTTGAGAGGCAGTGTCCTCGCAGCGTTTCATGATAATAAGGTTGCTGGCCATCCTGCTGTTGCTAAAACCTTGGAGTTAATCTCTTGCTCAGTGTGGTGGCCTAAACTTTCTAAGGATGTTAGGGAATTTGTTCTCTCCTGTGAAGATTGTGCTAAGCACAAAGCGTCCCGATCCTTGCCTGTTGGGCAGCTCATGCCTCTTGCAATTCCACTCAGGCCATGGTCACACATTTCCATGGATTTTGTGGTAGATCTTCCTCTTTCTTCTGGGTTTCAGGTGATCTGGGTGGTCGTGGACCGTTTTAGCAAGATGGCCCACTTCATTGCTTTACCCCGATTACCGTCCGCTCAAGTTTTGGCAGTCTTGTTCCTCTGCCATGTTTTCAGGCTTCATGGTTTACCCATGGATATAGTCTCAAACCGGGGACCACAGTTTATTGCCCGTTTTTTGAAGCGTTTTTGTGCCTTGTTAAACATGAAACTCTGTTTAACCTCTGAATACCATCCACAGTCTAACGGGCAGACGGACATGTGAATCAATCACTGAAGCAATATTTACGTCTTTATACTGCCAAACTTCAGAACGATTGGTCAGATTATCTTCCCCTGGCCGAGTGTGCCTACAATAACTCCTGCCATTCATCCACCAAGGTGTCTCCGTTCTTTTCTGTCCTGAGCTTTCACCCTAGAGCCAATTCCTTTACTCCTCATTGTCCAGCTTCTTCTTTGGCCTTAACCTCCTGTCTCAGAGCTATTTGGAAGAAGGTACACCTTGCTCTTAAGAAAGCCGCCTTCCGGGAGAATTTTTTTTCAGATAGGTTCCGACGCCCGTGCACCTTTAACGTAGGAGATGAGGTGTGGTTGTCAACTCGCAACATCAAGCTCCGACAACCTTCGGCTAGATTGGGACCCAGATTTATCGGACCATTTCTTATTATCAAAAAGATTAATGCAGTGGCTTTTCGGCTACAGTTGCCTAAGTCACTTAAAATCTCAAACACCTTTCATTGTTCTCTGTTGAAGCCATATGTTCTTTCCAGGAAATTTCCTCGTAAAATTTTCCGGGGTAGACCTTCGGTGGATGTTCAGGGTCAACAAGAATTCCTAGTGGAGAAGGTGTTGCATTCTAAATTTTCTCGTGGCCTAATGTATTTTTTGGTCCATTGGAAGGGGTACGGCCCAGAGGAGAGATCTTGGGTCCTGGACAAGGATTTGCATGCTCCTAGACTTAAGAGGTTGTTCTTTCGGGAATTTCCCTTATAAACCCAGGTGTAGGGGTTCCTTAACCCCTCCTCAAGGGGGGGCACTGTTAGGCGCGGCGGCTCTCGCCAGCGCCCGACTGTTGCTAAGCAACAGTCCCGGCACGTCACATCCGCCATGCCTCCTCCTCCGGATCCCCGCACAGTGCCTGGCAATGGGAGGACGCTGCGCACGGAGAGCCGCTGGGTCCTTGGCAACGGGGATGCCGGGCGCAGACAGCATTCCCTGTTGCCAGGCAATTAATCCACATGTCAGTTTCGGGTCGTGCGGCAGGGCAGCTGCATGACATCATTAATTAAGGGTCTCTGCTGTGATTGGGGGAGTTTCTTGTTATATTCTTCCTCAGTGCCTGACACAGGCGCCGGCGATAGCTTCTTGTGAGCTGCTTCCTGCCCTGGAGCATTCCTGTTCTGGCATCCTGAGTTTTGTCTGCCTTTGATCCAGTTATCCTGTGTCCTGGTGTCCAGTGGTCTGTTGTCGGAATCCTGCCAACTTTCCGTTCCTGTGAGCCTGTGTCTACGGATTTGGGGTTCCCGTCCTCCTGCCTGTATTTACACCGGTGTCGTGAGTAGCGGCTCTGCTGCACCTTACGGCCTTGGCCGTATCTTTCCGTTACCTTTGTTTTGAAGTTTTCTGCGGAGGTTTCTGCTTTGGCTGTCCTCGCCGGTATACGACGGTTTCGTGTAGGCGTGTGGGCAGCATTACCTTTGTTGTTGTTTGTCTTGGCGGCTGAGCCGCACATACTTTTGTTGAGTTCTGTAGTGCCCCTAACTCTGTGTTTGCGTTTTTTAGTTAGAGGTTCCCCTTGTTATCACCCCGTCTCAGTTTACGCCTTGTCTCCAACTAAAACCGGGGGGCATCGGAGTTGGGCAGACTTAATCCGCCCTTCAAATGCGGCTGCCGTGGGCCCAAGCAAACATAGTCTCGCAGGCGTAGACTGACCACGAGGGTGAGACAATGGAGTCAGGGTTCCATAGGGGTTGCTGCTGAACTTCGGGCCAACCACAGCATCACGTTCCTGTGCTTGGGGCTTATCCACTCAGCCTCTTGCGTTCCAAGTACAGTGAACGTAACCGCCTGTATTTCTCAGCATTGAAGAAGAAAGAAACAGGCAATGTTGGAACTGTAGGCGCTTTTGGTCAGCCAAGGACTCAGTGCATCAGATGAAAGACACAACATGCTTACTTCCCTTCAAAATCGGAAGATGTCCAGCAGTGCCATCAGCTCAGAACAAGCAATAAACCAGTGGGACCCAGGTACACCGATCTACTGTTGGGAGAAGTCTGGCAAGAAGTGGTCTCAATGAAAGAATTGCAGCCAAAAAGCAATACCTTTGATGTGGAAACAAGGCCACATGACTCAACTACGTACAAAAACATACGTAACAGAAGGCAGTTTGTTCGTCAAAGGGCTGGAGAGTGGTACAATAATGAGTGTCTGTAGGCAACAGTAAACCATGGTGGAGATTCCTTGCAAGTTTGGGGCTGCATTTCAGCAAATAGCGTTGGGGATTTGGTCAGGATTAATAATAAGCTATTAACATTTCTACTTTTGAAAGCATTCTTACTCTGCAGCATTTTTTCCAAACTTGCCTAAAACTTTTGCACAGTACTATAGATTTTGGGAAAGTAGGAGAAAATTAAAAAGCGTTATGAGTAGATGCAGTTTGTATAGAGCCAGAATGGATGGAGCCTTAAAACATCCAGTCTCCATAATGTTGGTGCACTATAAGGGTTGAACATGTTGTACTTTAATCTTCAAGCGCACTGCACATTGCGCTTAAGCGTTATTGACGCTATTGTAATATACGAGGTACAACAGAGAGGATTCCATCAGACAACCTGTTGCATTGACTCTTTTTCACGTGTCCCTTGATAGAAAACATCCATCAGCAGAACCAAAAGTAGGCAACTTTGCAGTGCATTGGTGTAGATAACCTTGCTTTAACCACTTAACTGTTATGGTCAGATCTCATGCGACTGCGCCGTCCCACCCTGTCCCCCTGTTTTTGATGAGATCCATTATGCAGATGTGCAAAATATGTTTAAATATTAAAAAAAAAAATACTTTTTAACCTTTATTAAAAAATTATTTTTTTTAAAAACAATGTTATTAACAGTTTTGAAGGGAAAAATGTTCAGTTAAGTGGTTAATGGCACCGCTTGCTTGTGGAGAAAGGAGGAAATCATGTGGTCTGGACTGCACATCTCTTCCCCTGCCCTTAATGGCCTGCTGATGCGTTATAACGGAGGGCACGTGATGCTCCAAGCAGCAATTAGTGTCAAATTCAGTGTTATTCTCTAAGCTTCAACCACTAAGGTAGATTATAGCACTTAGAGAGTGGAGGCTGCAGGTGAAGCATAAAGCAGGACGGAGCTGGGAACTGCACAGGAAGGCTCAGGGGCACATGTGGCCCATCAATGGACTGCAATCTTCAAATTAAAAAAGGCTCTCTCAGATTACCCAAGACATGTTGTGTTCTGTTCAGCCTAAATGTGCATATTCTCTGCTGAGCAAAGCGACTCCCATTTATGTAATGTAGAGAAAGTAATCACACTGCGGCACAGATATTGGCTGAGGTTCTAACACTCCACATGTCTAGATTATGGAATCTTCATAAAACACTTCAGAAACAGAGAGAAAAGGAATAGTATTTAGGGATTACATTACACATGAAAAAAAAGGCCACAGAGCAGTGTCATGTCATATAACCGCTTAAAGTCTGGTAGGCTGCCAGTCACTCTATGAGGTCAATTCAGTTAGGAGCAAGTTTGCGAAAAGCAAAGCGCACACCTGAAAAATGTGAGACACCATTAGAAACAACAATTTTGCGGGACTTGCAGCGAGGTTGAGTGACTGTTCAACAAAAAAAAAAGCAACCATGGAGAAGTGCACGAGGAAGAAGAGGAAACTATCTTTGACCACAAAAAAATGGTAATTGAGCCTGCAAGACCATATCGAAGGCTGTCTGTGTCCATAAGGAAAGTGCTAGAGGTTCTTAACCGCTTGCCTGGTGTTCTACACCATACTGGGCTTTCCCTAATGGTCGCACCTGATGTGACCAGTCAGAAAAGCCCACTGTGTGGCTGCTGGAAGATAATCTTCCAGCAGCTGCTACTCTCAAGGTGCATACACACGATGCAATGTTACTTTACGATTATTATTATTATTATTACATTTTATTTATAAGGCGCCACATGTGATTCGCAGCGCCGTACAAAGGACAGTACAGGGAGACAAAACATAGCATTACAGTAAATAAATAACAGAAATAGAGTACAGGCAAAATAGAGCACCACACGTTCTCAAGACATAATACAGTTAAGATGTAAGTATTGATAGAGTGCTCATCGTACTACTAGAGGCTGATGGCCATAGATGAAGATGAGCCTTTACTAGCAGGATAAAGATGGTCGTTGAGTAGGGGAGAGCTGCGAGTGAAATGTGTCGAGACGAGGGCTTAGATAACAAGAGGAAATAGCAAAGCTGAGATGTTCACGGCATGAGGCAGGGGGGTGGAGGCGCGGCTTCAGCACTGGGTTATGCATCAGGAGGGTATGCTTTGATGAATAGGTGGGTTTTTAGTGACCGTTTGAAGCTTTGCAAGGTCGGGGAGAGTCTAATGGAGCGGGGGAGTGCGTTCCACTGAAGGGGTGTAGCACGGGCAAAATCCTGAACTCGTGCATGGGAAGCAGTGACCAGGGCGGTGGAGAGGCAACGGTCATTGGTCGACTGAAGTGGGTAGAAGGGAGTATGAAGGGAAAGGAGGTTGGAGATGTAGGGAGCAGTGGAATTAGAGATGGCCTTGTATGTGAGGGTGAGGAGTTTGAAGAGGATTCTGTAGGGGAATGGGAGCCAGTGTAGATTTTGTCGAAGGGGAGTGGCAGATGTGATGCGATGTGATACAATGCGATGTAACCTTACGATTTTGACTATAAAGTCAGAATCGTAAAGAAAGTTAGTGCAAATCGCACCATGTGTACACAGCTTGCGATACCGATGCACTGCCCCGCTGGGTCGGTATCGCAAGAAAAAATAGACTGTGCAGGCAAGTCAGTCTTGACTATCTACTGTAGTTCAAAGTATGCCATAGCCAAAATTGCACTGTGTGTATAGACAATATCGTTGCTTCTTGGATCTGGGAGAGTTCAAAGGAAATCGCATAGTTAACAATATCTCACCGTGTGTATGCACCTTCATAGGGACCTTACATTCCTCTGCTTATTGGTGGTCATTCCGAGTTGATCGCAGTCAGCAATTTTTTTGCTGCTGCTGCGATCAACTAGTACACGCCTATGGGGGAGTGTATTTTAGCTTAGCAGGGCTGCGATCGCTTGTGCAGCCCTGCTAAGCTAAAAAAAAATTCAAGCAGAAGAAGACTAGTCCTATACCTACTTACCCTGTGAAACGATCTCTGCGATGCTGGAGCCGGCTTTGACGTCAGACATCTGCCCTCCGTTCTGCTGGACACGCCTGCGTTTTCCTTACCACTCCCCGAAAACGGTCTACAATGGTCCGGATCCGCCCAGGTACGCCTTCTTCTTGTCAATCTGCTTTGCGGTCGTCTCTGCGACCGCTTCCATCATAGGACGCAACGTAACCTGGTGACCCCTGTCGCCGGGCAATGTCGTGCACGCGCATTTCGGACCCATTAGCACCGCAGCGATAAACCGCTGCGTGCGAACAGGTCAGAATGACCCCCATTGCCTACCGTGCACCCGATCACTGCTGGTCAGACAGCCTGGCGGCATCCAGGACCTGCAGAGATTAGTAGCAACCCTCACCTTTCCTGAGGAGCAGCTGTAGGAAAAAAGGTTAGGATGGTCACAATATTCTGATCAGTGGACCGACATATTGGTCATCAACGTTTAGAAAAAAAAAATACTTTTTCTTTTTGTAAATAAAATCATGTTGGATATGTTTTAAATAAATGTTTCTTCTACACTACTTCATGGCAGCCATTACTCAGGGATTGCATCCCATCCCCCTAGTTATAGACAGGAAGTTTTTTCACACTTCAGGGACCGCCCACTTAGGGTATATAGAGCTACTCCTCCCCTTCCTCCTCAGTATTTTTCCCGGGATACGACGTTAGGTCGACAGTCATTAGGTCGACCACTGAAGGTCAACATACATTAGGTCGACATGGTCAATAGGTCAACATGGACATTAGGTTGACATGTACTAGGTCGACAGGTCAATAGGTCGACATGAGTTTTTCACATTTTTTTTTTTCATTTTTTGGACTATGATTGGAACGGTAACCTGTGCCAAGCGAAGCAAGGCACCTTGCCCTAAGCATGGCGAGCGGACACGGAGCACTAATTGGGGTTCCCCGTCACTTTACAAAGAAAACGATGCAAAAAAAAGTAGAAGACCCCATGTCGACGTAGTATATGTCAACCTAATGACCACGTCGACCTACTGTCCCAGTCGATCTAATGCATGTCAACCTTCCATGGTCAACCTAATGAATGTTGACCTAAGTTGTGTTTACCAAATGACCCATACTCCTTTTTTCCGGGCTCCTAGGCAGAACAGTGTAATTGTTTATTTTGTTCCAAAGGTTTACCTCATTATCCATTCCCCATATATGCGCCTCTTGGTAGCCACAATCTGGACGGGGTGGCACCCTGGGGAGAGGCTGGTGCACAGCCGTTTAAGGCCAGTCAAGTAAGTGCCTGTCTGCAGAGCCGGATTAAGGGGGGGTAACAGGGGGTTAAGTACCTGTGTCTAAGGGGGCCGCTCGTCCTCGGATGCTCTCTCCCTGCAGTGCAGCACCATAGAAGCTGAGAACACTGCAGGCATTAGGACCCAGAGGAAGCACTACAAAGCTTCCTTCAGCACTTCAGAACGGGACGGGACACTGCATCAAGATAATCCGACCCTGCGACCCTGCTTTCCCGGAAGATCATCCACGTTCCACAGGCTTGCATTCAGTGCTTTCATTATCATCTATCTCTCTATATTTCTCACTGTATCTATCTATCTATCTAATTTTGTCTGCCTATCTGTGTATCTACATTAGATAGATAGATAGATAGATAGATAGATAGATAGATAGATAGATAGATAGATAGATAGGAGTCCAGGTAGCTGACACAATCCCTCAGAAAAATCCTTGTAGCGCCACTCGGATTTTCCACATGTAAATAACAGAAGTCAGCCCATATTGTACATCTACATTTCAGGTTTATTACACGTCATTAGGAAACAAGATTGCCGCTACAAGGACATTATAAATGTATATGTATGTGTGTGTATATATATATATATATATATACACATTTATATACAGTATATATATATATATATATATATATATATACTGATGGTCTCATTACTTTTATTACTATTAGTAATGTGGACAGATACTTGGATTGCATGTCTTGAAAAAGGTCTTCAGATCTAAATATTGATAGCCTCATACTGCGACCAGGGGCTGGACATAATGACGCCCGAGTACGACAGCCATGAGGGATGCCTGCTGAACTCAATGTTTTTTTTAAAGGGGCAATCACTTACAAGACAAAACCGTGCCTCGTAAGTGATTGCCCCTTTAAAAAAAGTCAGAGCTTGGCCAGCATCCCGCATGGCTGATAAACTTGGTCGTCATTACATCCAGACCCAGATATCGAATATTGTGATTATTGCTGATTTGGTAATAAATATTTAAGTACATTGATTTCAAAGAGTGGTGAGTGCTCCTGTAATCACCCTGCTGTGATATATGTAAGTAGGATCTGCACTGCTGCCTCATGAAGGTGCGGGGGGTAGGGGGGGCTGCGCTGACAATTGGGGTAGGGCTCCCCCATTTGTCAAGTGACCCGGGCCCCCCAAAGGCTTAATCCGGCCCTGCCTGTCTGTATGTTTTACAAAGCCGGATCGCTGCTGGCTTTCCTCTCTCCATTTGCAGCCACATGTGTTTCTATGCTTCCTGTCTCTGGCCCTGCAGAGCAGCTGGCAGAGATGCATGTGATGGCTGGTGGCTGTCTCAGGAAGATGGTCTGAACATATGACTGCCCCAAGTTAGGGGCCAGAGGCAGAGTGGTGCCGTGCACCAAGAAATAATGGAGCCGCTGGTCCCTCCAATTTATGCTACAAGCCTATGACATTATGAAGGAGAGTTTTCCCCAAAAGCCTGTATGTGCCCAAAAAAGGTAAATCCTCATAGAGGGCACTTTATTAATATAGTGGTAGTCAGGATATATAGTCTGGTTACCATCCTATGCTGCATTGTGTCTCCTGCATTGGAGTTAAGAAGAAAACTTATAAGAAACCTAATTTATTTGTGCTGTGTATAGCAGTCAGGATGCAAGAAGCTGAACCTGTATTGAAGTGGTTAAAGATCACTCTCCTTATAGTGCATTCAGCACACCTCATATTCTGTGTTGTCTAATTGGGCTAATTGCCAATTAAGGAGTTGTGGGCTACACCCTGGATTTGTTAATTTTATCTGCAGCAGTATGTGTTCAGTCCATCAAGTAAAATATACCAAACTGGATATGCCTAATCTGTCTGATCTTGGAAGCTAAGCAGTGTATATCAGAAAAAATCTGAACCTACATTGCTAGTATGGACTTTGGTTATGATGGCAGAATGTTGATAAATGCCCAGGTGATACCAAGAGAATTTATCATATGTATCGGTTTATGATAAGCAGTTCCTAAACTGATGAACAATACCTAGAGCTGATACTGCAGCAGCAGAGGTTGTTTCATAAGCTACTACTGGGAGGGGTATGGGTCGTTGGGTAGGCACAACTTAGGTCGACAGTCATTAGATCGACAGGGACAATAGGACGACATGGTCATTAGATCGACATGTTTTTTTTTTTTTACTTCTTTTGGCGTCGTTTTCTTCGTAAAGTGACGGGGAACCCCAGTTAGTGCACCGTGTCCGCTCGCCATGTTTCGGGCAAGGTGCCTCACTTCACTCGGCACAGGTTACCGTTCCAATCGTAGTTCACGTTAAGTACGAAAAAATCCAAAAAATAATAAAAAAAAAAAACCCTCATGTTGACCTTTTGACTTGTTGACCTAGTACATGTCGACCTAATGACCATGTCGACCTTCCGTGGTCGACCTAACGACCGTATCGCACTGGGAGAGCCGATCCCGGCAACTGGTCCTCGCAGTCCCCCGCAAAGAGCAGGACTGTATTTTAGCACTGAAAAAATAAATAGATCAATAAGAAAAAAAGTGTGGATATATATATTATAATTACATATACTGTATACAGCAGGTTTTTTTTTTTCTAAAACTGATGTTACTAAAGCTTCATTGTCACATCTTCAATACACTGCACATGCCCAATCTCTTCAGTTCCTGGCAGCTAAGCAGTGTTGGGCATGGTTAGTATTTAGATGGGAGACCATCTGGGAATTACAAGGTGCTGTAGGTTTAGTGCATTGAGACTTGGACTGTGATAAACAGTCGTGGAAGAGAAAATTTCAAGACTTTATATACAGATATATAATAGCTGTATGTTTTCTCATGGAATGTGTTGGAATTACAGCTCTGTAGTGCATTTATGGGCAGATCTACATAGGATTAGTCTGCTTTGCTTATGAAGGTCTTCTGCTGTTTGGTAGCAGGCTCGAAGTTACCTCAGGATAAAAGTAGGTATCCTATGCCATCTTCTATACAGAAGCCAGACGTTTTGTGCCAGCATGGCACTATGGTGGTAGATAATATACAGGAATGCTGAGGCAGTCCTTTTGTCAAACCTTCAGAAGAGGCAGTCGCTGATAACTACTATGGGTCTCCTGCATCTGTGCAAATAGGGGATAGTCTTCTGAAATTTGTCAGGCATTGGCAGGAATCTGTGCAGAAAAGATGAGTTCAGGATGAAGTATCTCAAAGGTATTGGATGGAATTTCTGGGGTTCTAAGAAGGAATCATTTTGTGAAAACTGAAGTTACAGTTGTGAACTTGAAAGTCACAGTGCTATGACAGTATACAGAAATTAGCTCAAAGGCTGTGGAGATTTTGTTAAGTCATCCAAGATAAATTAAGGCAGGCATGTCCAAACTGCGGCCCTCCAGCTGTTGAAACTACATATCCCAGCATGCCCTGACACAGTTTTGCTGTCAGAGAATGCTAAAGCTGTGTCAGGGCATGCTGGGATATGTAGTTTGTCAACAGCTGGAGGGCCACAGTTTGGACATGCCTGAATTAAAGTTTACTCTCGTATATTTCTTTTAGAAAAGTATACAGGGGGTTCAGAACTAATCTGGATCTCAAGACAGCTTGGTGAAGATAAGGTTTCCTATGGAAACATTGAAATCTAATTTGACTGTTTTTTAAGAAGTTTTACTGAGGATGTCAAATCTAAAATTAAAGTACCAATTCCCTTTACTATTGTTTGTTATAAATGTGGTACAAGCCACTTTGTTCACAATAAAAATGATATATATTTGGGATCATTTATGATGGAGTGGATATTACCCATCAAGTCATTTATCAATAGGAGCATTCTATAGCATCAATACATCTAAAAGATGCCTATTCTCATGTTCTAGTATGCAAGGAACATCGAAAATATTCTGCATCCAAGGGAAAACATCTTCAGTTCACGTGTCTTCCCTGCAGATTACCAACATCCCCAAGATCATTTACAAAGCTCCTTTGTGTCACTTCATGCTTAGAAGAACATAAGGGATAGAGGTTTGGCTGTATTTGAACAACTTAGTATGTTGTTGAAAAGTCAAAATAAACAATGAAGGATGCTGTGTACAGAACTTTACAGATCCCTCAGTATTACAGAAGGATATTAAACTGGGAGAGAATTCAGTTAAATCCACTTCGACAAATACAGTTCTTGGGGGTACAAGTGGATACTACAGTATGTAGTCCCTCTGTAACAAGACGTGTGGAAAGATTCAAGATCTGGCCACATTGGTACAAGCATGTGACATTACATACTTGACTACATTTGCTGGGAATAATATCCTCAAACATAGACCTATCCTTTGAGCAAGATGGAGGATGAGAAAGTAACAATAGAACTTGCTGAAGTACAGCTGAGAAGGAACCTTCCTGAATTACCAGTTAAACCTATGTCAAGCTACAAGAGACTTTGTCTTGATAAACAAGTCTGGATCTAATTATAGAACTCCCTTGGCAGAACACCACTGCTTGGTATTTACAATCGATGCAAGTGCAACAGGTTGGGTAGTACAATAAGGTTGTCAAGGTTTCTGGACTCCTCAGGAGAAGATAAGTACTTCAAACCAGCGAGAAATTAGGGCAATTTGGAACGCATAAAGCAGTCTAAAATGATTCTCAAACAACGTGGCAGTGGTACCGTGTTTAAATTGACAAGGTGGCACCAAGAGTCAAATGCTGTTAGAAGTGACAAGAATTTTTAGACTGGGCAGAGTGTCATCTCAGTTCTCTGTACAGAGCGTATGTACCAGGAAAAGACAACTTTGTTGCAGACTTTCTCAGCAGACATGAGGTGTTGCCAGGAGAATAGTAGGTGGACGCAAAGATATTTAAAGAGATTGTAATAAGGTTTGGACGGTACCAGGTGGATCTAATGGACATTCATAAAAAAAAAAAACCCTCTTCTTTTCTAGGTACCACACTGGAATATATGCTCCCTCCGTTATTCCTACGATTGCTTGGGTCATAAAACCCCCCAAAACAAAACAGAAAAGAGCAAGTAGAAGCAATAATTCTGCCTTACTGGCCAAGGACAGCGTGGTTACCAACAATGGTGAGTATGGCAGCAGAGAGTCTATGGCTGTTACCCACTTACACCAGGTCTATTATACTAGGAGCCAATATTCTATCTAACCTTGAAAAAAATTTCATTTGACAATATGAAAATGTGAACTATTAAGAAGGAAAGAATTGTCTTAACAAGTTACTCAGTTTCTTATGCAAGCGAGAAAGAAGTTATCCTCTAATTTATTATAGGGTCTGGAATACCTTTATCTCATGGGCCGAATCTGAATTTGATGTCATGAGAGTTGAAACAACCCAAATATTACAGTTTCTATATGATGGGTTGAGAAGGGTCTGACTGTATCAAAAATTAAAGGTACAGATAGCAGCCTTGAGCATGTTGCTGGATAGGAAACTGAAGACCATTTTGACAAAGGTTTCTGTCAAACTATGAAAAGGAATATGGCCTCAAAATAAATCAGTCCTAGCCCTATGGGATCTGAATCTGCTACTGAACTTCAGTCAGAAGGGTCAGTGAATTATAAGTGTTATAGGCCTTTCTGCCCATATCTTAATATCTTGCCAGGTAAAGATGTTCTAAGAACAAATACAGCTTCTTTACCAAAGATAGTGTCAGCGTTTCATTAAACCAGGAGATTTTATTTTTGTCCTCATCTTTCCCACAACCAAAAAGTGAGAAGGAAGAAAGGTTGCATATGCTGAACTTATTACAAGCACTTTTTGTCTATTTGGATAGGATTGAAAAACTTCTGGAAAACAAAGTATTTGTTTTACATGTAGGCATAAAGAAAGGTGGTGCACCCATGAAGCAAACTATTGCCAGGTGGATCAAGGAGCTAATTATTTTTGTGTATGAAGAAAGTGGTCATAAAATTCCATAAAATCTAAAGGCAGACTCAGTGTGGTTGCAACTTCCTGGGTTAAGGATGTTTAGGTATCAACGAAAGACATGTACAGTAGCCACCTGGCCATCTGTTCACACTCTCTAGTCACTATGCTCTGGATTTGGCTGGCACGCACTTTGACAGTGGTGTCCTTGAAGGGGCATTGCGATTAATTAATAAAATTGGGTAATTAAGCATGAATTTCTCTCTGTTGGGACTACTTGTTACCCTCTCTATATTATGCTTTGGTATATCCCAGAGTAATGGCTGCCATGAAGTAGTGTAGAAGAAAATAGCAAATTATATTTACCGATAATTTCGTTTCTTCAACATACTTTATGGCAGCCTATAATATACCCTCCCTTTTTTAGTGTGTTTTTTCACAGGAACCGAATATGAAGAGACACTCAAAAGACTGAGGAGGAAGGGGAAGAGTAGCTCAATATACCCTATGTGGGCAGTCCCTGAAGTTTGAAAAAACTTCCTGTCTAGAACTAGGGGGATGGAATGCAATCCCAGAGTAATGGCTGCCATGAAGTATCTTGAAGAAAACAAATTATCGGTAAATATAATTTGCTATTTAACCTAATTTCCAATCATAAAAAAACGAGATTTATGGTAAGAACTTACTGTTGTTAAATCTTTCTGCGAGGTACACTGGGCTCCACAAGGAATTGCATCGGGGTGTAGAGTAGGATCTTGATCCGAGGCACCAACAGGCTCAAAGCTTTTGACTGTTCCCAAGATGCACAGCGCCGCCTCCTCTATAACCCCGCCTCCATGCCAGGGAGCTCAGTTTTGTTAACCAGCCCAATGCAGTAGCAGGTACCAGAGACGACAACCGATCATAGCTAATTACACCACACACTCACCGCAGGAGAGGGTGTCAGCGACTATGCCAATACCAACCCAAAAAAGCTGGACAACCAGCCTGTACATAAGCATGTGCAATCACCATTCTAATCCATCAGGCCAGAGTCTGCTTGGAAGCAAGCCAGCCACGTTTGTGAAAACCAAACAATTCAAAAAGATAATCAGATTTCCTTATGGAGGAAGTTCTCTTCACATAGATACGGAGAGGCCGTACCACATCCAAAGACCGTTCTTTGGGAGACAACTCAGGAGAATTAAAGGCCAGAACCACAATCTCCTGGTTAAGGTGGAAAGAAGACACCACCTTAGGCAAATAACCTGGCCGCGTTCTAAGACCCGCCCGGTCACGATGAAAAATCAAATAGAGAGATTTGCAGGCTAAGGCACCCAAGTCCGAGACCCTTCTAGCCGAAGCAATAGCCAGCAAGAATAGAATCTTAAGGGAAAGCTACTTAAGGTCAGCAGAGGCAAGAGACTCAAACGGAGACACTTGCAAGGCCTCCAAAACCACCGACAAGTCCCAAGGGGCCACAGACAGCACATAAGGAGGCTGAATCAACACACCCTGAGTGAATGTATGGACATCAGGTATGGTGGCAATCTTTCTCTGAAACCAAACTGACAAGGCAGAAATGTGAACCTTGAGGGAGGCCAGACGCAGACCTAAGTCCAGGCCCTGTTGTAGGAAGGCCAACAGTTTGGCCGTGCTAAACTTGAACACGTCATGATTGTGAGACGCACACCAAGTAAGCATTCCAGACCCTGTGGTAAATCCAAGCAGAAGCCGGCTTACGGGCCTTCAACATAGTTTGAACAACTACCTCAGAAAAACCCTTGGCCCTCAGGACGGAAGCCTCAAGAGCCATGCCGTCAAAGCCAGACGGGCCAAGTCCTGGTAAACACAAGGGCCCTGAACGAGGAGGTCTGGTCATTGTGGAAGTAGAAGGGGACAATCTAGCAAGAGGCCCTGTAGATCGGAGAACCAGTACCGTCTGGGCCACGCTGGAGCTAGCAGAAGCAGTTTTCCTCCTTCTTGCTTAGTGACACCGGAGGGAACACGTACGGCAGCCGAAAGTTCCATGGGATTGACAGAGCATCCACGAACGCTGCTTGAGGATCCCTTGTCCTTACTCCGAAGACCGGAACCTTGTAATTGTGTCGAGACGCCATCAGGTCCACATCTGGGAGGCCCCACTTGTCCACGAGAAGTTGAAACACCTCTGGATGTAGGCTCCATTCTCCGGTGTGAACGTCCTGACGACTGAGATAGTCTGCCTCCCAGTTCAGAACGCCTGGAATGAACATTGCTGATATGGCCAGCAGATGGCGTTCTGCCCAATGAAGAATCCTTGATACTTCCCTCATTGCCATGCGGCTTCGAGTGCTGCCTGGATGATTTATGTACGCAACCGTGGTGGCGTTGTCCGACTACTTGAACAAGTCTGTTCTGAATTAGATGCTGGGCCATTGTCAACGCTTTGAACGTTGCCCGCAGTTCCAGAATATTGATTGGGAGCAGAGACTCCTCCTTGGTCCAACGACCCTAAAGAGAGTGTTGTTCCAATACCGTGCCCCAACCTCTTAGACTGGCATCCATCGTCAGAAGGACCCAGTTGGATATCCAGAAGGGATGGCCCCTGCTCAATCGTTGGTCTTGCAGCCACCAACTCAGTGACAGGCGGACCTCCGGAGACAATGAGATCATGTGAGATCTGATCCCGTGAGGCAGGCTGTCCCACTTGGTCAGAATTAACTTCTGCAGAGGGCAAGAGTGGAACTGAGCATACTCCACCATGTCGAAAGCCGACACCATGAGACCCAGCACTTGCATTGCCGAATGTATCGACACTTGCAGACGAGATAGGAAGCATCGAATCCTGTCTTGAAGCTTCAGGACTTGAGACATGGACAACCGTTGGTTGTGAGAGTGTCCAATAACACTCCCAGGTGTAACATGCTCCGAGCAGGAACCAGGGAGGATTTCTTCCAGTTGATCAGCCACCCGTGGGCTTTCATGCACTGGACCGTCAGATCGAGATGACACAGGAGAAGTTCTGGGGAATTTGCCAGGATTAACAAATCATCCAAGTACGGTAGGATCCTGACCCCTTGACGGCGGAGAGTAGCCGTCATGACCGCCATTACCTTGGTGAAGACTCGGGGAGCCGTTGTCAAACCAAAGGGTAACGCCCGAAATTGGTAATGCAGGTTGCCCACCGCAAACCGCAGGTACTGTTGATGAGATACCGCAATAGGAATATGTAGGTAGGCATCCTGTATGTCCAGGGAGACCATATAGTCCCCAGGCTCCATGGCCAGAACAATAGAGCGCAGAGTTTCCATACGAAACTTAGATACCCGCACATGCTTGTTCAAGGACTTCAGATTGAGAATGGGCCGCGAGGACCCGTTCGGTTTCGGAACTAGAAACAGCGTGGAATAGTACCCCTTGCCTCTCTCAGCCAGAGGCACCTGTACCACCACTCTCTGACCAGGAGGGAATGTACCACTGAGTGCAACGTGTTTGCTTTTGCCGGGTCCAGAGGCACATCTGTCAGGCAATACCGCTGCGGGGGACGATTCTTGAAAGTTATGGCGTAACCTCGAGCGACGACTTCCCTCGCCCAGGCATCCGAAGTGGTCTTCAACCATTCCTGGGCAAAACCTAGAAGTCGGCCCCCTACCCTGGGATCCCCAGAGGGAGGCCCGCCCCGTCATGCGGCAGGCTTGTCAGTTTTGGAAGCTGGCTGACGGGCAGCCCAGGCACGCTTTGGTCTGGGCTTGTTTGGTCTGGAAACACGAGCTTGCTTTGGGTACGCCTGACCTTTTGCTTTACCTGGAGTACGAAAGGGCCAAGGGAAAGTACTTTTAGCCTTCTATGCGGAAGGAGCCGTACTAGGCAGGCAAGCTGTTTCAGCCGTAGCCAGATCAGCCACAATCTTATTTAGGTCTACTCCAAAGAGAATGTCTCCTTTGAAAGGAAGCACCTACAGGGTTTTCTTGGAATCCAAATTCACCGACCAGGATCTCAACCAAAGTATACGTCTGGCCAAGACGGATGCAGTAGCAGCCTTGGCCGTGAGCACCCCGACACTGGAGGCCGCCTCCTTAAGGTACAGAGAAGCCGTGGTAATATATGAGACATTGTCGAGCATGGTCAGACGCATCGGCAGACAGTTCCGCCTTGAGTTCCTGAGCCCACGCCTCAACAGCTTCAGCAGCCCAAGTCGCTGCAGTTGTTGGCCTATGTACAGCCTCCGTTATGGTATAAATCGCTTTAAAACAGCCCTCGACACAACTCTGTAGAGAGAGGATAGCGAGCAGTCAGTCTCTTATTCGGTGTAAACTTTGTCCCCGGATTTTCCCAGGATTCCTGAGGTATGTTAACCAGGTGTTTAGAGAAGGGTAAAACCTGTTTAACCACCTTCTTACGTTTAAACCTATCCGGTTTCTTGGAGACAGTTTCAGGCTCAGAATCATCAGACACTTGAAGAATGAGCCGAATCGCCTAAATCAAATCTGGGACATCCACAGATGACTTTCCTTCCCCATCTGAAACGTCAACGTCAGTGTCATCGGGGTCAGTATATGCACCTTCCTCCTCCGAGGACGTGTCGGTTAAAGCCGTGGATTGGGAGGAGGTAATGGCCCGTTTAGAAGACGACTTAGTCTTAGAGTGAGACTTAGATTTTGTCATAGATCGGTTCAAATGCTGCAGCTGAGTGGAAAGCTGATCCGCCCATGACAGGTTCACAGCAGGGACCATAAACTGCTGCAGTGGCACAGGTAGTCCCACAGGGGGCGCCTATTTAGTCACAAGCTTGCTTAGCAATGTGGAGAATGTAGCCCAAGGCGGATCCTGTGATGCCTCAAGCGCTACTGACCCACTGGGGGGTAATGAACCCCCTGAATCTGAACTCTCAGC
Organism: Pseudophryne corroboree; assembly: GCF_028390025.1. NCBI lineage: Eukaryota > Metazoa > Chordata > Amphibia > Anura > Myobatrachidae > Pseudophryne > Pseudophryne corroboree. Next base: position 308,946,991 of record NC_086453.1, on the reverse strand, counting down.
TGCTAAATTATCCTCCGTTGCGTCAGCGGCCTCACTACTACGCAGTGTGGGAGAGGCCCCAACGTCATTGCCACGTGTAGCAGACATAACTAAGTGCACAATAATGGGCAACCCGGTACAAGGTGTATCAGCACTATACCTAGCAAGAACACTCAGACGGCACAGACCGGAGGTTCAATAGATATAGAATATATGGTGACTATAAATCACAAGCAAAAATACCCCGACAGTATATTTTGTGATATAATCCTACATTGAAAATAGAAAAACCTGAAACACTTGGCCCCCTCAGGTATAGCAATATAGGAATAGCACGCTGATTGAAATACCCTGCAATAAGGCAACCACGCAGCAGCTACATGCACACACACACAGATATATAGTCACAAATGTACCAAGCAGAAATTATGTACCATAAACTGCACTGGACGAGCAATACAAAGTAATACTCAGTATGGCTATATGTGATAACAATAGATATAACAAACACAGTAAGCACTGGATGTATATCACAGGGTGTTTGTACCACACAACCCTGAAGGTATGCACTCTTTCTTAAATAACACAGTCCCAGTGACAGGTAGAATACTCAAGTGTCCTGTAGGAAGCACAGCACTGGCAGTCAGGCGGTTCCACAGAGGAGGATTTGCCCCTACAATTCCAGGAACAGCAAGGCTCAAGCTGAAATGGTCGCTGACCAGGAGTGAAGGAGGAGGCAGCTCCAGGGCGGGAACATTGTAGAAATGGCACCCTGGGGCTGGGGGGGAGGGGCCTCAGGTCCGACCTGCTCCCCCAGCTGGCATCTCCACCAGGTGTGCGGACAGAATATAAAACGGGGGAATTATACTAAATCCCCGACCTGTGCCCTGAATAATACCCTGGTGGCTAGTGGAGCAAGCTGCCCAGTAATCAGTGACCACACCAGCGCACACGTGGCCCACCTCCTATGGCCGCGCTGGATCGCGGCACAGGAGCCCCTTACCTCCCTCTTTGTCTGCGGACCCACGATCCCGGAGACGTCGGCGTGTGTGTGACTCACAGTTAAGAAGCCTCAGTCTCCGCTGCAGTGACCCGGCAACTCCGGTACGGGAGTATACAGCGCCGCTGGGGGTGATGGAGCTGCACGCTGAAAAGTCTCTAAGACTTTACCAGCAGCAGCCCTTGAAGTCTTCAAACAGAGTCCACTAAACAATTTCAGTTAAGTGATTACAAGATGTCAAATGGCTGATTTTTGCACTTGTTTGTAATGATGGAAAAATATCAACCAGAAAGTGTTTTTCATCAGTCTTTCCAGCATTTTGGGGTACAGAAAAGTATCTGAAGTGGGTTTTTTTCAGTATTTTAATAGTTTTGTAAAAAGTTGTAAAATACATCTCCCATAAATACACTTGTACATACATGTCCAACATCATTTACCTCATATGAGCTTTTTAGAGAAATTCACCTGAAAATTGTCTATATTGGCCAAAGTAACTAGTGATTATTCATTGGAAGGTGTCTACCAGGTGTTCTGAACTGTGTCCCGACATTTCTACCTTAATATTTCCCCTGTATTACGTACCTTTTTAAAAATTTCTTCTGAAAAAGCAATGAGAGTGTGGAAATTAATAGCAAAATGCAATTTTCGGTTCAAGTTCACCATAGAAACATCTCACATGACCCAACTCACACCTAATTGAATTGACCTCTATGGGGGATACTCAAGTAGTTGTGATATTTTACCGCAGTTAATTGACACCCTTGGGGATATTAAAATTGTCCCCGATACCGGCAGTTTTCAGGGATTATAATCTGCATGCTTTAGGCAGGTGAAAATAAACCTCCAATAACTAGCCTGATCAACCAGTTTACTTTTCTCGCAAAAACAGGAATAGCCCTGCTGGACTTGCTAGTTCATATGACACAGACGCCCGCCAAAACAGCACTGTACTCGTGGGTAAGCGTTGTCGCGACCTGGCGGGGAGTTGTTGGATTGACTCTTTCTAAGGTACGTATAAGACACTGTTTAGAAAGATCACTCAGAAAAAATAGTAAGACTATAAAAATAAAATAAGAAAGCTTAGTGCTGCTAAAACTAGCAGCCCTTTGACCATGGTCCGGCTCCTGCCGCACCAAACAAAAAACTGATTATATGAACGAACGCTGGGAGTCCGAAAAGCTTTGACCGTGCAAAGCCGCTGTCGCTCCATCATATCCCATTTTTATCCTATGGATACTCCGTACCCTGCAGGAGAAAAATGCAATAATACTCAGTTTTTGGTATAAAAATGTAGTGGAGACAATTGAATATAGCCCCTACATCTGCTGTAGTGAAAATGCACATTTCCCCCAATATGACAAGCTTCTGCAGGGGAGTGGGAGAACACAGTGGTCTGACATTTAAATACTCTAGTCATTCCACGTTTACCTCCATTACACATGGACTTTGAACTATAGTAATGCTACATTTTGTTATATACAGCACTTATCTCTGAAATTTCATGTCGTAATAGTAAATAGGATTTTAATTACCTACCGGTAAATCCTTTTCTCGTAGTCCGTAGAGGATGCTGGGGTCCATATTAGTACATGGGGTATAGACAGGTCAACCAGGAGCCATTGGCACTTTAAGAGTTTAACAGTGTGGGCTGGCTCCCCCCTCCATGCCCCTCCTACCAGACTCAGTCTAGAAACTGTGCCCGAGGAGACAACATACTTCGAGAGAAGGAAATATACAGATCGTGGCAAGATTCATACCAGCTCACACAACAAGGCAAATTCGGCCAACATGCCGGACAAACCCAGCGACAGCTGAAACAGTAAACAACACAGAACGTACCTAAGAACCAGGCAGTACTGAACTAAATAACCACTGCAGGATCATGAAGCGCTTGGCGGGCGTCCAGCATCCTCTACGGACTACGAGAAAAGGATTTACCGGTAGGTAAATAAAATCCTATTTTCTCTTATGTCCTAGAGGATGGTGGTATATTAGTACCATGGGGATGTACCAAAGCTCCCAGAACGGGAGGGAGAGCGTGCAGGCTCCTGCAGAACGGCTTGACCAAACTTGAGGTCATCAGAGGCCAAAGTATCGAACTTGTAAAACTTAGCAAACGTGTTTGAACCAGACCAAGTAGCTGCTCGGCAAAGCTGTAAGGCCGAGACACCCCGGGCAGCCGCCCAGGAAGAACCCACTTTACGAGTAGAGTGGGCCTTAACCGATTTTGAACACGGCAATCCTGCCATAGAATAGGCATGCTGGATGGTGAATCTGATCCAGCGAGAAATCAACTGCTTAGAAGCAGGACACCCAGTTTTCTTGGGATCATAGAGGACAAACAGAGAGTCAGATTTCCTAAGACGAGCAGTCCTCTTCACATAAATCTTTAAAGTCCTCACAACATCCAAGGCCTTTGAAGCAATTGAGGAGTCAGTAGCCACTGGCACCACAATAGGTTGGTTCATATGAAAAGCAGACACAACTTTAGGAAGGAACTGTTGACGAGTTCTGAGTTCCACCCTATCTTATGGAAGACCAGATAGGGACTTTTACAGGACAGAGCCCCCAATTCCGACACACGTCGAGCAGTAGCTAAGGCCAACAAAGTGACCGCCTTCCACGTGAGAAACTTGATTTCAGCCTCCTGTAGCAGCTCAAACCAATCCGATTGCAGGAACCGCAACACCACATCAAGATCCCAGGGTGCACCACAAAGGGAGGCTGGATGTGCAGAACCCCTTTTAAAAAGGTCTGAACCTCAGGGAGGACAGCCAATTGTTTCTGGAAGAAAATGGATAAGGCCGAAATCTGGACCTTGATGGAGCCCAACCTCAGGCCCATATCCACACCTGCTTGCAGGAAAAGGAGAAACCGTCCAAGTTGAAACTTTTGGATTCACACCAAGACACATACTTTTTCCAAATATGATGGTAATGTTTAGACGTTACCCCCTTCCTAGCCTGTATCAGGGTAGGAATAACCTCGCTCCGAATACCCTTCCGAGCCAAGATCTGGCGCTCAACCGCCATGCCGTCAAACGTAGCCGTGGTAAGTCTTGATAAGCTAACGGCCCCTGTAGTAGAAGAGCCTCCCGAAGAGGCAGAGGCCTTCGATCTTCCAGCAGTAAATCCAGCAGATCCGCGTACCAAGCCCTCCTTGGCTTGGAGCAATGAGGATTGCAGAACCTTTGTTCTTTTAACAAGTTGTAGAACTTTGGAATTCGAGGAAGTGGAGGGAACACATACACTGACGTGAACACCCACGGTGTTACTAGTGCGTCCGCCACTGCCTGTGGGTCTCTTGACCTGGAACAGTACCTCCGCAGCTTCTTGTTGAGGCGGGAGGCCATCATGTCTATGTGAGGAACCCCCCACCAACCGGTTATCTCCTTGAACACCTCCGAGTGGAGGCCCCACTACCCTGGATGGAGATAGTGTCTGCTGAGGAAGTCCGCTTCTCAGTTGTCTACTCCCGGAATGAAGATTGCGGACATCGCCACAGCATGCTTTTCTGCCCCGAGGAGGATTCTTGTGACCTCTGACATTGCAGCCCTGCTCTTCGTTCCGCCTTGTCGGATGATGTAGGCCACTGTGGTCACGTTGTCAGACTGCACCTGAACAGCCCGATCCTGCAGAAGGTGTGCTGCTTGAAGAAGGCCGCTGTATACGGCTCTTAGCTCCAGGATGTTTATCGGGAGAAGGGATTCTTGACTTGACCACCTGGAAGGTTTCCCCCCAGAGCGACTGCTCCCCAACCTCTTAGATTTGCATCCATGGTTAGAAGGATCCAGTCCTGAACTCCGAACCTTCGGCCCTCCAGAAGGTGTGGTAGTTATAGCCACCAGAGGAGCGAAATCCTGGCTTTCGGTGACAGACTTGTCCTCTGGTGCATATGTAGGTGAGATCCCGACCACTGGTCCAAGAGATCCAGTTGAAAGGATCGAGCATGAAACCTTCCGTACTGCAGAGCCTCGTAGGAGGAAACCATCTTCCCCAGAAGGCGGATGCTCTGATGAACCGATACCCAGGCAGGCTTCAAGACATCCCGGAACATTGTTTGAATCACCAATCGTGAGAGCAATGGATCTTAACAACTTCTCCCTTGATCAGCAGATCGTCTAGATATGGAATTATGTTCACCCCCTGCTTGCGGTGGAGAACCATCATCTCTGCCATCACCTTGGTGAAGACCCTTGGTGCAGTGGAGAGACCGAACGGCAGTGCCTGAAACTGATAGTGATCGTCTAACAGTACAAACCTGAGGTAAGCCTGATGCGCCGACCAAATGGGAATGCGGAGGTACGCATCCTTGATGTCCAGTTACACCAGGAACGCCCCCCTCCGTCAGTCCTGAGAACTGCTCTCAAAGACTCCATTTTGAATTTGAAGTCCCTGAAATAAGGGTTCAATGATTTCAAGTTCAGAATTGGCCTGACTGAACCATCCGGCTTCGGTACCACAAAAAGGTTTGAATAGTAACCTTTGTTCAACTGATGAGGTGGAACTGGAACAATGACCTCGGACACTATCAATTTTCAGATAGCGTCCAGTAGAATATCCGTCTGCCGGCAAGCCTGATTTGAAGGATCGGTGAGGTGGGAGAGTTTGAAACTCCAGCCTGTTCCCCCGGGACACAATATCCTGTATCCAAGGGTCCAGGCCAGACGACACCCAGACGTGGCTGAAATGCCGGAGTATTGCTCCAAGCTGACCTACCTCCAGGCTGTGCGGTCCACCGTCATGCTGAGGACTTTCAGGTACCAGAAGCCGGCTTCTGGTCCTGGGAACCTGCGGGGTCAGGTTTTTTTTTTTATTTGGCACGACCACCTCTAAAGAAGGTGTGAGAGGGCTTTGTCTTTCTAGGCCTAGCGGGCCGAAAGGACTGTGACGTGTTGGGAGTAGATGAGGGTAGAAAAGGAGAGACTTACCCGCGGTAGCCGTGGCAATCCACGCATTCAGCGCCTCCCCAAACAGAGCCTGACTTGTATAGGGTAGGATCTCCACACTTTTCCTGGATTCCGCATCCGCAGACCAATGGCGCAGCCAGAGACCGCGGCGAGCCGAGACGGACATGGAGGAGATCCCCGCAGCCATGGAACCCAGATCCTTCATGGATTCTACCAGGAACCCCGCAGAATCCTGTATGTTACGTAAAAATAAATCGTCGCCTTTATCCATCGTAGTCAAGTCCTCCTGCAGAGTGATTGACCACTTTGCTATAGCTTTTGAAATCCATGTACAGGCAATAGTAGGCCGCAGTATAGCACCTGAAGCCGTGTTTATGGATTTGAGCGTAGCATCCACTTTGCGATCTGCCGGGTCTTTTAACGCGATAGATCCCGGGACAGGTAAGACCACCTGTTTTGACAGCCTGGAGATAGAGGCGTCAACTAGAGGCGGAGACTCCCATTTTTTTCTATCGTCTTCCGGGAAGGGAAAAACAAGCAGAACCCTTTTAGGAATCTGGAATTTTTTCTACGGGTTTTCCCAGGCTTTTCCCAGAAATATGTAACACATCCCGCATGGCCTCAATCATCAACTGCACTCCCTTAGCAAGTGATGCCGTCCCCCGCGACACATCCCCATCACCGTCTGCTGTGTCAGAATCAGTATCCGTGTCATCCTGCATAATCTGGGCAAGAGCACGTTTGTGAGAATGTACCGCAGGGGGCCCCGAAGGAGCAGTATCAGACCATACTGCCATAGAGGACTGCAATACCTGAATTGCATGCGCAGTCCTTACAACCCTTTCAGAAATCTGAGAAATAGCCCGCCTAAGAGAGGCTAACCACTCCGGTTCTCTAGCTGGGATCTGCGCTACAACAGTGCAATCCTGATTACATGGGATGATATCTTCCTGAGAAGATAAATCCTCTGCAGCATATGTGACAGAGTCTCTAGACATGTTTGCTTGTACACCCCACAAGCAAACACAGGGTACAGGGCAGACAAGAGTTTCCCCCCCAAGAATGGCAGAGAGACACAGAGATTGGAGCCAACCCACACACAGCGCTATATAGGTATAGGGAGACCCTTAACCAGCGCTGTGTCCCTTAATAGGTGACACAGTCTATACACAGCCTCCCCTCCCTTCTACAACTCCCTGGTAAAGTACAGATAGCTGGAGTTGCTCTGGAGGGACTGTTCTACCACTGGCAGCGTGTCTGCAGGCAGGAAAATGGCGCTGAACGCTGCTGGGTCCTCTGAGAAGCTCCGCCCCCTTAATGGCACTGTCTTCCTACTCTTCCAAGATTATACTGGCCTGAGGATTTTGTGCTGGCTGAGATCCGAGGACCCCGACAGGCTTTCTGGTCAGTGTAGGATCAGGGCGCCCCTCACCGCGCCAAGTACCGCTGAGCCCTCGGAGTGCAGTTAGTACTGCGCTCCTACCCTGTAGCCGCCATCTTCACATCGGCTCCCTGCTTGTTGATGAGTCACTCGCCACACTTCAGCTCTGCAAGGGGGTGGCAGCATGCTGCTGGGGTGAGCGTTCCCCTGCGGTGGGGAGCGATCTATCCCCTCTGGAGCTCAGTGTCCAGTCAGCGGAGACAGTGGCTCAGACCCCGCAGGGCGGACACTGCTCCCCCCCTCAGTCCCTCGATGCAGGGAGGCTGTTGCCAGCAGCCTCCCTGTAAAATAAAAAAACTCTAAAATAAACTTTACTAAAGAAGCTCTGTAGAGCTCCCCTAGCTGTGACCGGCTCCTCCGGGCACATTTTCTAAACTGTCTGGTAGGAGGGGCATAGAGGGAGGAGCCAGCCCACACTGTTAAACTCTTAAAGTGCCAATGGCTCCTGGTGGACCATTATATACCCCATGGTACTAATATGGACCCCAGCATCCTCTAGGACATAAGAGAAACTAACTTTAAATCTAAAAAGGTATCCTTTATGTTAACAGCAGTTCAAAATGATTAAGGTCTTGTTCTAAAGATAAACTATCTACACAAGTTTTGAGACCTCATCATCTGTGCAGTGATATAACACATATGCACTCACCTTAGTGGACTGGTCCACAGCAAAGCTGCCATCAGACATTGGCCCTCATTCCGAGTTGTTCGCTCGTTAATTTTTTTCGCATCGCAGCGATTTTCCGCTAACTGCGCATGCGCAATGTTCGCACTGCGACTGCGCCAAGTAAATTTGCTAAGAAGTTTGGTATTTTACTCACGGCATTACGAGGTTTTTTCTTCGTTCTGGTGATCGGAGTGTGATTGACAGGAAGTGGGTGTTTCTGGGCGGAAACTGGACGTTTTATGGGAGTGTGTGAAAAAACGCTGCCGTTTCTGGGAAAAACGCGGGAGTGGCTGAAGAAACGGGGGGGGGGGGGGGGGGGGGGGGGGGTGTCTGGGCGAACGCTGGGTGTGTTTGTGACGTCAAACCAGGAACGAAACTGACTGAACTGATCGCACTGGAAGAGTAAGTCTCGAGCTACTCAGAAACTGCACAGAAAAGTCTTTTCGCAATATTGCGAATATTTCGTTCGCAATTCTGCTAAGCTAAGATACACTCCCAGAGGGCGGCGGCTTAGCCTGTGTAATGCTGCGAAAAGTGGCTAGCGAGCGAACAACTCGGAATGAGGGCCATTGTGGGTTCTTCTGCAAATGATATAGCCCCTACCCCAGATTCTTTACATTTTCCTCTGCTCAACATTTGGCTCCTCCCCTATCTCCATCCAATATATGTGGCTCCTCCCCTAATCTCTCTCTCTCTATATATATATATGGCTCCATCCAAATGCCACCTCCTCAAGTTAAATGTAAAAATGTAGCCAAAGTTACCAACAAAGATTAGTAACATAACAGATGAACAGGAGATAATTTTTATGTAGTTTCCAAGAACTGCTACCTACACCTACAGACATGGATCTAATGTCTACTACAGTTATTAATTCATCATCCTCACATTAACCAGTTTTAATTTATTTTGGCCAAAAAAAAAATATGTCTCCTTTCCTCCTGTCTCAGGGATCACCAGCGCTGAAGAGTTCAGCCGCAAACCGCTCCTGATTCAAGCATATCTGAGAATCACAAGTCCCTGCCCCATACCCTCTTTGTGGGGGTATGGGTCATTAGGTCGACCACTATTGGTCGACATGGTCAATAGTTCGACATGTACTAGGTCGACATGGAAAAAGATCGACAGGAGTTTTTTGACTGGTTTTGGTGTTGTTTTCTTTGTAAAGTGACGGGGAACCCCAATTAGTGCACAGTGTGCCCTCGCTTCGCTCGCCATGCTTCAGGCAAGGCGCCTCGCTCCACTACCGCTGCACTCGGCACAGGTTACAGTTCCCAATTGTAGTCCATGTGGATCGTAAAGTATGAAAGTTAAAATTTTTTGAAAAACTCATGTTGACCTTTTTTCCATGTCGACCTATTGACCATGTCAACCTAATTAATGCATGTCGACCAATAGTGGTCGACCTAATGCATGTCGACCAATAGTGGTCGACCTAATGACCGTATCCCCTTTGTGGAGGGTTTCTGAGTGCGCTTGTGCTTTGTCACAAAACGCATCCAGCTTCACAAAGTGTAACCAGTGCTTACATCTATGGCAGGAGGTCATTACCAGTTATTTATATAGCGCACACATATTCCGCAGCGCTTTACAGAGAATATTTGCCCATTCACATCAGTCCCTGCCCCAGTGGAGCTTACAATCTATATTCCCTATCACATGTACACACAGACACATTCACACTAGGGTTAATATTGTTGGGAGCCAATTAACCTACCAGTATATTTTTGGATTGTGGGAGGAAACCGCAGTACCCGGAGGAAACCCACGCAAGTACGGGAGAATATACAAACTCCGCACAGTTAGGGCCATGGTGGGAATCGAACCCATGACCTCAGTGCTGTGAGGCAGTATTGCTAACCATTACACCATCCGTACTGCCCGGATGGTGTAACGGTCAATGGAGGAAACTCCACCAACCTACTGTGATGGCAGGTAAATGCAGTGTCCAAAAGATGCTTAAGACTGCAGGCACTAGTGGAAGAAGGTATGAGGTCTTTAGAACCAGCAGGAACTTCCGTCCATGCACTGGTGATATCATGCCTGTTAATGCCAGTGGGTAGATGGAATTTTCAGAAAAGTTCTACAAATAATAAATTGAGCAGTTTTTAACATTGGCAAAACTCAACACAATATTTGTTACATTGTAACTTTTATTTGGACGGCTGAGATTTCCATTGAAGTATAGTCGATCATTTAATCTTTTGTACATTTCAAAATATAAAAAAGTACATATACATGTGTATTGAAAGACATTTACTCACGCTAATAAGGTCTTAAAATACATATTACTATTATACCGTGACAATGAAGTATAGTTACTCAATATTTATACAATATTTAAAGAACATTCTAGAGGACAGCCAACTTCTTGCTGTGGAAACACACCTTGCTTAGTCAACCCGTGGCTTATCTCATACGGTTGTGGAACTGCAAGTCTCAGCATGCCCTGCCAGGCAAAGACTGTCCCTATAGTTCCATGGCAGCTTACGAGCCTCAAGTTGCCCAAGATTACAAGTACAGCTTCCAGGGGCGGCATTATCGTATGGTGCAACTCGCCAAAAGTGGCATAAACAAAGGGCACTTATACCCAATTTACTTCTTAAATGACCAATAACCCTTAAATGGCAGATACATTATACTCATATATTGATTTTGCTAGAACCATAAAACACTCTTCATTAACTTACCATATGTGTGAGTAGATTTACAACAAAGCTACAATATTTTTTTTCTATACACACCAAATGCCTTGTCTGTAAGCCTACAGTAAGGCTCCGAGTCTACACGGACAATGAAAATAGATTGCACTCAATGGGATTGGAAGAGTACATATAATGTGGAGTAGCAGATTTCCTTTAAAACATGGTTGTTTGGTGTATATACATATGGATGTTACATGTTGCAAGACTTCTTTTCATATTGGATCAATTTGTATTTAAAGCGGTGATCCAATTCCATTCTTTTCTTACATAAATCACTTTGTGAAGAAAATTGGTGGTATTTACACCTCTTCCTTGGTTTGTTTCTTCAGGCTGCTATCTATGATTATAAACGTGTAACGCGATAACCGTGACAACCAGTGCCCCCTGGCACACAATGCAGTAAACAGAGAGGCTTTGGTACCCCCCTCTGAGCTGTTTGCACCGAGATCTTCCCCCTCTGCTATCACATACACGGAGACCTGGCAGCTATATTTTGTAATCTCCAGAAAAGTTTTGTGAAAAAAAAATAAAATGGTATATCACAGATCGCTGGAGGTGTGGGTTACAAGCCGATCTTGGATTTTTTTTAAGGGACAATCACTTACAAGGCAAAACCATGCCTTGTAAGTGACTGTCCCTTTAAAAAAAAAAAAAAAAAAAAAAAAAAAAAAAAACATCTGCGATCAGCCGGTAACCCACACCTCTGGTGATCTGGGACTGCATTACATACCGCCGATAGTTTGTGTTGAATTGCTGCTTTAAATTTAGTGACCCATTACAGCTTTTGTTCATTTTAAACTTCAGTTAAATATGCACTTATTCCGCACCTATTTTTCCCTCCTTGATAACTATATTTTGATAACGTGCTTTGTTTGGTTATCTCCGACAATTATAATAAACAGATGCATTATACATTAGGAAGCAATTACCAGCCTCTGTTCATTTTTAAATGGAACATTCGCAACAGTGAGTATATATTAAGACACTATTTGTGGTCACAAGACAACGGCTGGCCAATGAGAATCTGTCCCAAACAAGCCAAGATAAAATAGCTTTCATGTGTTCCAGTGTGCAACATATAAGGCACCTAAGTCATACATGAAGAACAACACAGACTGCATTGTTCTACCAAGCTAGCTGGAAGGAGGGAGGAATTCATATCAATAGGTTTAACTGAAAAATATTTCATTTGGCTGGCGTGTAATTGGGATAGGGATTTTTAGGATGCTCACTCTAGGGGACATTCAACTAGTTTCCTCTGACCCTTGCTGCCAATACATCCCAGGACATCCAGGCAGGGAAATCTTGCTCATCTTAGTGCACACACACACACACCCCATAGAGTGCGAGTTGAAGCCAGGACGTATACCAGCAAATACTGTACCAACAAGCAGTATATAGATTTATGCTACTCTGCTTTCTTGTTACACTTTTGTGTATGTAATAGAAATGTTATGTACATAACCATTTTCACTGTTCGCCTTTACACACAAGAGCTACGAGTAGCTTTCACTAATACCCTTTTCAGACAGAAAGGTCTGAAATTCCCGGCTTTTACCCGGCATTTCAGTGGCGGGTCGTTTTGCCAGTCTCTGCCTGACCCCTCTTTCACACAGACAAGTAAATTAACGGGTCAAGAATTTCTACCCGGTAAATTTGCAGCAATACGGGTATTTTGTTTGTCTGAAAGGGTCAACCCAGGTCAAAATTCCCAGGTCTCCGACCCTGTTAAAGTCCCGGGAATTTCAACCCAGACTGACCCTTTCACACATAACAAGGATCCGTGTTGAATTTCTTCACCCGGTAATTTGACTGTGTGTGAAAGCTAACAGTTCAGCCTAGCATTTGCTGAGTATGGCTACGTCCGGTCTTTAAACCACCTTACATGACTTATAAAGGCTAGTATCAAGGCACTAATGCTACCCTCTTTCATATGCATGGGCGAGTGTGCAATTATTACTTCTTTGATCAAGACGCAGGCTACTGCACAATGCTTTTTCTAATTAAACCAACTTGTATTTTACATTCAGTCATTATTTAATTGCAAACTATTGCTTCATATGGACTAAGGAGGGAAACCTCTGGAACTACACATCCCAGCATGGCATGCCCTGCTTACCCCTGGTATAGTACAACAGGCCAGTACTGCGGTTTCTACAACTACAGTTAGTGCGGATGAAATAGGATACAAGGTTCTCATAGGCTGCAGTTCAAATGCAAGTTGCTACAATACACTGGTAACTATAATAATACTTCAGCTCATACTAGAAAACAGGTTTTGCTATGTATATACATGTTTTGCTTTGCTAAAACAACGTAGAAGGGTGACGTAACACTATGTACACACTGAAACATGGTAAGTAGTATCTCCATTCCACAAATGAACCAGACAGACACATTTTCCTCCACTGAACCCGCCATGCCCTGCGACTGTCCAACTGATCCCTTACCATAAAAAACCACATTCTGACGATCCCATTTTATTTATGGAGAATTTTAAACTATAACTGCCATAATGTTACATAAAAAAAAAAAAAAAACATAATATACACAGACAATTTAATATAAATAAAACATAACTGTGTCTAGTTCCAACCAATAACACCCCCACCCCCCTTTCTGTTGCTTTCTAATCTGGAAGAAAATCTTTGGAGTTTATTAGCAGTATAGTGGCCAAATCAGCAACGTACGGTTTTCACTAATTTCACTGTCCTTTTTCATAATGTGGGGGGCAGCATAGTAAGATCCTGGGGACCCCCCTCAATTCCAACTGCAGAGACAAAAGTTATGGGACAGTTTTGTAGATGTCCTCTGCTCACCTCCTCTCACCCTCTGAAAATAAATAAAAGAGGAACTTTTTGGTTCTGATTCTAATAAAAGCACTCTGGTTTTGATCAACATTCTATTTGCCTTTATATTATTAAACAGTAGGTAGCAGGTCCGTCCAGTTGAAAGGCTGCGAGAAAAATTTTCCAATTCCTAAAGAGAAAACAAAAACAAACAAACACTGCATGAGTAAAAGAACAACAACAACAACAACTTAAAATAGCTAAATATAAAATACAAAATGTCCTTGTTGCCAGCAGGACTATATAAAAAAGTTTTTTTCCCCATATGGCGGCAACCGGGTAGCAATCCTGTAGGCAGACACTGCAGATTCTTTTACAGATCTGGATAATTTTATATTCAGAAAACCCTCTAGAGCACAGGTTCTCAAACTCAGTCCACAGCACCCCAAACAGTTCACGTTTTCCAGGTCTCCTACAGAATCACAAGTGAAATAATTAGCTCCACCTGTAGATCTTTTAAAATGTGCCAGTAACTCCTAAACCAGTGCACCTGCTGGGTGGCCTAGAAAACGTGAACTGTTTGAGGATAGAGTTTGAGAACCACTGCTCTACTGTGAGAAAACCACAGCCTCAACTTGTGTTCCTCAGCTGCGACAAGGCTGGTTTCCAAGGCTTGCCTGTGTCCTTTCTCCAGTCCGAGACATCTAAAAAAAAAACCTGTATACAACCTCTTTAGTGCCAGTTCATTTTATGCACTATTCGGTTTGACACATCTGTTACATTTTACTTTTCTAGCAATTTTTGAAAATAAAATACTAAGGAAACAAAACAAAAAAAATACTAAAAAAACCAACTTCAGAGTAAGATGCTCCCTGCACTCTTTGAAGATACGATTGTGTGCTCGTGTTTAAATAGAACAGAACTCCACAAGTCAATTGAAGGACACTTCTGGGAGCTTTTTTGAACAGCAATGTGGCTTGGATTATACCAATGGCCAAGACCACAGCAGTGAGGTTTCAATTAGACAAGTAGCGGAGAATACTATCTAACAAAACTGATCAGGATCTATAGATGTTTAATGAATCATATTGTATAAACTTGTATATTTCGCTTGTTGGCCCTAGACATGTATTGGTTTCTTACTTAAATAACATCATCATTCAGTTCATCATCATCGTCCTCATCCTCCTCTTTTGCTCTAAAGTGAAGGTTTCTCAGTTCTCTTCTGCTCATGGAAGCGCAGGACGTCGCGACGGGTGGAAAGTCCTAGGCGAGAAGGAAAGAAGTGATGAGATTATGGCAGCATGAAAGCCTCTTCCTTGTGTGTATACATACTGTAAGTGAGATATCTACTCTTCTAATTGTTCTCCTCAATATTGTTCCCTGCCTCTATTCAGCCTTATGCTGTATGGGCACAGGGGATGAAAAGAATAAAACCTTGTCCTTTGTCTTCACTTTTAGCAGAGCGCTCAGATTGCACTGCCAGCGCCTCCCGGCAACACTGTGTACTATGGGCAAGATTCAGAGGGGTGCCGGAGGGATTGGTGTTGCGTCTCCGGTAGCTGTGGATCTACGAAGGAATGTAAAATAATGCAGGTTTGAATTAAGATGCCCACCTGTGACTTCTCAGTTCCTCTGAATGCATCCAAAGATGCAGCATCAGGAACACCGGACAAATCCTAAGGTTACTGCCAAGGCCAGTGAATCTGTGCCAGAAGAGCTGAAGCACTCCTTGTTACTAAAACGCTCCCCTCCTCGGCCCCAAATGGTTCCACTGTCACTCACACTGCGAGAGGGTTCACAGTGCGGCCGGAGACACGACACCATCACCCCTGAAAACCACATCACTGTGCTGGGAATTGAATTCCTCCCAGTTGGTCAAGTTAGCGATGATAAACCACTTTCACCACCATAATGTGTCAAGAAACAAGTCCACAAAGCCATCAATAGGAAGATACTCCCAGAGTCTGTATGGTACCAGGGAGGAAGATGTATCAAGTGGAGAAGTTGCAGTAGCATTTATCAAGTACATTCTATGGAATGATCAGTAGACGGCTGTGGACAGATTCTCCATTTCTCTGTACACTGCTTGATACAACTCCCTCCCCCCCCCTTCCCCCTCCCTCAGCCTCCTTGACAATAGCAGAGCAGAGTATGACAAAAAGCACAAGGTCATTAGACGTTCTGGGAATTACACGTGAAGGTGAGCAGTAAAAGGACAACGGTTCTAGCTGGGCAGCAGCCGCAGACAGGACTGCAGTCTGAGCTCAGTACTATATTGAATTCTCTAATTAAATGGCTCTGTGCTGAATGAGACCAATTACACCTACCTCTGCCTGGAAATCAACTAATTAGGGAACGTTAGCCTGGCTCAAATAAAGCATAAAAGCAACAAAAGTAAGTTCAAACTGGCAGCGAGAAGCGGACTGAAAATTCTTTTGACAGCATAATAGCTCCAGTCCTGCTTGAAGGCAGTGAGATACGAGACCACAGAATCTGCAGACCCACAATGACTCGTTATGTGCTAAGCACGGCAACTTGGCCGACAAGCACATTTCACGACGCATGCCAACTTCACCGTCTTTGTGCAATTCTACTGTACAAGTAATCTGCATCAAGTGTCTGCAGACTGGCGGACGCTCTGGAAAATGAGCAGGGTGGAAATGATTAGGTCATTCATACATTCACATCCCACAAATTGAAATCTTTGCTTCTTAACTTCTTTTGCGAATTGTAGATTATACATTTAAAGGCAGATTTCTGAAGCGTTCTATCTGAAGAGGATAAATGAAGCTTATACTCTTGTCCTCTTTAGAAGATCTGATACATCTTCTCACATAACCACGAAACCACTTTGATCCATTAAACAGTGCATACTGGAGCATTGTCTGGCACAGAACAGAATGGTAAGATAAGCAGCAACCCCTACTCAAACCACCATGATGGACTGCAGAGTGCAGAGCCCCAGGACAAACCACACAAATACAATTCATAACCTGTTATCCAAACAAAAAAACCCAGAACTTGCCTAACACTAAATAGAGGAAGCAACTCACAGCCCAGAAAACCGTAAGAGGTTGGGGAAATTGATAGAAAGTCATAACAGATGCATCTTCTGAGCTTGCAACTGTGTTGGCAGAGGTACATTTTGTAGCAATGTGCGCAGGGTTCCGCCATGAGGGTCAGGTGAAGGTACTGCCCATAAAGGTGCACAGGAAAATGGAGATTCCTACAGTAAGAAATGGTCATGTATGCACTGAAGTCTTTAAAAGACTGTGTACAGTAGACCATAAAACAAACAAGGATTGTGGTCTCTATACATCTAAAAAGAACCCCTAGACTTTGGTTCACCAGCTAATGACGGACAGATTATAGGGATAGGATCCGGAGCTTCCAGACCCATTACTGCTTACCCGGCACCCATATCATCACTTTTACGGTACACTTTCCATCCTAAATTTTGGGAATTCTGTTTCTGGGTTAAATTGAAACTTCTATGTACATATAATAAAAAGGGTTTTTATAGTGGTACTATGCAAAGCATTATTCTTTCCATATGACTATCCAACCAAGACACATCACTGTGACATAACCAAGTGGAGGACCCCTAAAAGACACCTAATTCCCCCCCACCTCAACAAAGGTGATTGAAAGTATGCACATCTCTTAAGGGGCCCGTCCTGAATATCGGTCTCTATATTCCCCATTAAGGGAACATAAATCACATTGGAACTCCATTATTGGATCACCCATGGAGATTTACTTTTGACCATATTTTGCTTGTACTGTATCCCGCTACTGTGATTCTCTCTTCCCCTCCAATATTCAATATTGAAGAGAACGAACCACCACATTATAAGATCCAAGGGTAATTTTTCATTGCAATTTATTGTTTATGGACTTATGGTTGCTGCATATTATGTATAATCCATGAATTTGTATTCAAACTCTCCCAATTAGCTGAATGGGCCCAACGGGATGTAGTCACGATCCCGGCGGTCAGCATACCGACACCGGGATCCTTGCCGCCAGAATGCCGGCAGGGGAACAGAGGGCTATTCCCACTCGTGGGTGCCCACGACACCCATAAAGTGAGAAAAGAACCTGTGGCAAGTGCAGCGAGCAACTGAGCCTGCATCGTGGCAAGTACAGCGAGCAACTGAGCCTGCATCGTGGCAAGCACAGCGAGCAACTGAGCCTGCATCGTGGCAAGCACAGCGAGCAACTGAGCCTGCATCGTGGCAAGCACAGCGAGCAACTGAGCCTGCATCGTGGCAAGCACAGCGAGCCCGCAAGGGGCTTCGTTGCGCTCAACCCCCTGCCGGCATTCTGGCAGCCGGTCTCCTTAGCCCAACCCAGCCCACCAGTGACAAGCGGTCTGCCATCAGGTGCTACAGATTATGTCCTGATCATCAGATTTAAGTGCCCGTATTTTCTGTTCCTCAGAAAGGCCTAACTCCTAATGTAACATCACTGCCTTTGAGGTTACTAAAATGTACTGATCTGTATCCACCTACCTGTAGCAAGAAGCCATTTACCACTCCCCGCAGTACTTTAGTGGTAGTGAGACAACACCTGTACCTCCTAGCAACGCCTTTATGAATTTGCATTTAACCCGCAGGCCCAGACAGAGCGAGAGAGTATTTTCATTAGCTTTCTACACAAATCGATGCTCTAAGTGTCAGATTCTACAACGCTGTGAAATGTGTTATCCATGTAAAATGTCACCTTTATCTTCTACATGTCAGTATATTTTGCAGGGAAATACATAAGAATACAAAAAACTGTATTCTTATTAAAGTGGCTGTATATTTCCTTGTATACTTACATTGATATTAGAAAATACTTCTGCAGCAGTCCAAAAAGTAAATAAAAACAGGAAAAATTTTTTATTGCCACCGCTCGTTTATGTAAGTTTTAGGTTATGGTAAGAACTTACTGTTGATAACGGTATTTCTCCTAAGTCCACAGGATCCACAGGATACCATTGGGATATGATGACGCGACAGTGGATTTGCACCAAACGGTCAAAACTTTCGGCCTCCCAGCATGCAACGGGTCCGTCCATATATCCCCGCCTTTTGGCTCAGGGAAATCCGTTGTTTTTCCAAAGCTCAAGGCAGGAGCATCATAGAGAGCCCTAATCAGGCGAGAAGAACACACATGCACACCCTTTCGTACAAGGAGGAAGAGGTTAGTGAGAAAAAGGATCCTCAAATCAGGTGCGTCAGGGTGGGATCCCTGTGGATCTTGTGGACTTAGGAGTTATACTGTGATCAACAGTAAGTTCTTACCATAACGTATATTTCTCTGGCAGGGTCCACAGGTTATCCACAGGATAACATTGGGATATCCCAAAGCAATTTAGTGGTGGGGATGCTCCTGATTGGACAGGAGAATCCTTTGCCCGAATTCAGCGTCCCGAGATGCAAAGGTATTAAAGGCATAATGTCTAATAAATGTGTTAATGGAGACCATGTGTCTACCTAGCATATCTATTCTGCTGAAGCAGCACATTGTGCTGCCCATAATGGACCTACCTTATAAGTAGAATGAGCAGAGACATTAGCCAAAACATGGAGATCAGCTTGAGAGTATGCTTCTGAAATTTTCATCCGAAGACACTTCGCCAGTGTCTGCTTATCAGCAGTCCATCCTCTCTTGTGAAATCCATAGAGAACGAAGAGAGTGTGTGTCTTTCTGATGGCACTGGTACGATCCACATAGACCCTTAAGGCACAGACTACGTCCAATGATGCATCTCTAGCAGAAAAGTCCGGCCCCTGGAAGACCAAGACTACAATTTCTTCGTTAAGGTGGAATTTAGAAACCACCTTAGGAAGATACCTAGATTTAATTCTAAGAACCGCTCTATCTGGATAAACAAATCCGAAATGGAGGGCGACATAACAACGCCCCTAAATCTGAAATTCTTCTAATTGAAGCAATAACCAGTAGAAAGAGAACTTTAGCTGTCAACCATTTAAGATCCAATCTTTTAAGTGGTTCAAATGGGACAACCTGAAGGACCTTTAGAACTAGACTGAATTCCCAAGGCACTGTAGGAGGAACAAAAGGAGGTTGAATGTGCAGCATTCCCTGGACAAAAGTGCGCACATCCTACAGGTTAGCAATTTTCTTTTCGAACCACACAGTCAATGCTGACACTTGTACTCTCAAGGAAGCCTCCCATAAACCTTCATACATTCCTGCCTGAAGGAATGCTAAGACTCTGGAAAATCTGAAAAACCAAGGGTCAATTTTTGATCGCTGCACCATTGAATATAGGCTTTCCATACTTGGTGATAAATGCGAGCTGAGGAAATTTTCCTTGCTCTGAGCATAGTTTGAATTACCTGTTGTGAGAATCCTCTTGTCTTTAGAATGGAAGTCTCAACAGCCACGCTGTCAAAGACAGTCGATCCAGGTAGATCACAAGGCGATTGGTGGAAACACATGAGCCAGATGACAGTTGACAAGTCATCCACAAAGATCGCTCTGGGATTTTTTCTTGACCCGTATGCGGAACCTTTGAGATCTCTCTCTGGTAACCCCCATTATCTACCAGAGTTTGTTAGACCTTGGGGTGTAAAGCCCATTTGTTTGCATGAATGGCGAGTTGACTGAGAAAATTTGCGTCCCAGTTTAGGACACTCGGAATGAATACTGCAAGGCTGGATAATGAAGTTCTGCCCACTTAAGGTGTGACTTACCTTCTTCATTGTGTTTTGGCTGCAAGATCCTCCCTGATGGTTAAGGGACGCCACTGCCATTGCAATGTCCGAGCGGATTCGAACGGTTTATCAGAAGGATATTCTTTGCCTAAATAAATGCCAAATATATGGCCCGAAGTTCCAATATAAAAAAAACTCTGCCCGAGGAGACGGACATACCACAAGAGAAGGAATAAATACAACAGCGGTGAGGCAACAAGCCAACACACAACCATAACCAAAAGGAGGGCACTAACCAGAACAGAGGATAGTAACACCAAACCAACCAGGATAGCACAGCTGTCCCAACAACATTAACAGGACCACAACAGCAGGCCAACCAAAACTTACTCATGTTAGCAAGAAACGAATGAATGAAGGGGAGAAACCAGTAACCACTATGGACTACAACAAAAGGAATTAGCGGTAGGTATTAAATTCCTATTTTCTCCAACGTCCTAGTGTATACTGGGGATCTGTACTTTAGTAACATGGGGAAGTCCCAAATCTCCCAAACGGGTGGGAGACTGCTGAGACCCCTGTCAAACCACCTGACCAAACTGAAGGTCATCCTTGGCCAAGGTGTTGAACCTATAGAATTTCACAAAAGTATTCGAACCAGACCAAGTAGCAGCTCGGCACAACTGTAATGCCGAGACACCCCGGGCAGCCGCCCAGGAAGAGCCCACAGACCTCGTCGAGTGGGCCTGAATAGACGTCGACAAAGGAAGAGCCGCCAAAGTATAGGCCTATTGAATGGTCAACCTGAGCCAATGAGCAATGGATCGCTTGGAAGCCGGACGACCAATCTTGGTGGCATCATAAAGGACAAAGAGTAAATCAGATTTCCGATCACGAGCCGTCCTCTTGACATAAATCTTCAGAGCCCTCACTACATCCAAGAACTCTGGCCCAATGGAAGCGTCAGACAACACCGGAACAACAATGGGTTGATTGACATGAAAAGCTGAAACCACTTTTGGCAAAAACTGAGGATGGGTCCTGAGTTCCGCCCTGTCTGCATGAAATACCAAATAAGGGCCCTTACAGGATAAGGCCCCCAATTCAGAGACACGTCTTGCAGACGCCAAGGCTAAAAGCATCACCGTTTTCCAGGTGAGAAATTTTAACTCCACCCTATGTAAGGGTTCAAACCAGTCCGATTGAAGAAAGGACAGAACCACATTGAGATCCCATGGAGCTGTGGGAGACACAAAAGGCGGTTGCATATGAAGCACACCTTTTCTGAAATTTGTACTTCCGGCAACATAGCAAGTTGAAATCGGAGACTTTGAGGGAGCCTAAACGCAGGCCCATATCCACTACCGCTTGCAGGAAAAGTAGAAAACGACTGGTTCTAAATTCCACGGGAGACACCTTCCTACTATCACACCAGGAAACTTACTTTTTCCAGATACGATGATAATGTTTTGACGTCACCATCTTCCTGGCTTGGACCATGATGGAAATAACCCGGGAGGGAAGACCTTTACTTGCTAGAATCTCCCTCTCAACTTCTAAGCCGTCAAACATAGCCGCTGCAAGTCTGGATAGACTAACAGACCTTGTTGAAGATCCTTTTGGAGCGGTAGAGGCCAGGGATCCAACAGAGCCATGGTTAGGCGGTCCGAGTACCACGTCCGTCTAGACCAATTAGAATTGCTTGAATGGTTTCCCTTTTTAGAACCCTTGGGATTAGCGGTAGAGGAGGGAACAGGTACCAAGGCTGCGGATCCCTCGTTCTGGAACAGTAATAGCATAGTTTCTTGTTGAGACGAGAAGCCATCGGGTCTATCTGTGGACAGCCACACTGGTGAATTAACTGTTGAAACACCTGGGGATGTAGGCCCCATTCCCCCGGATGGAGGTCGTGTCTGCTGAGGAAGTCCGCTTCCCAGTTGTCCACTCCCGGATTGAATATGGCTGAGATGGCCCTTGCGTTGGCCTCCGCCCAGAGGGGGATTTTTGACACTTCTCGCATCGCTGCTCTGCTTCTTGTTCCCCGTTGTTGGTTTATGTACGCCACCACCATGGCGTTGTCCGATTGAACCTGGATCACCCGATCCCTCAGGAGATGGGAAGCTTGCAGCAGGGCACTGTAAATTGCTGAGTTCCAGGACGTTTATCGGCAGAGTACATTCCTGAGTTGACCATATCCCCTGGAACTGGGCCCCTTGGGTCACAGCCTCCCAACCCCGAAGGCTGGCATCCGTTGTCAGTAGAATCCATGGTTGGATATTGAAAGTCCTACCAGGTGAGGAACTTGTAGCCACCATAATAGAGAAATCCGGGCTGTCGGAGATAAGGTCACTTCCTGATGCATGTGAAGGTGAGACCCTGACCATTTGTCCAGCAGATCCAGCTGAAATGGCCGGGCATGAAACCTGCCCTATTGGATTGCCTCGTAAGCAGCAACCATCTTGCCCGGCAAACGTATGCAAAGATGTATAGACACCTTGCGAGGACGGAGCACTGAGAGGATCAAAGCCTGGATAGCCAAGGACTTGTCCTTCGGAAGAAACACCTTTTGAGATACTGTATCCGGTATCATTCCCAGGAATTGGAGACGATGGGTCGGTTCCAGGTGAGATTTCTAGAAGTTTAGAATCCACCCATAAGCAGGCGAGTCATCTGATCGATGCTGTGCAACAGACGCTCCCTGGACATAGGCTTTATCAGGAGACCGTCCAAGTAGGGGACTATGTTGACTCCCATCATACGCAGTTGCAGCATCATCTCCGCCATGACTTTGGTGAAGACCCTCGGAGCTGTAGACAGGCCAAAGGGCAAGGCTTGAAACTGGAATGGTTGTCCAAGATGGCGAACCGGAGGTAAACCTGATGAGGGGGCCACATGGGAATGTGCAAGTAAGCATTCTTGACATCTAGGGATACCAGAAATTCCCCCTCCTACAGACTGGACACCACTGCCCGCAGGGATTCCATCTTGAATTTGAACATCCGCAGATACGGGTTTAGAGACTTCAGGTTTAAGATGGGTCACATCGAACAGTCTGGTTTTGGAATGACAGAAAGACTGGAGTAAAAAACCCTGTTGCGTAACGGAGGAGGTACAGGGACCACCATCCCTGTCCGCAAAAGTTTTTGAGTAACCCTTGCTGTGGGTAAAACTGGCAAGCCAGATTTAAAAAATCTGTGAGGAGGGAGTGCTTTAAATTACAGCCGGTATCCCTGGGAAATGAGGTTCCTCACCCAAGGATCCCGGCAGGACTGTGCCCACACGTGGGCGAAGTGTTGAAGGCGAGCAACCACCTGAAAGTCGCCATGCCGCTGGGGCCAACCGTCAGGCAGAAGGCTTAGCGGCAGGGGATCCGGTGGTCTGGTCCAGGGAGGCAGCAGCTGGCTTACGGGACTTGCCACGAGATCTTCTCGGAGTGATTAAGAGACGCCCCGGGCCCTGCCTCTGAACCTTGCCACACGAAAGGACTGCAAGGAGGGTACTGTGTAAGAACGTATAGCAGGTGGCGCAGCTGACGGCAGATAGGTAGACTTACCCGCCGTTGCCTGGGAGATTTATTTAATTCATCCCCAAACAAGGCATCACCTATGAAGGGAAGATTTTCCACACCCTTTTTGGATTCGGCATCCGCTGACCATTGACGTAACCACAGAGCTCTGCGTGCCGAAACAGCCATAGCAGTAGTGCACCCATTTATCTTACACAATTCCTTAATAGCCTCGCTCATACAATTAGCAGTATCCTGTAGGTGTTGTAGCAGAGTAATGACCTCATCCTGGGGCAGTGTGTCTAATCCATTATTAATATGATCGGACCACTTGACTATTGTGCGGCGCTGTGCAACGCCCGCTGCCGTATAAATTGCCTTGAGAGTGGTCTCAATTTTACGGTCAGTGGGCTCTTTTAGGGATATAGCCCCTGGCCCCAGTAAAATTATCTAACCAGTCAGGTGACTGTGAACTGTGTCCCTGCGGAGATAAGGAGAATTGTTCACACGTGGGACCCCGCTGATGAGGAGGTAGAATTAAAAGCAGCACACAACCATTTACACAGACATATTTACACAACTGAAAATACAGTGCAGCTCACTGAATACACCTCCACACAGACCATAGAGAGCCCCTGGAGTGACACTGAGGAAACGGAGACCAGCACACAAACACAGCAGCAGAGTGTTAGAATTTGAGTGTACAACTGATATAAGTGCAGCGGCGCTGCGGCTGGAGAGCTCCCCCCCCTGCTATGACCCCCTAGTACAAGGACAGAAGTCTGTAACAGCGTGGGTCCCGGAGGAGCAGCGTGCATGCAGCCTTGATGATCCGCAGCAGGAAATGGCACCTTCCAGCTTCTGGTCCCGCTCCGGGAAGACCCGCCCCTTGCAATGGCACGCGGTCCCAGTTGCTTGTTTTTTACACTGGCTATGTTAATAAACAGTAAATCCGTAATAGTACACACACCTTGTTTGACAGTGAGCACTGCGGAGGCATCAGCCCAGAGCCAGTGTAGTCCGCGGCGGGCACCGCAGCTCATGGCCCGTGACCGCCACGCGACATGTTGCCAAAACTGCACCAGGGACCCACTAACCGAGACCCTGGTGTAACGCTCACCACACCTTGATCTTCGGCATCTGTTAGAGGGTGGCGGCTAGCTGCCAGCGTGGGTACACATACTAACTACGTGTGATCAGAACCTCAGGAGCTCAGTGTCCTGTCAGCTGGGATTACGAACCATTAACTCTCAGGGGGTTGGTTCGGACCCCCCTCTAAGTCCCATGAAGCAGGTAGCATGGTTGCCAACCAGGGCTACCTGAAAATAATAAACTAAAATAAAAAATAAAAGGAAACTCTCCGGAGCTCCAGAGAAATGCAGCCGGCTCCTTGGGCACATTTTTCTAAACCGAGTCTGGTAGGAGGGGCATGGCGGGGGGGGCAGCACACACATACACACACACACACTAAAGGTTTTAAAGTGCCAGGCTCCAGCGGACCCGATCTATACCCCATGGTACTAAAGTACAGATCCCCAGTATCCACTAGGACGTTAGAGAAATAAAGGAACAAAGTCTCCATATGAAACCCGAGGCACCCAAATGTACTTGTTCAGTGCTTTGAGATTGAGTATGGTCCTGAACGACCCATTTGGCTTCTGGACTAAAACAGGTTGCAATAAAAACCTTGTCCTCGTTGTGCAGGAGGAACTGAATTATCACTAGTGACTGAAGCACCTGAACTGCCACTTGCAAAGCCCTGGTCTTCGTTTCCACTGAAGACGGGCTGGTACAAACGTTAACTTATTCCCAGGTGGTTTACCATCCAAGTACTAACCAGGACCAACACTGCTCAGTTTCCAAATCAGATAAGATTGGGGATGTCCAGTGTGGTGTGACTGTAAATCATAACCTTGAGATATCGCTTCTTGCACCCAGGCATCTGTAGTAGACGGCTGCCAGATCTGTGCAAACTGAAGAAGTCAGCCTCCCAACCTGGGTTCCCCCAGGAGGAGGCCCGCACCATCAGGCTGATGGCTTATCTTCAGATTTGAAAACCGGTCCTCTGGCAGCCCAATACCTTTTAATCTTACCAGACTTGTTGATTTGAGACTGTTTTCCATTACCCTTTCCTTTTGCTTTCCTTAATTCTGAAAGGACCGAAAAAAGCTGGAAACTAGGCTTGAATTTATGTGTGAAAGGAAAACTTCACTTACTTTGAGTCTGCTTCAGACTCCAAACTACTGTATAATTCTTTACCAAATAGAATATCTCCGGTAAACAAGGATAAGACTGCAGAACCTTCCTGGATTCTGAGTCAGCTTACCATGTAGATAGCCAACCCGCTCTGCGACCTGCTACCGCTGATGCCCGAGAGGCAATAGTACCCATATCCAGTGCCGCTTATTGCTGCCTGTTTGATATGTGCAATATGGGATTTTTGCTCTCTAGATGCCATTGAAAGATCTTCCTTCAATGCATCAGCACAGGCTGCCACTGCTTACGCCATCCAGGCTGAAGCCATGGCTGCTCTAATGATTGCCCAAGACAGGGAAACATTTTTTTTTTTTTTTTAGAAAGCCATCGACTCTCCTATCCGTGACATCATTTATGTTGAAAGCAGAAGTAATGTAGATTTTCGCACCAGTCTATGACATGCGAATCTACTTTGGCAGCCACCTCCCTTTTTAGAAACAGTCCCCAGCTGGACGAGGATAATTGGAATTCCAATTCTTGGAATTCTAACTTCTTACTGGGCGAAACCCAAACCTCTTGCATAATTTACATCAGCTGTTTTGGGACGTTTAAACAGAGTTGCCTTAGTTTTTAACACAGGCTCTGCTGCCTCTTCTAAGGACAGAATGGCTTACATAACACTAATTCGCTCAGGTTTGTCCACTGAGCTGAGACCTTCCTCCGAAGTGCAGTGAGTCCTCATCCTCCGACGAATCCTCATCTAAAATATGTGTATACTGAAGATGATATATCATGTCTATGTGATTTTACTTACCACCGGCCTTTCAGCCTGCTTTTGTTGAGAGGCTGCTGATTCCCGAGGTGGATAAACCTCAGAATGAATGTTACATGTAAGGGTTAATAGGGTAACCTATCCCTGGTATAGGAGCTAGCATTATCTGCTCGGCTCTACTGGATAATGTCTGTGCAAAGTAGCCCATGAAGGTTCAACTAGAAACAGTACTTGCCTCGGTTATTTAAGAGGCTTCAGTGACAGGTAAAACATTTTACACATAATCCATTATGAACGAAATCCTGATAGGTTAACCCAGCTTCGCAAGACAAACATGAAAGGAGTGTTGGTGCTACTGTGGAAAGTGTATTTTCCTCACCCTTGCCGCTCTTAGACATGATAAATAAATCACACACCTGTATAGTGTTACTACACAATTTGTGACTGTCATCACTTCAAAATTTGTTAAAGTGACACACAATCCGACCCTACCCTGCTTTGCACCAGCATTGAGGATCGGAATACAGAGAAAACTGACAGAATTATAGTGACGTCAGCAATCACACTAGCAAACAGTCACAGGTTATACATTAATATAATAAGCAATATAATCACATAATCAACTACAAATACATATCAAGTATGTTGGAGAAACATTACTGCATTACCTAATATAGGATTTAACCATATTCAGTGGAACAGCGAAAGAAAACAACAGTAATAATTATCAAACTCATATGCATTAGGCACTTATCCAACTATTCATACTCGAAAGGTAGATACAGACTTAGTGCAGTATTACCCGTGTTCAGTAGAGTGGGATACAGGGAGACTCAACCCGCTTCCAGAACCGATCAATACTTTAGCGAATGATGAGTGGATCCAGGCGCTACTAGTGTACACAACCGCTCCGTGAACCTACAGTGAACACAGACGCCCAAGTGAACACTGACGCACCAGCCACATAGCTGCCTATTCTGCGACTAGGTCCCCTTAGATACACAGCGTCTCAGATGGAAGAGGGAAAACAGTTCATGGCAGGAGACTCGGAAGAAACTGGTCATGAACCGGGGGGAGGGGTGACCATGGGAGCATCCGACTTCCCACTGCTGACATCACCCCTAGGGATAGCGGCCCCTTACTCATTTCCAATTGTAAAGCGCAATGGAATTTGCTGCGCTATATAAGAAACGTAATAAATAAATACTACCACCCCTGGAGCCTATGATCTCTAAGTCCTAGCGCTGTTGCACCCTAGGTGGCAGCCGCGTCAGAGACTGTTTCTTCGTCTCCTTCCAAAACAGTGCGGCTGTGTCCGCGTTCCCCTCTAAGCGGATCCCATGCCTTACTCTCCCCCCGTGCTCTGGCCACAGCCTGGTAACGTCTGCTGGACTTGCTAGTATATCAGACACAGACGCCTGCCGAAAAAGCACTGTACTCGTGGGTAAGCGTTGTTGCGACCCGAAGGGGAGTTGTTGGACGACTTTTTCTAAGGTACGTATAAGACGCTTTTTAGTAAGATCACTCAAGACAAAATAAAATAAGAAAGCTTAAGGCTGCTAAAAAGAGCAACCCTCTTGACTGACGAAGGTCTGGCTCCTGCTGCACCAAGCAAAAAACTGATATGCCTGAGCCAGGAGGTGGGGATATATGGACGGGCCCGTTGCATGCTGGGAGGCCGAAAGCTCTGAGCGTTTGGTGCAAATCCACTGTCGCGTCATCATATCCCAATGTTATCCTGTGGATCCTGCCGGAGAAATTTTTTTATTTGTTAAATTCACTAATACATTTTACGGGAATATCTTAGTATGGGGCATATGACTTATGCCTGCAATCACCTGTTGAAAACTCAGAGAATGTACTGCAACCGCCTTCTGACAGATTGTTACGAATAACTGACCTTGCCCAGAAACACCAGCAATCATGCATGGAAACAATCAGGGAAGCCTCATGTATCCATAGATACAGGTGTTTCTATGGAAGGTCACTCACTCGGAACATATCAGCCAAATGGCAACGATTGTGCTTCAGGAGTGTTCAACAGATTATTTTAGTTGGAAGTCCTTTTTTTAATTGTCTGGAGATATTCCAGTATAATGTTGAACCCAGAACAATGATTTGATCATTTTACAGTGAAGCTACCATGTAACAACATTGCAATCTGTATAAACACTCCAAAGTTTATGCCCCTTTCTCTTTTCAAACTTCACAGTGGTGTCCATTTATGAAGCAGAGAAAAGAGTGGAGAAGTTGCCTATGGCAACCAATCAGCTGCTATGTATAATTTTATAGAATGCACTTTTAAATGTTACTTCAAGGCTGGTTGGTTGCCATGGGCAACTTCTCCACTGGCTCACTTCTCCACTCTTTTCTCTGCTTCATGAATAGACCCCAGTGAGATAAACAAAATCTTCTCAATATGTAAATTCATATTTGCTTCCATACTACAAAAAAACTTCTATAGAAGTTAGTAAAATTACATAAATTGTACCCTCACCCATCCTATACTGTATATAATAAGATTTTACTCACCGGTAAATCTATTTCTCGTAGTCCGTAGTGGATGCTGGGAACTCCGTAAGGACCATGGGGAATAGCGGCTCCGCAGGAGACTGGGCACAACTAAAGAAAGCTTTAGGACTACCTGGTGTGCACTGGCTCCTCCCCCTATGACCCTCCTCCAGACCTCAGTTAGGATACTGTGCCCGGAAAAGCTGACACAATAAGGAAGGATTTTGAATCCCGGGTAAGACTCATACCAGCCACACCAATCACACCGTATAACTCGTGATATTATACCCAGTTAACAGTATGAAATATAACTGAGCCTCTCAACAGATGGCTCAACAATAACCCTTTAGTTAGGCAATAACTATAAACAAGTATTGCAGACAATCCGCACTTGGGATGGGCGCCCAGCATCCACTACGGACTATGTGAAATAGATTTACCGGTGAGTAAAATCTTATTTTCTCTGACGTCCTAAGTGGATGCTGGGACTCCGTAAGGACCATGGGGATTATACCAAA
Source organism: Pseudophryne corroboree (assembly GCF_028390025.1). Taxonomy (NCBI): domain Eukaryota; kingdom Metazoa; phylum Chordata; class Amphibia; order Anura; family Myobatrachidae; genus Pseudophryne; species Pseudophryne corroboree. Next base: position 308,917,325 of record NC_086453.1, on the reverse strand, counting down.
GCTCCCAAACGGGCGGGAGAGTGCGGATGACTCTGCAGCACCGAATGAGCAAACTCTAGGTCCTCCTCAGCCAGGGTATCAAACTTGTAGACTCTTACAAAAATGTTTGAACCCGACCAAGTAACAGCTCGGCAAAGTTGTAAAGCCGAGACCCCTCGGGCAGCCGCCCAAGAAGAGCCCCTTTCCTCGTGGAATGGGCTTTTACAGATTTAGGGTGCGGCAGTCCAGCCGCAGAATGTGCAAGTTGAATCGTGCTACAGATCCAGCGAGCAATAGTCTGCTTAGAAGCAGGAGCACCCAGCGTGTTGGGTGCATACAGGATAAATAGCGAGTCAGTTTTCCCGACTCCAGCCGTCCTGGAAATAATAAGATTTTACTCACCGGTAAATCTATTTCTCGTAGTCCGTAGTGGATGCTGGGAACTCCGTAAGGACCATGGGGAATAGACGGGCTCCGCAGGAGACTGGGCACTCTAAAAGAAAGATTAGGTACTATCTGGTGTGCACTGGCTCCTCCCTCTATGCCCCTCCTCCAGACCTCAGTTAGGACACTGTGCCCGGAAGAGCTGACACAATAAGGAAGGATTTTGAATCCCGGGTAAGACTCATACCAGCCACACCAATCACACCGTATAACTCGTGATACTATACCCAGTTAACAGTATGAATAATAACTGAGCCTCAACAGATGGCTCAACAATAACCCTTTAGTTAAACAATAACTATCTACAAGTATTGCAGACAATCCGCACTTGGGACGGGCGCCCAGCATCCACTACGGACTATGAGAAATAGATTTACCGGTGAGTAAAATCTTATTTTCTCTGACGTCCTAGTGGATGCTGGGAACTCCGTAAGGACCATGGGGATTATACCAAAGCTCCAAAACGGGCGGGAGAGTGCGGATGACTCTGCAGCACCGAATGAGAGAACTCAAGGTCCTCCTCAGCCAGGGTATCAAATTTGTAAAATTTAGCAAACGTGTTTGCCCCTGACCAAGTTGCAGCTCGGCAAAGTTGTAAAGCCGAGACCCCTCGGGCAGCCGCCCAAGATGAGCCCACTTTCCTTGTGGAATGGGCTTTTACTGATTTAGGGTGCGGCAATCCAGCCGCAGAATGCGCCAGCTGAATTGTGCTACAAATCCAGCGAGCAATAGTCTGCTTAGAAGCAGGAGCACCTAGTTTGTTGGGTGCATACAGGATAAAAAGCGAGTCAGTTTTCCTGACTCCAGCCGTCCTGGAAACATAAATTTTCAAGGCCCTGACTACGTCCAGTAACTTGGAATCTTCCAAGTCCCTAGTAGCCGCAGGCACTACAATAGGTTGGTTCAAGTGAAAAGCTGATACCACCTTAGGAAGAAACTGGGGACGAGTCCTCAATTCTGCCCTATCCATATGGAAAATCAGATAAGGGCTTTTACATGACAAAGCCGCCAATTCTGACACACGCCTGGCCGAAGCCAAGGCCAATAACATGACCACTTTCCACGTGAGATATTTCAGATCCACAGTTTTAAGTGGCTCAAACCAATGTGATTTCAGGAAACTCAACACCACGTTGAGATCCCAAGGTGCCACAGGAGGCACAAAAGGGGGCTGAATATGTAGCACTCCCTTTACAAATGTCTGAACTTCAGGCAGTGAAGCCAGTTCTTTCTGGAAGAAAATCGACAGAGCCGAAATCTGGACCTTAATGGAACCCAATTTTAGGCCCATAGTCACTCCCGACTGTAGGAAGTGCAGAAAACGACCCAGCTGAAATTCCTCAGTAGGGGCCTTCCTGGCCTCACACCACGCAACATATTTTCGCCAAATACGGTGATAATGGTTTGCGGTTACTTCTTTCCTAGCTTTTATCAGCGTAGGAATGACTTCCTCCGGAATGCCCTTTTCCTTTAGGATCCGGAATTCAACCGCCATGCCGTCAAACGCAGCCGCGTTAAGTCTTGGAACAGACAGGGCCCCTGCTGTAGGCAGATCCTGTCTGAGCGGTAGAGGCCATGGGTCCTCTGATATCATTTCTTGAAGTTCTGGGTACCAAGCTCTTCTTGGCCAATCCGGAACCACGAGTATCGTTCTTACTCCTCGCCTTCTTATTATTCTCAGTACCTTTGGTATGAGAGGCAGAGGAGGAAACACATACACCGACTGGTACACCCACGGTGTCACTAGAGCGTCCACAGCTATCGCCTGAGGGTCCCTTGACCTGGCGCAATATCTCTTTAGCTTTTTGTTGAGGCGGGACGCCATCATGTCCACCTGTGGCCTTTCCCAACGGTTTACCAACAGTTGGAAGACTTCTGGATGAAGTCCCCACTCTCCCGGGTGTAGGTCGCGTCTGCTGAGGAAGTCTGCTTCCCAGTTGTCCACTCCCGGAATGAACACTGCTGACAGTGCTAAGACGTGATTTTCCGCCCATCTGAGAATCCTTGTGGCTTCTGCCATCGCCATCCTGCTTCTTGTGCCGCCCTGTCGGTTTACATGGGCGACTGCCGTGATGTTGTCTGATTGGATCAGTACCGGCTGGTTTTGAAGCAGGGGCCTTGCCTGACTTAGGGCATTTTAAATGGCCCTCAGTTCCAGAATATTTATGTGTAGGGACGACTCCTGACTTGACCAAAGTCCTTGGAAATTTCTTCCCTGTGTGACTGCCCCCCAGCCTCGAAGGCTGGCATCCGTGGTCACCAGGACCCAGTCCTGTATGCCGAATCTGCGGCCCTCTAGAAGAAGAGCACTCAGCAGCCACCACAGCAGAGACACCCTGGTCCTTGGAGACAGGATTATCAGCCGATGCATCTGAAGATGCGATCCCGACCACTTGTCCAAGAGGTCCCACTGAAAGGTTCTTGCATGGAACCTGCCGAATGGAATTGCTTCGTATGAAGCTACCATTTTTCCGAGGATTCGTGTGCAGTGATGCACCGATACCTGTTTTGGTTTCAGGAGGTCTCTGACTAGAGATGACAGCTCCTTGGCTTTCTCCTGCGGGAGAAACACTTTTTTCTGTTCTGTGTCCAGAACCATCCCCAGGAACAGTAGGCGTGTGGAAGGAACCAGCTGTGGAATGTTTAGAATCCATCCGTGCTGTTGTAGCACTTCCCGAGATAGTGCTACTCCGACCAACAACTGCTCCTTGGACCTCGCCCTTATAAGGAGAACGTCCAAGTACGGGATAATTAAAACTCCCTTTTTTCGAAGGAGTATCATCATTTCTGCCATTACCTTGGTAAACACCCTCGGTGCCGTGGACAGTCCAAACGGCAGTGTCTGGAATTGGTAATGGCAATCCTGTACCACAAATCTGAGGTACTCCTGGTGAGGATAGTAAATGGGGACATGCAGGTAAGCATCCTTGATGTCCAGAGATACCATGTAATCCCCCTCGTCCAGGCTTGCAATAACCGCCCTGAGCGATTCCATCTTGAACTTGAATTTTTTTATGTATGTGTTCAAGGATTTCAAATTTAAAATGGGTCTCACCGAACCGTCCGGTTTCGGTACCACAAACAGTGTGGAATAGTAACCCCCTCCTTGTTGAAGTAGGGGCACCTTGACTATCACCTGCTGGGAATACAGCTTGTGAATTGCCTCTAGCACAGCCTCCCTGCCCGAGGGAGTTGTCGGCAAGGCAGATTTGAGGAAAACGGCGGGGGGGAGACATCTCGAATTCCAGCTTGTACCCCTGAGATACTACTTGAAGGATCCAGGGATCCTGTGAGCGAGCCCACTGATCGCTGAAATTTTTGAGGCGGCCCCCCACCGTACTTGGCTACGCCTGTGGAGCCCCCGCGTCATGCGGTGGGCTCAGAGGAAGCGGGGGAAGAATTTTGATTCTGGGAACTGGCTGACTGGAGCAGCTTTTTCCCTCTTCCCTTGTCTCTGTGCAGAAAGGAAGCGCCTTTGACCCGCTTGCTTTTCTGAAGCCGAAAGGACTGTACCTGATAATACAGTGCTTTCTTAGGCTGTGAGAAAACCTGAGGTAACATGTTTTCTTCCCAGCTGTTGCTGTGGATACGAGGTCCCAGAGACCATCCCCAAACAATTCCTCACCCTTATAAGGCAGATCTATGTGCCTTTTAAAGTCAGCATCACCTGTCCAGTGTCGGGTCTCTAATACCCTCCTGACAGAATGGACATTACATTAATTCTGGATGCCAGCCGGTAAAATATCCCTCTGTGCATCCTTCATATATAAGACGACGTTTTTAATATGCTCTTATGTTAGCAAACTAGTATCCCTGTTTGACAGGGTCACAGACCACGCTGCAGCAGCAATATCTGCAGGTCTCAGTCTAGTACCTGAGTGTGTAAATACAGACTTCAGGATAGCCTCCTGCTTTTTATCAACAGGTACCTTCAAAGTGACCGTAACCTAAGACGGCAGTGTCACCTTTTTTGACAAACGTGTGAGCAACTTATCCACCCTAGGGGATATCTCCCAGCGTAACTTATCCTCTGGCGGGAAAGGGTACGCCAACAGTAACTTTTTAGAAATTACCAGTTTCTTATCGGGGGAACCCACGCTTTTTCACACACTTCATTCACTCATCTGATGGGGGAACAAAACACTGCCTGCTTTTTCTCCCCAAACATAAAACCCTTTTTTAGTGGTACTTGGGTTAATGTCAGAAATGTGTAACACATTTTTTTATTGCCGGGATCCAGTCACGGATGTTTATAGTGGATTGTGTATATGTCTCAACCTCGTCGACACTGGAGTCAGACTCCGTGTCGACATCTGTGTCTGCCATCTGAGGGAGTGGGCGTTTTTGAGCCCCTGATGGCCTTTGAGACGCCTGGGCAGGCGCGGGCTGAAAAGCCGGCTGTCCCATAGCTGTTACGTCATCCAGTCTTTTATGTAAGGAGTTGACACTGTCGGTTAATACCTTCCACCTATCCATCCACTCTGGTGTCGGCCCCACAGGGGGCGAAATCACATTTATCGGCATCTGCTCCGTCACCACATAAGCCTCCTCATCAAACATGTCGACACAGCCGTACCGACACACCGCACACACACAGGGAATGCTCTGACTGAGGACAGGACCCCACAAAGCCCTTTGGGGAGACAGAGAGAGAGAGTATGCCAGCACACACCAGAGCGCTATATAATGTGGGGATTAACACTATAACTGAGTGAATTTTCCCCAATAGCTGCTTGTATATACAATATTGCGCCTAAATTTAGTGCCCCCCCTCTCTTTTTAACCCTTTGAGCCTGAAAACTACAGGGGAGAGCCTGGGGAGCTGTCTTCCAGCTGCACTGTGAAGAAAAAATGGCGCCAGTGTGCTGAGGGAGATAGCTCCGCCCCTTTTTTGCGGACTTTTCTCCCGCTTTTTTATGGATTCTGGCAGGGGTATTTATCACATATATAGCCTCTGGGGCTATATATTGTGATTATTTTGCCAGCCAAGGTGTTTATATTGCCCTTAGGGCGCCCCCCCCCCCCCAGCGCCCTGCACCCATCAGTGACCGGAGTGTGAGGTGTACATGAGGAGCAATGGCGCACAGCTGCAGTGCTGTGCGCTACCTTGGTGAAGACTGAAGTCTTCTGCCGCCGATTTTCCAGACCATCTTCATGCTTCTGGCTCTGTAAGGGGGACGGCGGCGCGGCTCCGGGAACGAACACCAAGGACGGGTCCTGCGGTCGATCCCTCTGGAGCTAATGGTGTCCAGTAGCCTAAGAAGCCCAAGCTAGCTGCAAGCAGGTAGGTTCGCTTCTTCTCCCCTTAGTCCCTCGTTGCAGTGAGCCTGTTGCCAGCAGGTCTCACTGTAAAATAAAAAACCTAAAATATACTTTCTTTCTAGGAGCTCTGGAGAGCCCCTAGTGTGCATCCAGCTCGGCCGGGCACAGAAATCTAACTGAGGTCTGGAGGAGGGGCATAGAGGGAGGGGCCAGTGCACACCAGATAGTACCTAATCTTTCTTTTAGAGTGCCCAGTCTGCTGCGGAGCCCGTCTATTCCCCATGGTCCTTACGGAGTTCCCAGCATCCACTAGGACGTCAGAGAAATATATTTTCCAGGCCCTGACTACGTCCAGTAACTTGGAGTCCTCCAAGTCCCACGTAGCCGCAGGCACCACAATAGGTTGGTTCACATGAAAAGCTGATACCACCTTAGGAAGGAATTGGGAACGAGTCCTCAATTCCGCCCTATCCATATGAAAATCAGATAAGGGCCTTTGCATGACAAAACCGCCAATTCTGATACACGCTTGGCCGACGCCAAGGCAAACAGCATGACCACTTTCCACGTGAGGTATTTTAGCTCTACGGATTTAAGTGGCTCAACCCAATGCGGCTTCAGGAAATCCAACACCACGTTGAGATCCCACGGTGCCACTAGAGGCACAAACGGGGGCTGAATATGCAGCACTCCCTTAACCAAAGTCTGAACTTCAGGCAGTGAAGCCAGTTCTTTTTGGAAGAAAATGTACAGAGCCGAAATCTGGACCTTAACGTAACCCAATTTTAGGCCCGTAGTCACTCCTGACTGTAGGAAGTGCAGAAATCGACCCAGTTGAATTTCCTCCGTTGGGGCCTTCCTGGCCTCACACCAAGCAACATATTTTTGCCATATGTGGTGATAATATTTTGCGATCACATCTTTCCTAGCCTTAATCAGCGTAGGAATGACTTCCTCCGGAATGCCTTTTCCTTTAGGATCCGGTGTTCAACCGCCATGCCGTCCAACACAGCCGTGGTAAGTCTTGGAACAGGCAGAGCCCCTGCTGTAGCAGGTCCTGTCTGAGCGGCAGAGGCCATGGGTCCTCTGAGATCATTTCTTGAAGTTCCGGGTACCAAGCTCTTCTTGGCCAATACGGAACCACGAGTATAGTTCTTACTCCTCTCCTTCTTAGTATTCTCAATACCCTGGGTATGAGAGGCAAAGGAAGGAACACATACACCGATTGGTACACCCACGGTGTTACCAGAGCGTCTACAGCTATCGCCTGAAGGTCCCTTGACCTGGCGCAATATCTTTTTAGCTTTTTGTTGAGGCGGGACGCCATCATGTCCACCTGTGGCCTTTCCCAATGGTGTACAATCATTTTGAAGACTTCTGGATGAAGTCCCCACTCTCCCGGGTGGAGGTCGTGCCTGCTGAGAAAGTCTGCTTCCCAGTTGTCCACTCCGGGAATGAACACTGCTGACAGTGCTAATACATGATTTTCCACCCATCGAAAAATCCTTGTGGCTTCTGCCATCACCATCCTGCTTCTTGTGCCGCCCTGCTGGTTTACATGGGCGACCGCCGTGATGTTGTTTGACTGGATCAGCACCGGCTGGTGTTGAAGCAGGGGTCTAGCCTGACTTAGGGCATTGTGAATGGCCCTTAGTCCCAGAATATTTATGTGTAGGGAAGTCCCCTGACTTGACCATAGTCCTTGGAAGTTTCTTCCATGTGTGACTGCCCCCCCAGCCTCGAAGGCTGGCATCTGTGGTCACCAGGACCCAGTCCTGTATGCCGAATCTGCGGCCCTCTATAAGATGAGCACTCTGCAGCCACCACAACAGCGACACCCTGGCCCATGGAGACAGGGTTATCAGCCGATGCATCTGAAGATGCGACCCGGACCACTTGTCCAACAGATCCCACTGAAAGATCCTTGCATGGAACCTACCCAATGGAATTTCTTCGTAAGAAGTTACCATCTTTCCCAGGACTCGCGTGCATTGATGCACCGACACCTGTATTTGTATTAGGAGGTCTCTGACTAGAGATGACAACTCCTTGGCCTTCTCCTCCGGGAGAAACCCTTTTTCCTGTTCTGTGTCCAGAACCATACCCAGGAACAGTAGACGCGTCGTAGGAACCAGCTGCGACTTTGGACTATTCAGAATCCAGCCGTGCTGTTGTAGCACTTCCCGAGATAGTGCTACTCCGACGAACAACTGCTCCCTGGACCTCGCCTTTATAAGGAGATCGTCCAAGTACGGGATAAGTATAACTCCCTTTTTTTGAAGGAGTAACATCATTTCGGCCATTACCTTGTTAAATACCCTCGGTGCCGGGGACAGACCAACGGCAACGTCTGGAATTGGTAATGACAGTCCTGTCCAACATTTTGAGGTACTCCTGGTGAGGAGGGTAAATGGGGACATGCAGGTAAGCATCCTTGATGTCCAGTGATACCATGTAATCCCCTTCGCCCAGGCTTGCAATAACCGCCCTGAGCGATTCCATTTTGAACTTGAACCTTCGTATATAAGCGTTCAAGGATTTCAATTTTAGAATGGGTCTCACCGAACCGTCTGGTTTCGGTACCACAACATTGTGGAATAGTAACCCCGGCCTTGTTGAAGGAGGGGTACCGTGATTATCACCTGCTGGAAGTACAGCTTGTGAATTGCCGCCAGTACTACCTCTCCACGAGGGAAGCAAGCAAGGCTGATTTGAGGTAACGGCGAGGGGGAGTCGCCCCGAAACTCCAGCTTGTATCCCTGTGATACTACTTGCAGAACCCAGGGATCCACCTGTGAGCGAGCCCACTGGTCGCTGAAGTTCCCGAGACGCACCCCCACCGCACCTGGCTCCACCTGTGGAGCCCCAGCGTCATGCGGTGGACTCAGAGGAAGCGGGGGAAGATATTTGATCCTGGGAACTGGCTGTCTGGTGCAGCTTTTTCCCTCTTCCCTTGTCTCTGTGCAGAAAGGAAGCGCCTTTAACCCGCTTGCTGTTCTGAAGCCGAAAGGACTGTACCTTATAATACGGTGCTTTCTTAGGCTGTGAGGAAAACTTGAGGTAAATTTTTTCCTTCCCAGCTGTTGCTGTGGATACGAGGTCCCAGAGACCATCCCCAAACAATACCTCACCCTTAAAAGGCAGAATCTTCATGTGCCTTCTAAAGTCAGCATCGCCTGTCCACTGCCGGGTCCCTAATACCCTCCTGGCAGAATGGACATTGCAATAATTCTGGATGCCAGCCGGCAAATATCCCTCTGTGCATCCCTCATATATAAGACGACATCTTTAATATGCTCTATGGTTAGCAAATAGTATCCCTGTCCTGACAGGGTAATAGACCACGCTGCAGCAGCACTATCCATGCTGAGGCAATTGTAGGTCTCAGTATAGTACCTGAGTGTGTATATACAGACTTCAGGATAGCCTCCTGCTTTTTATCAGCAGGTTCCTTCAAAGTGGCAGTATTCTAAGACGGCAGTGCCACCTTTTTTGACAAACGTGTGAGCGCCTTATCCACCCTAGGGGATATCTCCCAACGTGACCTATCCTCTGGCAGGAAAAGGTACGCCATCAGTAACTTTTTAGAAATTACCAGTTTCTTATCGGGGGAACCCACGCTTCTTCACACACTTCATTCACTCATCTGATGGGGGAACAAAACACTGTCTGCTTTTTCTCCCCAAACATAAAACCCCTTTTTTTTGTGGTACCTGGGTTAATGTCAGAAATGTGTAACACATTTTTCATTGCCGAGATCATGCAACGGATGTTCCTAGTGGATTGTGTATATGTCTCAACCTCGTCAACACTGGAGTCAGACTCCGTGTCGACATCTGTGTCTGTCATCTGAGGTAGCGGGCGTTTTTGAGCCCCTGATGGCCTTTGAGACGCCTGGGCAGGCGCGGGCTGAGAAGCCGGCTGTCCCACAGCTGTTACGTCATCCAGCCTTTTATGTAAGGAGTTGACACTGTCTGTTAATACCTTCCACCTATCCATCCACTCTGGTGTCGGCCTTACAGGGGGCGACATCACATTTATCGACATCTGCTCCGCCTCCACATAAGCCTCCTCATCAACCATGTCGACACAGCCGTACCGACACACCGCACACATACAGGGAATGCTCTGACTGAGGACAGGACCCCACAAAGTCCTTTGGGGAGACAGAGAGAGAGTATGCCAGCACACACCAGAGCGCTATATAATGCAGGGATTTACACTACCCACAGTGATTTTTCCCTTATAGCTGCTATAATACACAGATTTGCGCCTAAATTTAGTGCCCCCCCTCTCTTTTTAACCCTTTGAGCTTGAAAACTACAGGGGAGAGCCTGGGGAGCTGTCTTCCAGTTGCACTGTGAAGAGAAAATGGCGCCAGTGTGCTGAGGGAGATAGCCCCGCCCCTTTTTCGGAGGACTTTCTCCCGATTTTTATGGATCTCTGGCAGGGGTATTTTTCACATATATAGCCTCTAGGACTATATATTGTGATTAATTTGCCAGCCAAGGTGTTAATATTGCTGCTCAGGGCGCCCCCCCCCAGCGCCCTGCACCCATCAGTGACCGGAGTGTGAGGTGTGCATAAGGAGCAATGGCGCACAGCTGCAGTGCTGTGCGCTACCTTGTTGAAGACCGAAGTCTTCTGCCGCCGATTTTCAGGACCATCTTCGTGCTTCTGGCTCTGTAAGGGGGACGGCGGCGCGGCTCCGGGACCGAACGATCGAGGTCGGGTCCTGTGTTCGATCCCTGTAGAGCTAATGGTGTCCAGTAGCCTAAGAAGCCCAAACTATCTCGTCAGGTAGGTTCGCTTCTTCTCCCCTTAGTCCCTCGTAGCAGTGAGTCTGTTGCCAGCAGATCTCACTGAAAATAAAAAACCTAAAATATACTTTCTTTTCTAGGAGCTCAGCCGGGCACAAGATTCTAACGGAGGTCTGGAGGAGGGTCATAGGGGGAGGAGCCAGTGCACACCAGGTAGTCCTAAAGCTTTCTTTAGTTGTGCCCAGTCTCCTGCGGAGCCGCTATTCCCCACGGTCCTTACGGAGTTCCCAGCATCCACTAGGACGTCAGAGAAAATAAGATTTTACTCACCGGTAAATCTATTTCTCGTAGTCCGTAGTGGATGCTGGGAACTCCGTAAGGACCATGGGGAATAGACGGGCTCCGCAGGAGACTGGGCACTCTAAAAGAAAGATTAGGTACTATCTGGTGTGCACTGGCTCCTCCCTCTATGCCCCTCCTCCAGACCTCAGTTAGGATACTGTGCCCGGAAGAGCTGACACAATAAGGAAGGATTTTGAATCCCGGGTAAGACTCATACCAGCCACACCAATCACACCGTATAACTCGTGATACTATACCCAGTTAACAGTATGAAATATAACAGAGCCTCAACAGATGGCTCAACAATAACCCTTTAGTTAGGCAATAACTATATACAGGTATTGCAGACAATCCGCACTTGGGATGGGCGCCCAGCATCCACTACGGACTACGAGAAATAGATTTACCGGTGAGTAAAATCTTAGTTTCTCTGACGTCCTAGTGGATGCTGGGAACTCCGTAAGGACCATGGGGATTATACCAAAGCTCCAAAACGGGCGGGAGAGTGCGGATGACTCTGCAGCACCGAATGAGAGAACTCAAGGTCCTCCTCAGCCAGGGTATCAAATTTGTAGAATTTTGCAAACGTGTTTGCCCCTGACCAAGTTGCAGCTCGGCAAAGTTGTAAAGCCGAGACCCCTCGGGCAGCCGCCCAAGAAGAGCCCACTTTCCTCGTGGAATGGGCTTTTACTGATTTAGGATGCGGCAATCCAGCCGCAGAATGCGCCAGCTGAATTGTGCTACAAATCCAGCGAGCAATAGTCTGCTTAGAAGCAGGAGCACCTATTTTGTTGGGTGCATACAGGATAAAAAGCGAGTCAGTTTTCCTGACTCCAGCCGTCCTGGAAACATAAATTTTCAAGGCCCTGACTACGTCCAGTAACTTGGAATCTTCCAAGTCCCTAGTAGCCGCAGGCACTACAATAGGTTGGTTCAAGTGAAAAGCTGACACCACCTTTGGGAGAAACTGGGGACGAGTCCTCAATTCTGCCCTATCCATATGGAAAATCAGATAAGGGCTTTTACATGACAAAGCCGCCAATTCTGACACACGCCTGGCCGAAGCCAAGGCCAATAACATGACCACTTTCCACGTGAGATATTTCAGATCCACAGTTTTAAGTGGCTCAAACCAATGTGATTTCAGGAAACTCAACACCACGTTGAGATCCCAAGGTGCCACAGGAGGCACAAAAGGGGGGTGAATATGTAGCACTCCCTTTACAAATGTCTGAACTTCAGGCATTGAAGCCAGTTCTTTCTGGAAGAAAATCGTCAGAGCCGAAATCTGGACCTTAATGGAACCCAATTTTAGGCCCATAGTCACTCCCGACTGTAGGAAGTGCAGAAAACGACCCAGCTGAAATTCCTCTGTAGGGGCTTTTCTGGCCTCACACCACGCAACATATTTTCGCCAAATACGGTGATAATGGTTTGCGGTTACTTCTTTCCTGGCTTTTATCAGCGTAGGAATGACTTCCTCCGGAATGCCCTTTTCCTTTAGGATCCGGAATTCAACCGCCATGCCGTCAAACGCAGCCGCGGTAAGTCTTGGAACAGACAGGGCCCCTGCTGTAGCAGATCCTGTCTGAGCGGTAGAGGCCATGGGTCCTGATATCATTTCTTGAAGTTCTGGGTACCAAGCTCTTCTTGGCCAATCCGGAACCACGAGTATCGTTCTTACTCCTCGCCTTCTTATTATTCTCAGTACCTTTGGTATGAGAGGCAGAGGAGGGAACACATAAACCGACTGGTACACCCACGGTGTCACCAGAGCGTCCACAGCTATCGCCTGAGGGTCCCTTGACCTGGCGCAATATCTCTTTAGTTTTTTGTTGAGGCGGGACGCCATCATGTCCACCTGTGGCCTTTCCCAACGGTGTACAATCATTTGGAAGACTTCTGGATGAAGTCCCCATTCTCCCGGGTGTAGGTCGTGTCTGCTGAGGAAGTCTGCTTCCCAGTTGTCCACTCCCGGAATGAACACTGCTGACAGTGCTATGACGTGATTTTCCGCCCATTTGAGAATCCTTGTGGCTTCTGCCATCGCCATCCTGCTTCTTGTGCCGCCCTGTCGGTTTACATGGGCGACTGCCGTGATGTTGTCTGATTGGATCAGTACCGGCTGGTTTTGAAGCAGGGGCCTTGCCTGACTTAGGGCATTGTAAATGGCCCTCAGTTCCAGAATATTTATGTGTAGGGACGACTCCTGACTTGACCAAAGTCCTTGGAAATTTCTTCCCTGTGTGACTGCCCCCCTAGCCTCGAAGGCTGGCATCCGTGGTCACCAGGACCCAGTCCTGTATGCCGAATCTGCGGCCCTCTAGAAGATGAGCACTCTGCAGCCACCACAGCAGAGACACCCTGGTCCTTGGGGACAGGGTTATCAGTCGATGCATCTGAAGATGCGATCCCGACCACTTGTCCAAGAGGTCCCACTGGAAGGTCCTTGCATGGAACCTGCCGAATGGAATTGCTTCGTATGAAGCCACCATTTTTCCCAGGACTCGTGTGCAGTGATGCACCGATACCCGTTTTGGTTTCAGGAGGTCTCCGACTAGAGATGACAGCTCCTTGGCTTTCTCCTGCGGGAGAAACACTTTTTTCTGTTCTGTGTCCAGAACCATCCCCAGGAACAGTAGGCGTGTGGAAGGAACCAGCTGTGACTTTGGAATGTTTAGAATCCAGCCGTGCTGTTGTAGCACTTCCCGAGATAGTGCTACTCCGACCAACAAATGCTCCTTGGACCTCGCCTTTATAAGGAGATCGTCCAAGTACGGGATAATTAAAACTCCCTTTTTTCGAAGGAGTATCATCATTTCTGCCATTACCTTGGTAAACACCCTCGGTGCCGTGGACAGTCCAAACGGCAGTGTCTGGAATTGGTAATGGCAATCCTGTACCACAAATCTGAGGTACTCCTGGTGAGGAAGGTAAATGGGGACATGCAGGTAAGCATCCTTGATGTCCAGGGATACCATGTAATCCCCCTCGTCCAGGCTTGCAATAACCGCCCTAGCGATTCCATCTTGAACTTGAATTTTTTTATGTATGTGTTCAAGGATTTCAAATTTAAAATGGGTCTCACCGAACCATCCGGTTTCGGTACCACAAACAGTGTGGAATAGTAACCCCGTCCTTGTTGAAGTAGGGGCACTTTGACTATCACCTGCTGGGAATACAGCTTGTGAATTGCCTCTAGCACAGCCTCCCTGCCCGAGGGAGTTGTCAGCAAGGCAGATTTGAGGAAACGGCGGGGAGGAGACGCCTCGAATTCCAGCTTGTACCCCTGAGATACTACTTGAAGGATCCAGGGATCCACCTGTGAGCGAACCCACTGATCGCTGAAGTTTTTGAGGCGGCCCCCCACCGTACCTGGCTCCACCTGTGGAGCCCCACTGTCATGCGGCGGACTTGGAAGAAGCGGGGGAGGACTTTTGCTCCTGGGAACTGGCTGTATGCTGCAGCTTTTTCCCTCTACCTCTGCCTCTAGACAGAAAGGACCCGCCTTTTCCCCGTCTGTTTTTCTGGGGTCGAAAGGACTGTACCTGATAATACGGCGCTTTCTTAGGCTGTGAGGGGACATGGGGCAAAAATGCTGACTTCCCAGCTGTTGCTGTGGAAACTAGGTCTGAGAGACCATCCCCGAATAACTCCTCACCCTTATAAGGCAAAACTTCCATGTGCCTTTTTGAATCTGCATCCCCTGTCCACTGCCGGGTCCATAAGCCTCTCCTAGCAGAAATGGACAATGCACTTATTCTAGATGCCAGCCGGCAGATCTCCCTCTGTGCATCTCTCATGTATAAGACTGAGTCTTTTATATGCTCTACGGTTAGCAATATCGTGTCCCTGTCTAGGGTGTCAATATTTTCCGACAGGGAATCTGACCATGCAGCAGCAGCACTGCACATCCATGCTGAAGCAATAGCTGGTCTCAGTATAACACCTGTGTGTGTATATATATAGACTTCAGTATAGCCTCTTGCTTTCTATCAGCAGGTTCCTTTAGGGCGGCCGTATCCGGAGACGGTAGTGCCACCTTTTTTGACAAACGTGTGAGCGCTTTATCCACCCTAGGGGGAGTTTCCCAACGTGACCTATCCTCTGGCGAGAAAGGGAACGCCATTAGTAACTTTTTAGAAATTACCAATTTTTTATCGGGGAAAGCCCACGCTTCTTCACACACTTCATTTAGTTCTTCAGATGGGGGAAAAACTATGGGTAGTTTTTTCTCCCCAAACATAATACCTTTTTTTGAGGTACCTGGGTTTATATCAGAAATGTGTAAAACCTCTTTCATTGCCTCAATCATGCAACGAATGGCCCTAGTGGACATTAAATTAGACTCTTCGTCGTCGACACTGGTATCAGTATCCGTGTCGACATCTGTGTCTGCCATCTGAGGTAGTGGGCGCTTTAGAGCCCCTGATGGCCTTTGAGTCGTCTGGGCAGGCACGAGCTGAGAAGCCGGCTGTCCCGCATTTGGCATGTCGTCAAATTTTTTATGTAAGGAGTCGACACTTGCACGTAATTCCTTCCATAAGTCCATCCACTCAGGTGTCTGCCCCGCAGGGGGTGACATCACATTTATAGGCATCTGCTCTGCCTCCACATAAGCCTCCTCCTCAAACATGTCGACACAGTCGTACCGACACACCGCACACACACAGGGAATGCTCTTAACAGGAGACAGGACCCCACAAAAGCCCTTTGGGGAGACAGAGAGAGAGTATGCCAGCACACACCAGAGCGCTATATAATGCAGGGACTAACTGAATTATGTCCCCTTATAGCTGCTATAAGTTATACTGCGCCTAAATTTAGTGCCCCCCCTCTCTTTTTTACCCTTTCTGTAGTGCAGACTGCAGGGGAGAGCCAGGGAGCTTCCTTCCAGCGGAACTGTGAGGGAGAAATGGCGCCAGTGTGCTGAGGGAGATAGCTCCGCCCTTTTTTCGGCGGACTTTTCTCCCGCTTTTTTATGGATTCTGGCAGGGGTAATTATCACATATATAGCCTCTGGGGCTATATATTGTGATTATTTTGCCAGCCAAGGTGTTTTTATTGCTGCTCAGGGCGCCCACCCCCCAGCGCCCTGCACCCTCAGTGACCGGAGTGTGAAGTGTGTATGAGGAGCAATGGCGCACAGCTGCAGTGCTGTGCGCTACCTTGGTGAAGACTGAAGTCTTCTGCCGCCGATTTTCCGGACCAACTTCATGCTTCTGGCTCTGTAAGGGGGACGGCGGCGCGGCTCCGGGAACGAACACCAAGGACGGGTCCTGCGGTCGATCCTTCTGGAGCTAATGGTGTCCAGTAGCCTAAGAAGCCCAAGCTAGCTGCAAGCAGGTAGGTTCGCTTCTTCTCCCCTTAGTCCCTCGTTGCAGTGAGCCTGTTGCCAGCAGGTCTCACTGTAAAATAAAAAACCTAAATTATACTTTCTTTCTAGGAGCTCAGGAGAGCCCCTAGTGTGCATCCAGCTCGGCCGGGCACAGAAATCTAACTGATGTCTGGAGGAGGGGCATAGAGGGAGGAGCCAGTGCACACCAGATAGTACCTAATCTTTCTTTTAGAGTGCCCAGTCTCCTGCGGAGCCCGTCTATTCCCCATGGTTCTTACGGAGTTCCCAGCATCCACTAGGACGTCAGAGAAAAATGTTTTATCTGTCCAAGGGATACCGCTAGCTTTAAGAATGAATAGCAATGGCCAAGTGTTTAGTTGTGTTCTAATTCACCTGCATGAGATCTGCGTTTTCAAAGAATCTTCCCAGTGGCATGGGCTGGTTGCTGTCTTCATCCAAAAAAGGACTGGCATCTGCACAAAGGCTTCTTTTATCCGGATACGTTAGGTCTGAAAACACCATTCCATCGCCACTATCGTCCGTTAATCCATTATATGAAGCATAATCATTCACTTTGGAAGCTTGACGTGCAGTCAGGCGGGTGCTGACTCTCACCTTTGGGCACCTCCTGCCCTGAGTACCAGCGTTGGTACGTCTCTTAGGTCTGCCACCACCTCCACTAACTAGTCCACTGTTCTGGCCACATTTTATATTTTTTGAAAGACTCTTTTCGGTACCTTTGTTGGATGATGCCTGAAAAAATAAAAATAAAAAATAAATAAATAAGAAAAGAAGAATATTGTGATTTTATTATGATTTTTGGGCTTTGGAGAAACACTGGAAGACAGTCCACAGAAACATAGGGCCTCAGAGATCAGAGTGGCTGGCTAAAAGTCAACCACTGTGTCACGAAAGAGGAAAGTGTAAACTACTACAGGGGTAGACAACCTGTGGACATCCAGCTGCTGTGGAACAACACATCCCTGCATACAGTTTATTGCATGCCTTAGCAGCTACACAGTGCCAGGGTATGCTGAGATGTGTAGTTCCAGAGCATCTGGAGTACCACAGCTCGTCTAACACGGAACTAGTATATTAAACTGAAAGCATGTTAAGTAACAGTATCACCTGTCCCGGCAAAGAGCAAACCATACATTCAGATGTTGCTCTATCACTGCAAAGTTTGGACTTGGTAGCACATGTGCACCTGTATATTGAATGAAGGGAGGAGGGTTGGGATCCAAATATCCATCTAGTGTTTAAACTTTAAATAAATAGCAATTGGGGGTTAAGCCCCTGAAAATATTGCATTTTTTGAGCTTGATAAATTAGAGATCACCACGGCTTCTAGTGAAAAAACTCTGTATTCAAAAGCGAGACGCTTAATAAACAGGCTCTTATATATCTAAGTTATCCACCCAGCCAGCAGTGCAGGGCCATTATTATTATTATTATTATCCTTTATTTATATGGCGCCATTCACTCTTAGCCATAGAACACTATCCATAGCATTTGGTTCCAAGGGAATTCAGTCCCAAACAGTTCTTTTTTGGTTGTTACTGTATATTGCAAATAAAAAAATAATAAAATAAAATAAATAAGGATATTTAGGAAAGAAAAATGGAAACTTTCCTATACAGACCACACCTAACAAACAAACAAAAACATTTAACATTATTACCTGTCCCCCTTTCTTCCCAGACTTGCGAGGGTTGCAGATCTCATGTTCATTATCAGATGAGTTCTGCTCAGATGAGCAATTTGTAGTCCTCTGGCGAGAGGAGCATCGCACCCCATCTGCTAACTAAAAACAAACCATATTTAGAAATGATTCCTATTACCTTTCAGTGGGATACATACTATAAGATTATCTGTCCAATTTTTCTGGTTGGAATGAAAATCTGGTAATGTATGATAGCAAATCACAATTGATCATTTTTGCCCATTTTCCAGGTTTTGGTAGCAAATGCATACCTCCCAACATGACCCTCTCCAGGAGGGGGTATGGGTCAACTCAACTTAGGTCGACAGGCATTAGGTCGACCACTGAAGGGCGACATGGGCATTAGGTTGACATTCACTAGGTCGACATGGACCTTAAGTCGACATGCACTAGGTCGACAGGTGAAAGGGTCGACATGAGTTTTTGGACTGTTTTTGGTGTAGTTTTCTTCGTAAAGTGACGTTGAACCCCAATTAGTGCCCCGTGTCCCCTCGCATGGCTCGCCATGCTTCGGGCAAGGTGCCTCGCTTCGCTCGGCACAAGTTACCGTTCCAATAGTGGTCCACGTGGATCGTCAAGTATGGAAAAAATCACCAAAAATTTTTTTTTAACTTCGACCTTTTGACCTGTCAACCTAGTACATGTCGACCTAATGACCATGTCGACCTATTGACCACGTCAACCCACTTCATGTCGACCTTCGGTGGTTGACCTAATTTGTGTCGACCTAACGACCGTATCCCCCAGGAGGGACAGAACGCTCTGCTCCTGGACTTCCCTCTTAATGTATGATTGGCATCACCTGTGGTGAAACACCTTTCTTATCCACTAACCTGTTCAAAACAAGTGCCAGCAATCATAAATTAAGAGAAAAGTCCAGGGGCAGAGCATTGTGTCCCTCCTGGTGAGGGTAATGTTGGGAGGTATGGCAAATGGTTCATTGTCATTTTCTCCAATACATTACCAGATGTTTGATCCAACAAGAAAGACTAGACAGATAATCTTGTAATGTGTATCATTGTAAGTACAATTAGATGTAGGAATTCTCTACCAAGAGAACTGGTGATTGTTAATTCGTTAGGTGGACTCAAACAGATAAAATGAGTTTATGACAAGAAACAATATCTCTAACTATTAGATGCTATTATTGGGATATTTGTGCCCCACAGATCAGAAGTTGTTGGCAACTATCTTGCAGGTTTGGTTTTGCATACCACTGGATCTACACAGCTGGCACATGCCAAAGGTTCAACCTAATGAGCCTTTCACTGCTGACATTTTATTTGAATGTATGGGCATTCCAAAGGGGAAGGGCTTTGACTACCCAAGCTCAGCCAGCAAAAAAACACTAAAAAAAAACAAAACCAGGATATATCTTTTGCTGAACTTTCATATGCATTTGAGAACCAACCTAACCAAGTGCTTATTTTAAGTCTCCTATTTCAAACCAAAACAAATGCCGGACATACATTATACAATTATCTGGGCTCCCGTCAGCTATTGGACAAATAATTGTACTGTACATTTGCGCAAAACGATCTCAAAATATCCACCGACTGAATGAATCCTCCATCATACCAGTCATGAGGCAATGAGATTGATGAAAAACCCCCAAAAAGGTTAATTTCTAAAGCGGTAGCAATGGGCATGAAACATATATTATGGGCTACATCAGTCACATATTAGATTTAACAGGGCAAGTAAAGTAGGCCTGTCATGAGTCATGTGAAGGAACTGGTATACTAAGATGCCCCCCCAACTAAGAATCCAGAATATACTGTAGTCTGCTCCATACATTAGTCACTCAGCTTCCATATAGTCTGCTCCATACATTAGTCACTCAGCTTCCATATAGTCTGCTGTATACATTAGTCACTCAGCTTCCATATAGTCTACTCCATACATTTGTCACTCAGCTTCCATATAGTCTGCTCCATACATTTGTCACTCAGCTTCCATATAGTCTGCTCCATACATTTGTCACTCAGCTTCCATACAGTCCGCACCATTTATTAGTCACTCAGCTTCCATACAGTCCGCTCCATACATTAGTCACTCAGCTTCCATATAGTCCGCTCAATACATTAGTCACTCAGCTTCCATATAGTCCGCTCCATACATTAGTGACTCAGCTTCCATATAGTCCGCTCCATACATTAGTCACTCAGCTTCCATATAGTCCGCTCAATACATTAGTCACTCAGCTTCCATACAGTCCGCTCCATACATTAGTCACTCAGCTTCCATACATTAGTCACTCAGCTTCCATACAGTCCGCTCCATACATTAGTCACTCAGCTTCCATACATTAGTCACTCAGCTTCCATATAGTCCGCTCCATACATTAGTCACTCAGCTTCCATATAGTCCGCTCCATACATTTGTCAATCAGCTTTGTCACTCAGCTTCCATGCAGATTTGCACAGTAAGCCGCTGCAAGAAGTCACAAGATGGCCGTCTGCGTCTTTAGGTGCATTTGACAACAATCAGAACAGGTTTGAAGTAAATAGGATTGCTGAGACTATGGCGATGAATGCAAAGTGCCTCCAGGACAGTCGTCACTTCACGGCCAGTAACACTGCTAACTTCCCCTCACACCACATAGAGGTTACGCACCCCATTAAAGATGCTATTGGAGTGTGATGCAGTGGCACAGGACAAAGAATTGATCCTCTCACTATGATGGGGGAGGGGGGGGGGGATGTATCAAGCAGTGTAAAGAGAGAAGAAGTAAACACGTGGAGAAGTTGCCCATAGGAACCAACAGCTAACCTACCGAGCAAGCATTTACCGAGCACAGTCTAGACTGAATCGGATTGGTTTGCGATGAGCTGATGACAGGAGCCATGAAGTGAGGAGGAGCAGCCAGGAAGCCCCATTAATAGTAACATGGCGCCCCAGCAGCACAGCAGAGTATCCGTACTGGGCTCCTGTCACAGTGACAGAGGAAGAAAGTGGTTACAAAGCTATGAAATACTGAAGCTCCTATCCTGCTTATTACCATAACTCACACACACTATAGTGCAAAACAAAAAGACTTTAGGCAGAGATTCAGGAAAATCAGGAAACGATGGCTGTGAATAAATATATTTTTACTGTACGTTATTTTCAAACATTCTTTTGTACATTTCATTTTTGTTTTTTATTTGAGTTTCCAATTTCTTGAAAGCAAAACTAACAAGAAGAAAAACCAGACATACAAGAGTATAGGAAGACTCAACACAGATAGTACAGTGTGCAGAAATCCTTTCATTACAACAGGAAATCCATGAGAAGATTTAACTAAGTAAACGGCTAATGCAAGTGAGAAACAGATGTAACAAATGGGGCACAAAGACAGATAGAGATGTCAACATTAAGGGCAATGGTCATCTGAAGATCTCTGATTCTACTGTAAAGCTGTTATTTTTATTCATATAGCTCATATCTACTGCGAGATGTATTCACTGTCAAATGAGAGAGAGAGAGGGGAAAAAAATGCCTAAATATCAAGACCAGAATATTTATAGGGGGAAAAAGGAGACATCAAAAATGAATTCAACCTAAATATAGAACTGCGCAGAGTTCAACGGCATCCGAGAGTCAGGTTAGGACAGCGTTTGCACTGTCCATTCAGCACTAGCTGAACTTTAACGGTCAATCAAGGAATCCTACAATGGAAGCTTTCATACTTATCATAGTGTCCCCCTGTCCCCCCGCCTCCCTCAGCGAAGAACCCACACGCTAGACTTCACCTGCTCCAAATGCTAACATGAAGGCAACGAAACACAAATACAGACATAACCAAATACCTGCCTGCAAATGACACCGCACATGTGTAATATTACATTACTGTCCAAATGCTGAATCGCCTGCTATGTGATTAATACTATGATCTTGGAACGGTTTTTAACCCTTGGAGTACAAACAGACCAGCTAACATCTACCCGAATCCTGTCCTCATGCAGTGTATGTACAAATGCATAATTAAAACATAACGGGTGGAATACACTTGTTTAGCCAGACATAGCCAGTGCAGCTGCAGCAGTGCTATATCTGAGTGACCTTATATCTGAGACTATACATTGCAGCCAGCTCCAATGGCTGGCAGAACATAAGTATAGACCTTTAATGTGGCAGGTTCATCCTTCAGCGACATAACTATAGCCATTGGCTACACTGTACCACATATTACTAACGCATGACACTTTCTATATACTGCCCTAGGATATCAGCCATCAAATACTGTATATGCATGCTTAGACTCGGAACTCCTGTAGAGGAATTTTAAGCGCTTCATAAAGGGATTATTCTGTGCATTTCACTATTGATTGTCCATCATTTGGCATTGTGGGCAGACCCACTGGGGCACTAAGGAACACAGACCAGACCTCTTGCCTCACAAGCAGAAGGGCACTTTATGCATTTATATGCTGTTTATAATTTCAAGTGATATTTACACTGCTCTATCCAATAATATTTTACTGTTGATTGTCTATGTAAATTGATTGATTTATTCTATTAAACAGTGTTATTTTTGATACACGAGTTGGATTTTTGAACTATAGAATTGGTTAAGGTGCTGCTCATTTTGCTTACAGTGGTTTATAGAAGTTTTCTAAAGGGGAACTAGTTTAACCCCGAGTTATAGGCCCTACACACTGGACGATATTACTGAAAGATATGGACGATCGCGTTCATTAATGAACGAGATAGCGTTCATATCTTTCAATGTGGAGGCACCAGCGATGAACGATGCGCGGCCCCGCGCTCGTTCATCACTGGTGTCCCGTCGCTTGTGCATGCAGGCCAATATGGACGATCTCGTCCATATTTGCCTGCACTGCTATGGAGCCGGGGGGAGTGAAGAAACTTCACTCCCCCCCCTTCCCCCCCCCGCACCGGGTCGCCCATCCGCCATCGGGCAGCTTGGCGGCGTATCGCATAGTGTGTAGGGCCCTTTAGCAGCCTTCCAATTTTAAGTAAACATGGATTTGGCATTGTATCCATTCTTCTAATGGATAAGTAAGGTGTGTCACCACAGGAGATGGCAATAGTAGAGAAAGAGGGAAGTCCAGGAGCAGAATATTCTGTTCCTCCTGGAGAGGGTCACGTTGGGAGGTATGCATTATCTAATACAACACCAACCATCCACTCAACCACTGCCCCATCATCATCTAATCCTGCATTACAAATTCAACCAATTTCCAAACCACATCAACTGCCCACCAAACTCAACTACTGCCCCACTCATCAAATTACACTGCCAACTCAACAACTACACATACTAATCTAATACACTACCATTAACTCAAGCAATGCCCTATCACAATCTAACAACTGCCCCATTCACCTTTAATATCACCCCCCCCCCCATAAACTCAATCATTGTCCCACCCTTCTCTAATACCACACCACCAACTCAACCAATGCCCGTCCTCTAATATCCCACCACATACTTAACCAATAATAGTGTTCATTCTATCACCCTGCACCCAATCAGTGATAAGGGCATATTTTATTTTTGAAAGGCAACATTTTATACATGATGTATCTCTACAGTAGATATACCGATACATCATGTCTAAAATGTTGCCATTCAAAATGAAACTATGCCCCCCTTACTGACTAGGTGAAGGGTGCTAGAAGGAAAACTACAATATCCCATCATAATCTAATACCCCACTACACACTCAACCACTCACCCATACGCACTGAATGTTGGGTACACACTTGACGATATTTTGAATGATGTGGCCGATTCAGACAGACCGGAACGTCTGTCCAGTGTGTATGCACTATGTCGGTGACGATGTGCGCTCCGCGCGTTGTCAGCGACATCCCCAAACGCAGCATGGTCCCCATCGTCGCTCCCGGCATCAGCAAATGTGCCGACAACCCTGACGGGTCCTGTAACCACCAATATCACTGGGTACAGACATCGTCTAGTGTCGACCCAGCTTAAGACTCTACGGCCAACTAAACCAAACTACTGCCCCATCATCTAATTCCAAACCACCAACACTTTCTGCTTATACAACGCCAGCACAAAAACTGCCCACATCCTCGTCTAGTACCCCAGCCTTGTGTAATATCACAGCCTCAGTCAATGACCTACGCTACCTCACCACGAACTTCATCACTGCACCATCCTTGTCTAATACCCCAACAGACAACGCAGCCAGGAATTTACCAGGTCTAGCAGCTGGTAAATTCCAGTGTCTCAGTCCCAACCCTGGTAAAGAGCAGGGTTGGGGACCTGGGACTTAGTCCCGGGTAATTTGCACTCACATACACACAAACGTCCTGGGTTCATGCGCATTCATGTGCAAAACCCAGTACTTTTGTGATAGTGTGAAAGGGGCATTAATCGGCCACTGCCTTGTCCTTGTCTAGTTATCCGGTCTCTAGGTCGACCACACTTAAGTGGACAGTAACTAGGTCCACATGTTGTAGTTCGACATGTCAAAAGGTCGACATGAGTTTTTCGCAATTGTTTTCTTTTTTTTAACTTTTTTGTCCACATGGACTACGATTGGGAATAGTAACCTGTGCCAAACGCAGCAGTAGCGGAGCAAGTCATCTTGCCCAAAGCATGGTGAGCGAAGCAGCCATGCGAGGGGACACGGTGCACTAATTGGGGTTCCCGGTCACTGTACGGAGAAAACTACACCCAAAAAAATAAAAAACTCATGTAGACCTTTTGACCTAAAGACCCTGTCGACCAATAGTGGTCAACCTAGACACTGTCGACCCTCCATACCACACCCCCTTGTCTATTACCCTAGCCCTCAATTAATAAACCTCATTTAGTACAATTGAGTAAACAATCTAAATCCTATACCCAAACTGCCAATATACTGTCCACTCACAGTCATATAGAACCAAAGTCCATTAACCTTGGAGTTTTAAGCAGATAATTGCACCGAATTTCCTCTGCATCTCAGTTTTTGATGAAATTATAAAAAATGCTCACATCCAGTTTAGTATCTTAGTGGTTTTACTGTCCATTCAGCACCATTTGAGCTCTAACATTCAGAGATTTACTACAATGCTAGTCTTCATGCTTTGCCTCTAGGGACCCATGCTCATCTAATAGTAGACCATTAACTAAACCACTGCTCTATCCCTCGTCTATTACCCCACTACCTATTCAAACACTGACACATTCTCAACTAAAACCTGACCACCACCAACCCAAATGGAGTGTCATACTTATCAATACCCTACTAACCCAACCACTGTCCCATCCTTATCTAATACTCCACCAACCCAACCACTGTCCCATCCTTATCTAATACTCCACCAACCCAACCACTGTCCCATCCTTATCTAATACTCCACCAACCCAATCAATGCCGCATTTGTGTCTAATATCCCACCCAACCAACCACTGTCTAATATTCCACCACTGTCTCATCTTTATCTAAGATGCCACCAAACATATCCTTGGTGAACACACAATCACCAGCCCCACCATTGCCCTCTTACTACCTAACACCTCACCAAGGCAACCTCTGCCACATCCTTGTCAAATACCCAATCACCAGCCTAACCACTGCCTCATTCTTGTCTAATACCACATCACCAATCCAACCACTGCATCATCCTTGTCTAATACCCCTTCACCAACCAAACCACTGCATCATCCATGTCTAATACCCCACCACCAACCCAATAATTCCCTCATCCTTGTCTAATACTCCACCACCAACCCAATTATTCCCTCATCCTTGTCTAATACTCCACCACCAACCCAATTATTCCCTCATCCTTGTCTAATACTCCACCAACCCTAACAATGCCTCAGCCTTGTCGAATGCCCCACCACCAACCCAACCACTGCCTTATAGCTTTGCTGAATACCCCATCCCCAACCATTGCCTCATCCTTCTTGAATACCCCACTAACCCAACCACTGCCTCATCCTTGTCTAATACTCCAAGATCAATGCAAACACTGCGCTATCCTTGTTTAATACCCCATCACCAACTGAACCACTGCTTTTCATTTTGTATACCATTGCACCTTAAACCACTGCCCGATCACTGTATCCCAAGTCTACGCAAACCCCGACAACCACTGCCAAAACCCTTGGCAAATACCCCACTAATTTATCCAGTGGTCTAGTAACTCAAAGTCATTTATCTCATCTCTGCCTACTACCCCAGAAACTCATCTGTATATAAGACCAAACCCACTGACATATAGATCCCCACCTTTATCCAGCATCGCACTCCATTTCCCCTCCCTCTGCCCATCTCCGTCCAGCACCCCTCTAGATGCGCAGCCGGCTCTGCCCCAGCCCTACATAACCGCATGGCGACCCGGAGCCCGCACCTTTCTCTTCTTCATGGAGAACGTCCCGGTCCTCTCGCCGCCAAAACTCTCCAAGTAGTATCTAAAACTTTTCCAGCAGCCCCCTCACCGGCCCCGCCCAAAGGTTCTGTGCGAGCGTCATCCACACACACACTCTCGCACACACGGCGAACCGGCCTGCGTCTGACGTCACGCGGGCGGCTCCGGTGAAACCAACAGCGCGGCAGCCATCTTGAAAAAGGGAAAAACTACAGCAAGATCCGCGAACGTGTCATAAAGCGTCCATGTTGGAATCTGGCAAGAGGTCACTTAACTGTTTCAGGCCCTGGTATACTGCAACGTTGCATCAACCTAGGCGAATGCTGTTGAAAATTGTTTTTGTTACGCCTTTAAGGAACTTTAAGAATGGTACTGAATCTGAATGGTACTGAATATAAATATAGACCTAAACTGATACATATTTTATTATAAGGATAGGGTTAAAAAATAGCGATGGTAGAAAATATTTGCTATTGGCACTTGTTACAGCCATAGGAAATCTTATATCGCTGTGATTTATATATAAAGGTGTGCATGGGCGGCTTTCTGGCGATAGCTTTTGGCTGAGGTAATGCTGAGTACACATCGGCTGATATATTCAATTGAGCGGTCGACATATCAATGGCGCATAAGCAAATGTGTACCCCTGATATGTCTGCGAATGACGTCGTACACAGACATATTGCGTCGGCTCTGCAGCAGAGTTGATGAGGGCAATATATTTGCAGATACATCGGCGCATCGTGCTGTGTGTACAAAACCGCCCATACACTTGCTGCAGGGAACACCAGTGACAACTGCATCACAAACGGGCAGGTCACTGTGGCTTTGCTACTGTACAACATACTAGGGACACTGTATGGCATGATGTATATACTGCCGCCTCTGTATGACATAATGGGCCTGATTCAGTTGCGGACGCAACTGCCATCGCAGCTGCAGTCTCTCACGGTTCACAACTTGTTAATGTCTACAACTGCTAAATGTCTTGGCAAATGTCTATAAAGCTTACCCGAGCATAGGGCCGCCCACTGGGGCCTTCTCACATCCATCCGACAACGTACAATAGCGTAATCATCAGTAACACCAATGCAGATCAGGCAGCCACTGAGTGAGTCCAACCAGCCTCAAACTCTGCAGCTCACCTGACAGGCAGAGAGCTCTCGTGCTACGGGGAAGAACGCAAAAGCCTAATTCATGCACGCCCATGAAAAGGTGTTTCAATGGTCCTGAAACGCCTGGATTCATCCGACCACCTCCTGTTACATTCCTTAATGCTGGCTGCCTGTCACTCACTTTGCGAGTGATTCCTCTGTGCAAGCGGCATCGCAAATCAATCATTGAAGGAGCACGGTGCGGCGTTAGTGCATGCGCAATGGATAACAATCGCTCCACTTGCTTAAATATCATCCGTTGCATCTGATAGTGTAGGAGCTTCCGCAGTTTAGTATATATATATATATTGATTCACGTTTTTCGCATTTATTAAGATATTTACTGTTAATCACAAAATGAGTTGATATGTCCTTAAGAAAAATGTGCAGAGCTGGTCAGAATGTTGTATTTGCTGAATAATCTTGTTTTAAGGCATGACTTGTACAAGACAAATGCAACATTAAATGTATTGGAAATGTATCTAGGACGGACAAAGCAACACCAGATATATCCAAGGCTAATTGAGAAGAATAAAGAAATAAATCTTTTGAGTTTATGTCCGAAAGACTGATAAACGAAACAATAACCATTTTCAAGGCTGTCCTAGTTGCCACTTCTAACATTGTATAACAATCGATGTATTTTCAAGACATACATGGTGTATTCTGATTGGCTAAATATATTGGCAAGCATAAACCCTTTGTGTTCAAGCTATAAATAATAAAGCCATGACGGCCCCCAAACAGATCAACTATGAACTGCTTAGGTTACACAATGATCCGGTGTCACTTATTCATTCACTGATCTCCAACCGGTTGCTAAGGGAAACAGCATTCTGACTGATGACTGAAGAGAGTTCATAATCAGACCTATTGTTAACATACCCTATCATTTTGGGGATCTCGTCCAGGGATATTCCAGCATCTCCTCCACTGGCAATAAATCCTCTGATCTTTCAGGAACTGCTGATAACAAACAAAACCGGTAAGTGAGATTTACTGTGTAGATTTCTACCTGCTCACTTGAACTCAGCGCTTCTTGTGTAAATCAAGGGGAAGTCCAGTCGAGAAGGTCAGAGAATATCTTAAAGAGCCCAGCGTCAGTCAGAAGAAATTTTTTTTAAGGTACCATACATGTATGTTATATTGTTGAATTGTGTTATATTGTTGAATTATGTTATATTGTTGAATTGTGGGTAAATAATTTCAGATAATTTGTCACAAGTGCACAGGGGGAATTAATCAAGTATGCAGAAAACTTTTAAATTGTGCAAATACTGATGTGTGTTTGTTGAGAAAATAGAGCCGTTTTATAAAAGTGGCGCATGGCCAAGATATGTTCTAATGCTGATAACCAGTTTGAATTGATAAATAACCAAAGAGGTGTATGCAAATCTTGTACCTGTGTTGTTGTGTTAAGAAAATATAAAGGGTCTGTAGCACCAAGATTGCTGGCAATTACAGGCACTGAAGTCTCATTTGGTTATGTGGAAAATGATGATGAATTTTATTGTACAAAAGGTTGTCATTTTAAAAAGAGAATTGTTGGAACATTAAGAATGATTGATTTAACATCATAACCTATTGGCCTAGGAACCACATAATTCCAGGTCTAAGACCCATGTGCCGTGCAGTCTCCAACAGCTGCCGTGCACGCAGATAACAGATATAGGATTTACTGTCATCTTTGTTTTTGTATCCTTGCACTGTTATATGTACTCTGTCAATATGCTTTTGAAAAGGTGGGGGGGAGTCGGGTTGTCTGCTGAATAATGAAACTAGATTCTCCTACACACACTGATAGGTATTTCTCACATCCAAGCATTCCCGGTGTTAGCTGTTACTTTCTGAAGAGAAACAAGCATTAAACTACAACAGGGATACTGATACAAGCAGGAGTCCATATAGGCAGGGGGATAGACCCTTGGAGTAACTTAACAATAATATTAGGGACGCATCTCAGTGATCCAGAAGAAATAATCTATTATGCAGGTCTCACTTGGGGAGCAGTACTAACAAATTCTCCACCAACACAGGGAGGAAGGGGCAACACTACAACCCCAGTCATTTGTCCACAGACAGATTGAAGAAGCTCTTTTGGAGATTCTTTAACAGGAGATTTTAATTCCCTCATAAGGAGTTATTAAAATACCACATCAGGATGGGTTCAAACCCGTGGATATTGTTAATAACAAGGAGGGAAGCAAAGCTTTAAAAGGAGATTTTAAGTCCCTCATAAGGAGTTACTAAAATACCACATCAGGAGGGGTTCCGCGCACGTTCACCCAGGCATGGGAGCGCGGTCTGTAAAGATGTCAGGGCCCGACAAACCCGTGGATATTGTTAGTAACAGGGAGGGGAGGAAAGCTTTGAAAGGAATAAGTAAAATTTTTAAAAGAGCAGGTTTTCCGTCAGAAGGGACACCAGACTTAGAGAAATGGGAAAAATTTGCCTCCTGTAACAAGAGTTGGATAATTAAGCATAATAGTAGAGATCAAGCATCCATCTGGATCACTGTAGCAAAAGAATTAGGAGCAGAGAATAGAAGAAGAGATGAGGAAAATGATTTCCCCATTGTACCAGAGTACTCAATAGCACCACAACCAGCGTTAAACTCACTGCCTGTAATTGCAGCAACAGCACCTGCACACTATACCCCACCCCTATACCCAGACATGCATGCACACCAAGGTACCCCTAGTATGAACAGAATGCAATTACCTACAAGCTCACTAAAAGTGAAATTAAAAAGATACGAGCAAGGTTAAAAGAGTGACGAATAATCAGCCCTATCTTAGAAGGATCTGTGGTTGAAAATCCGAATGATTTACCTGAGCTATGTGTACAGAGTATGCCCCAGTGTCCTGATACTTCATCACAAGAAACCCCAACAAGGTTAAAGCAAAGAAATTTTCTACCTAATGCTTCCCTCATGTTTAAACGAGTGGTAGACACCTGCAATCAAGCTGAGTCCAGTAAACAATTGTCCACAATCAGGAACTATAGGCGAAAGGGTGCAAATCAGGTGAAGAGGAGAAGCAAGGGGTCAAGACTGAAGGGTTAAAACATGCTTTATGAACTCTTATGTGTTTGCAATGGATGCGTGCTGCCCTGTGTTAGATGCCTTTGTCTCTCATACAGATACCAGGCTTGTGTGGGTCTGGCATCCAAGGTCAGCTCTATACTAGATGAAACCTGCTTTTTCTACTTCTGTGTGTTACTAAAAGATCTTGTGTTAAGTTCCATCTGATGCAACGTATATAACATCTGCCTAGCAACTGCTATATCCAATTATGTTATGTCAAGTATTAACCACCCCTACGTACCCCACTAGGGCACCACCCCTAAGCCAATGAGCCCTGTTACACTTATCAGTTACACCCTTATGTGTTCTCTTTTTATACCAATGTTAAACATTCAATAAAACAGTGTGAATTCTTACTGCTTGTGTTGTGCATGTACCTTGTGGCTAAGAGTTTACACTCCAGACGTCTAAGAGGCCATCACATCGAGGGTTAAGGTATAAGGGCAAATCCTTTCAGCTGGGGGCTACGTCCGCGATTCAGTGATCGTCCCTGAATGGTAAAAATAGAGAATTTATTGTCTGTCTTTGCCATACAGGATTGCGGTCATACACTGAAGCTGAATCCGTGTCAGTGTTCCGGGAACACGTGACAAGGTAATATTTAAGTCCGGGACTTAATATTACGAAGTTTTATGTAAAAGCATAAAACAGGTATCAGGGATACCATAGAATCTTTAATGTCTGGGACTTAAAGAATACGTCTGAGAAAGGACCCGGGGTCCAAGCGCAATTCTCCAAAGACGTTAGTATCTGGGATACTAAAAAAACATAGACCTGGGGTCTATACGTAACGTAGAGAATACCCCGATTTGATCGCCTATATATTTTTGTATGTTGTAGTGAGATAAGTTCTTATATTTGGTCCAGACGGCTGGTAAGTTTTCGTCTGCCAGATATCTTCACTCAAACACTTTTCTTGCTTCCTGTTTAAAACGCTGTATTTTTCTGACATCTTGTACGAAGGTAAGCGTACCCGTCAAAAGATTTCATGTTCTCATTATACAGATAATATTGTGATATTGTCAATGACTAATTAACTGGTTAGCTGATGCATGTATAGTAGAGTTGTAAATTTTAGATATTTTCCTTTAAAGTTGTACTGTTGATTTATATTACTGTCTGACAATGGGCTCTAGTCAGAGTAAAAAACTGCATATCCCCCGCCCCTCCCTGGTGAGACATGCAAGATGTATGTTGCCCGTAACTCTACCTCAGAGTATTATTTAGTTAACCCATGGGTGGATAATTTAGCGGGATGGACAGAGAAAGCAGGACAGGACCCATTCCTACGGGAAGGCAGTAATTACCTTTTCTATATGGAGATTTAAGAAAAAATGTCAGTTCCCAACAGCACAGAAGCGAGGCTGCAGAGAGATCCCTCTCGCCTCCCCCCTTTGCATTCCAATGTATCCTGCGCTCAGAGACACAAATCTCTTGGCAGCAGTAACCCTTTCACACTAGATGGGATTGCCTCCAGCTCCACTGCTGGAGGGTGCGTCCACTAGCTCTATCCCTAGCACCAATAACCCAGAGTTTAGATAATAGTAAAACACTGTCCCAAGCCCACTATTACCCTCGATGGCTGTATATCTTATTTGCGCAAAGCTTGCAAAGGACGCAGCTATACACATATGAAGGAAGTCTTTAAAGCCTGTGTTTTTTTGCCTGTCGCTGTAGCTTGTAAACAGAAACCTTCATAGTCTGTTACTGCGTTTTAAAAAAGGTTTAAGGACTGCTGGACAGATGACGCTGGCTTACCTTTGCTTAACTCAGAAAGCTTACTCACTTCCCCACTCACTCATAACTATCAGAACCCCAGACGCTTTGACAGACAGAACCAACCCCGCAGTCAGGGAAGATTCCAAAGACCCCGTGCACTGACGGGGCCCGGAGGAGGGTATCCCAGCCTTTATTCAACTCACCCGTCATAGTAAAGATTCACCTCTGCTGCCACTTATTATAAATGGAAGTAAAATTCCCTTTTTAGTGGACAGCGGTGCAACAACCAGTGTTTTGTGTTCTGACCTATGCAGTATCCCCTCTCACCAGAAAAGATAGAAGGTCCCCGCCCCGTGATACAGCAATTCTTACAACAGGGTATTCTCAGACATATTGTATCACCATACTGTACTCCTGTGAACCCTGTTGCCAAAGCTGATGGTAGTATAAGATTTGTACAGAATCTCAGAGCAATCAATCAGCTAATTGTCCCAATTGCACCAATTGTTCCAGATGTAAACTCACTCATTTCTGCAATCCCTGCAGATGCTGCGTTCTCTGTAATTGATTTGAAGAATGCCTTTTTTTTCAGCATACCTGTAGATTCACAGACACAATTACTTTTGCCTTTTCTTTTGAGGGTAAACAACTTACCTGGTGCAGATTATTGACGCACCTGTTGTCTCCAGGCCACATTGAGGCCCTGGCAACCTCACCATGGTTCAGTCCTGCTACAGTATGCAGATGATCTGCTGCTCTGTAGTAAAACTGAGGAGGCCTGCCGAGAGGATGGTGTTTCATTACTAAACTGGCTTTGTGAATGTGGACACAAGGTGTCCAAAATAAAAATGCAATGGTGTAAAAAGCATGTTGATTACTTAGGTTTTGTGCTCACTCAGGGAGAGAGGAAAGTCAGTCCACAACGCATACAGTCTGTATTGGGCCTGGTCACCCCAACTACCCAGAGGGAACTACTGTCCTTCCTGGGTATGGTAAATTACTGCAGACAGTGGATATCTGATTGCTCTTATTGTGATAACATTTTGAGACAAGCCACACTGAAGGACAAACCTAAAACTGTACAATGGTCACAAGAAATGTTAACTGCATATGAAAGTTTAAAATGTATGTTGATGAAAAGTCCGGCACTTGGCCTCCCCAATTATGTACTACCTTTCCATCTATATGCAAGGGACAATTGTAAAACCATGGCGGGGGTGCTCACACAGTTTCATGGAGGGAAGTTGCGCCCCGTGGCATTTTTTTCCCAAAGTCATGCCAGTGTCTGTGCAAGGTGTGCCTGCCTGCCTCAGGGCTTTGGCAGCCTGTGCAATGGTTGCAGAAATGGCCACTACCCTCACTTTAGGCCACATCACAGTACTCCACACCACACATGATGTCCTGGCAATACTTAAAGGCTTACACACAGCACATGTCAGCACAACGCCTTAGTGGATATGAAGTACTCCTTTTGAGTAACCCTACCCTTACCATCAAGTACACTGCTAGTTCTTCTGGCCCTGCACCCATTCTCAATACCCTTTTAGGCTTGAAAGGTCCCGAGGATGAACCACCCGACCTACATGACTGTGCTGCTTCTATTGAAGCTGAAACTTCTCCCAGACTTGACATGTCTCCCGTTCCCATACCAGGCGCAGACATAGTTTTTGTTGACGGCTCCTGTAGTAGGCCCAATGACAGTGCATACCAGGCTGGCTATGCCATTGTCACCCTCCCTGACACTGTGTTGGAAACCCTGCCAATACCTTATCAGTCCGCGCAAGCTGCAGAACTCATTGCACTCACTAGAGCATGTCCCTCCCTTTACAACGTCCATCTGCTCACTCAACTTCAAGCTGCTGCGACTAATACTGATCTCTCCGACTGGACTTACCCAATTCTGCAGAAAAAATCCTAAATCAGGATTAATCTGCAAAGAGGGGAAACCCTGTATACCCCAGTCCAGTGCCCCTTTGCTCGTTGCCCAGTGCCGTGGTGTTGGTCACCGTGGTGAAGCCACAACACTCCTCCTACTAACCAATGATTTTTATGTTACTAATGCCAAATCACTTGTGGACCAGTATGTTAGCAGATGCATCACTTGCCTCAGGAACAACCCTAATAAAGCTAAACACCAGCATCTTGAATACCCCACAGAAAACTCTAGGTTACTCACCCTTTGAAATACTAATGGGTAGACCCTTTTCCTACACCCTGGGCTAAGAAACCACTAGTAATACAGGAAGGAGATCTAGAACTCATCAGAGAAGAGTATGTCAGGTCCCTGATAACAAAACTGAATGAAATTGAACATGAGGTTGTTTGTAAAAACCCTTTTGAATCCACAGGAACCTACACACCCCTTTAAAGTCGGAGACAGAGTCGTGGTGAAGGTGCTCCCCAGGAACAAGAGCCCAGGAGACTTCACCTATGGTCCAGAGACAGAGGTCGTAGCAGTTACCCGGACAGCAGTCCTGACAGAGGAAAATCCTGCCTGGATCCATGCATCCCGAGTAAAAAAGGTTCCTAGACCAGACCTAGAGAGGGAAGCAAGTGATTCCAGTGAGGTACGAACCGGGGCAGACAGCCCTGACCTCCCACCTAGCGAAGAAAGAAGAACAGAAGAAGATGAGGAACCTGTCCCCTATCTCTATCCTGGGGACTATCTCGATAGCCCTACTGGCCCTCATTCACCTCACAATATGTGAAGTCGACATCACACAAACAAATGGGATCCCCACCTTGTGGTACAATTCCTCCAACACACACGTAGCCACATATATCCTTGATTATTTCATGTTCCCTAAACTTGCTGACAACAAACATTTCATACAGCAGAAAAGGAAATCAGGAATGTCTGAGACAGTATATATTTGTGTTACTGACGAATGGTACTATGACATTAGATATTATGGATCTAATTGTAATTCCTGGGAAGCTGTGGGGTGGAATACAGGAACAGATTGGGGATATCGCCCATCAGCTGCCAGAAACAGATATGGTCAACATCTGAACTTACTTCAAAGATTGTCCATTAATTTTTGGTTGGAATGGATGAAGTATAGTGCTAACAAACACAATAAAAGCAACTGTTATGTCTGTGGCAAATCTAGGCCCCACCTAGGTACAGTGCCCCTTAATATACCCCTAGAACAGGAAAATTGTTTTTTTTTCAGCCTTTTTAATGATCACCGATGACCCCACTCCTCCCTCTAATACTCCTGTTAATCGAAAGAAAAGAGCACTCCCAGGAGGTAGCTTTGACCCCCACGTATACATTGATGCTATAGGGGTCCCAAGAGGTGTTCCAAATGAGTTCAAAGCTAGAGATGAGGTGGCTGCGGGTTTTGAGTCATTGTTCCCTATAGTAACTGTAAATAAAAACGTAGCCTGGATTAATTATATATATTATAATCAACAAAGATTTGTTAATGATACCAAAGATGCTCTTAAAGGTATAGCTGAACAGCTAGAAGCCACTTCCCAAATGACATTTCAAAATAGAATGGCCCTTGACATGATCCTAGCAGAAAAAGGCGGTACATGTGTTTACATTAGTAAGGTGGAAGGCTGTTGTACATATATTCCTGACAACACTGGTCCCAATGGTAAGGTTACTTTAGCCATAAACAAGTTAGAAACCTTATCCATAGAACTTAAGAAAAATTCAGGTATTGATAACCCATGGAGCCAATATTTTGGGTGGTTTGAAAATTGGAAACAGGCTCTTGTGCAAATAAGCATATTTATACTCATAACTTTAATTCTTTTAGGCATTATAGTTTATTGTATAATTCCCTGTGGAAAGAAACTTACCTCCAAAGGCATTGATAAGGCCCTGATGTATTATGACATAACCACCAGTCCTGTCACCTCCTCTGATAGTGAGGGACCCGACGATTATGTCCAATATCTCAAGAACTGGAGAAACAAGAAAGGAGCCTCACTCAAGAATCATGTCATATAATAATCATGATTCTAAGAGGGGATTGAAGGGTTAAAACATGCTTTATGAACTCTTATGTGTTTGCAATGGATGCGTGCTGCCCTGTGTTAGATGCCTTTGTCTCTCATACAGATACCAGGCTTGTGTGGGTCTGGCATCCAAGGTCAGCTCTATACTAGATGAAACCTGCTTTTTCTACTTCTGTGTGTTACTAAAAGATCTTGTGTTAAGTTCCATCTGATGCAACGTATATAACATCTGCCTAGCAACTGCTATATCCAATTATGTTATGTCAAGTATTAACCACCCCTACGTACCCCACTAGGGCACCACCCCTAAGCCAATGAGCCCTGTTACACTTATCAGTTACACCCTTATGTGTTCTCTTTTTATACCAATGTTAAACATTCAATAAAACAGTGTGAATTCTTACTGCTTGTGTTGTGCATGTACCTTGTGGCTAAGAGTTTACACTCCAGACGTCTAAGAGGCCATCACATCGAGGGTTAAGGTATAAGGGCAAATCCTTTCAAAGACACAGCCTCTACAGCTTTTCATGCCCAGGTGCATAATGTACAGAATAAACTGACATATTTTCCAGAAAGATTGTGTCCGGTATGTCAGTTTTGCGTTCCAGAAGGATATGAACATTGCCCAAATTGTGGAAACTGGATTTCACACCATGAACCACCATGCCAAGATATCTATGCGACTAGAAATACTGAAAGACGGTCATCATTGCCTGTTTCTCTGTATCCAGCACAAGTACAGGGAATACGCAACCCAGATAATGCAGCCAGGACGAACGAACCATACATCGTACAGAGCCAACACCACAAACCATGGTATGGCAATGACCTCGCAAATATAGTTGCAGAGTCCCCAGATCCTAGATAAAACCCAATAGCAGTTTATGCCTATATGGAAAGAATTCAAACCATATGGACACCGGCATGGGTCGACTACCACCAGTTGTGTGAAGCTATACTAGGACCAGCTCAGTAAGCACCATGTTAAAAGCAGATGCAGTAGATGATTGCCCAGCCATAACGGACGTTCCGACAGAGAAAAATAGAACAACTTTTGAAAGTGGAAAGATGTACATGACAAGACTTAAGAGATGGTGTCATGCACAGACACTCAGGGCACCAGCAGCCCCAGATTTGAAACAGGAAAAGACTGAGTCCATCAGAACTTACTATGATAAAGTCACTATACGACACACAAGATGATAGAATATGAAAGTGTGCAACTCCTGTGTCGGCAACAGTGTACTCAGTCACCACTGGCAGTTCGATAAAAGTGACTTTACCCACAGGAGACCCAAGGGTTTCAAGAGCTGTTTTTATGCACAACCAGATTCCTCTACGTTTACTTACAGATCAAGCCATTGCAACGACTGGATTGGGAGGTTAAGCCCTACCCTTGCAAGAAAGCAAAGATGTAACCTGAAATACAAGCTGCTATACAAGACTATCTCTCACAGGAAAAGTAAGACAAAGAGGAACAACAACTCCCAGCATAAACATCATTATGTTAAACACCAGCCTGGGTGGACTTGGACTAAGAAAATGACATGCCAGCAGCAGTGAGAAAGAATATGCAAGTGAAGAAAGGACAAAGTATGAAGAATAATGAATGAATCATAAAGAGAGGTGATTGGAAAAAGAAAAGTTGAGAAACAATATGAAGGTTGCAT
Source organism: Pseudophryne corroboree (assembly GCF_028390025.1). Taxonomy (NCBI): domain Eukaryota; kingdom Metazoa; phylum Chordata; class Amphibia; order Anura; family Myobatrachidae; genus Pseudophryne; species Pseudophryne corroboree. The sequence goes on along the minus strand of NC_086453.1, from coordinate 308,879,537 downwards.
GAAAGTTTGGAGACTAAAGGAAGTCTGCTTTAAGAAGGACAAAGAAAGACATCTGACAAGTGGTCAGTACTACCTGGCAAGATTACAGAGATAATGCCATGATTTAAAGCAACAGAAGCTCCGGGGTTTAAAGCAAATAATAAGGAACAAGACAGAAAAAGTTCCAGAAAACAAATGAATGATGCTTCTTCTGCCAATATGAAGTACAAGCTCCTTCAGGTACTCCCCAGTGAACATAATATCTCCAGAGGAAACAGCAGAAGGTATGATTACAGTCACCTTGCCCACTGGAGAAATACGTCTGTGCCTAATGAATACTGGAGCCAGCACACGCAGAAGACAGCAGAGGGAGATACCACAAGAACTGGTGATATCAGAAATTCTTAAAGGGACAGGAGATGAGAGAAATGCAGTCACCAATACCAGCCCAATTCTTGACCTTGGAGTACATGTCCAGTGACTTTGCTGAAGCACAATGTACTAAAGCTTATCCAAGGAGAATACAGTACACATCAGCAGAAGTTTAACTTTCCAGCAGCTTATCAAAGGAAAGAACAAAAAGCCATTTAGAAGCAAGTTAAAACAGAAGTTCAGTATTGACTCATTCCAGCAGTACCAGTTGTAGAAGAAAGGAAGCAATACTACTGGACCGGAATAGCCCAAGTGATATATCCACAAAACACACAGCTAAATACAGGATGTGAATGAACTGCTGATTGCCACCACTACTAAAAGAAGCACCAAGAAGGGGCAGTGTCCTTAGTGAAGTTTCTGAAAGACCAAGACTGCAGAGCCTCAGAAGGAGAAATTGCAGCTAGTCAAGCAAGAGTTAATCTTCCTAGGACACTCAAGGTACCAGACATCTAACAAAAGTGAAAAGGAAAAGATTCAGACTGCAAGCTAAGATGCCAACTAGTGTCAAGCAAGTCAGATGATCATTCCTGGGCCTAGTAGGACACTACAGAACACGGATACCTCTAGCACCAGTCTACATGCAAGCATTGTATGACAACACTGAAAGGGAGGAGGGTCCGCATCCTACATACAGCAACAGATGAATTAGGCTATTGAACAGTTGGAAACAGCAGTTGCCTCATCTCAAGCCCTAGAACTACCTGACTATTAAAGAAGGAGGCCATACATAGAAGTCCTTATGCAAAATCATGGACTGAGGTGAAGACCAGTGGCCTACAACTTAAGCAAGCTTGACAGCGGTAATCAAAGAGCACCTACCGGCATCAGAGCAGTGATAGCAGCAACAGCCCTAGAAGAGTATAAGAGCACAGACACAGTGATGAATCAGAAGTCCTAGAAGAGGACAAGAGCACAGGCATAGTGCTGAATCATGAACTTATCATCCAGGGTCCACATGCAGGTACAGAGAAGCTTCAACAAGCAAGAACCAAACACCTGTCAGTGGCAAGGCTGACCATGTATGAAGTAGCACTGCCAAAATGTGACAAGTAACCATCAGAAGATGTATTACCCTCAACGCAGCAACCCTTTTCCAACATTAATCAATAAAGGTGTTGAATCTCAAGATTCAAAAGGAGGGAAAATCAGATTATCTACTGATGAATGGGAAAGCCAGAAGTTTCTAATATTCACTCACGAAGGTAAACAATATGGTGGGACACAATTACCCCAAGTCCATCAGATTTCTCAGAGGCAATGGCATTAATCCTGCAGAAATGGAGACCACACTTTACAGACACCCAGTTAGTTCAATATGTCGATGATCTGCTTATTGCTGCACAGACAGAGGAGAAGTGCAAAAAGGAAACAGTATCACTACTCATCTTTTTGGCAGAAGAAGATTGCAGAGTGTCAAAAGACAAGCTTCAGCTAGTACAGAAAAAAGTTGTCTTCTTAGGACACTGCATATCTCAAGGAACAAGGCATCTTACTGATAAAAGAACAAAGGCAATAACTCAAGCAAAAACCCCAAGAACATTAAAAAGGAGGCGTCAGCAGAAAACAGGGACACCATTGAAGAAGCAGTAAGACAACTAAAGCAAACCATAATAACAGCCCCAGCATTGGGATTGCCTGATTACACTGTGTATACAAGTACCTCACGCTGTAACAGAAATATTAAGTCAAGAAAATAGCAAGCATCTTTCTGCAGCCAGACTTACCAAATATGAAGTGATTGCCTAGCCTCATGGAATTAGAGACTTTACCTCTTCCTAATGTCTAAGATACACCACTGGACAATCCAGACATGAACCTGTTCGTCGATGGATCAAGATATTATGATAATGGATCCCCAAAGACAGGATATGCAGTAACAACTGAAACTGAAGTCATAGACTCTGGAGCATTGCTACCAAGTATGTCAGCACAAGAAGCAGAACTCAGCAATGACCAAAGCCTGCATACATGCTGAAAACATGACAGCTAACATCTAGTCCCAAGATTACGCTGTTATATGGAAAAGTAGGGACTTCAAAAGTGCAAACGGAAAACCCATCAAACATGCCAGTTTGATTATGGAACTCTTCAGAGCATTGGAACTACCTAAAAGAATTGGAATAATCAAGGTACAAGCACATACTAAGAGCCAAACCATGGAAGCTAAAGGAAATGCATTTGCAGATGCAGAAGCCAAGAGAATTGCCTTACAATCAAAAGAACTTGAGCAAGTCTTAGTAGCTCAAGACGTGAAGCAAATGCCCAGTGAGAGGAGTTGATCAAAATTCAACAACAAACATCACAAGGAGAAAAGGAGAAATGGAGATGATTTGGGGGCAGAAGAAGATGAACATGGACTTTGGAAATAAAGAGAATTGAAGTACTGTCTACCAGCAGCTCTATTTCCACCCATGTTACAAGTAGCTCATGGACAAGTACACCATTCAAAGGAAGCCATGGTGAATAGAGTACAAGAGCATTGGATAGCTCCAGGCTTCAATAAAGCTGCAACAAACTTTGTAGCAGGATGCTGGATCTGTGGAATCAGCAATCCACGACAAAGAACCAAGACACCTCTAGGAACTATACCCAAAGCCTCTTACCCATTTGAAAGACTACCAATTGACTATATACAGTGGCGACGAAGCAGTCCATATGAATATGTACTAGTAGCAACGGACATGTTTAGTCACTGGGCCGAAGCCTGGCCAGTAAGCAAAAACCACTGCAAAGAAACTGATAGCAGAAGTAGTATGTAGATTTGGGATACCTGAGGTTATAGAATCAGATAGAGGTACACATTTCACAAGAGAAGTCATGCAGCATATAATGAAAGATTTGGGGGTACAGCAGGCCTTCCATGTGCCTTACCAGCCCCAGGCGAGTGGGAGGGGGAACATCTGAACTTTGACCTTAAGCTAAAACTACAGAAAATGACAGAAACCAAAAGAACTTGTCCAGAATGCCTACCTATAGTCTTGTTTAATATTAGGACCACACCCATGAAACCTAGTAAACTGACTCCATATGAAATATTGTTTGGGTCAGCTCTAAGAACAGGTTGTTATTGTCCACAACAATTACAACATAATCATGATGATTTTTACAGGTTATGTACAGGAGGTCTGTAAAACATTGACTAACCTCCATGGCCGAGTGTTTTCTTCCATTCCAGACCCAGAAGGATCAGCTACGCATAAGCTAAATCCAGGAGATTGGGTCTATTTAAAGAGACATGTGAGAAAGACCTTTGAACCAAGATATGATGGTCCATATCAAGTGCTGCTAACCATGTCTACCTTAAATTAAGATGAAAGGTCGTGATACTTGACTACGTGCATCCCACTTGAAGAAGTTGACAGTGACTCTCCAGCCAGAAGAATGAAGTTGCTTATCCTTTGATTGTTGTTAGGGGTAATCCCCAAGGTTTGGACTATAAGTCCAGGGGACTGGTTTACTGAAAGAGAATGTTTCAGGCCTAGATAGTGTAGGTAGAATAGGGAGAAAAAGTGGAATCAAAAAGAGGGGAAATGATAGTGTAGGAGCTTCCGCAGTTTAGTATATATATATATATATTGATTCACGTTTTTCGCATTTATTAAGATATTTACTGTTAATCACAAAATGAGTTGATATGTCCTTAAGAAAAATGTGCAGAGCTGGTCAGAATGTTGTATTTGCTGAATAATCTTGTTTTAAGGCATGACTTGTACAAGACAAATGCAACATTAAATGTATTGGAAATGTATCTAGGACGGACAAAGCAACACCAGATATATCCAAGGCTAATTGAGAAGAATAAAGAAAGAAATCTTTTGAGTTTATGTCCGAAAGACTGATAAACGAAACAATAACCATTTTCAAGGCTGTCCTAGTTGCCACTTCTAACATTGTATAACAATCGATGTATTTTCAAGACATACATGGTGTATTCTGATTGGCTAAATATATTGGCAAGCATAAACCCTTTGTGTTCAAGCTATAAATAATAAAGCCATGACGGCCCCCAAACAGATCAACTATGAACTGCTTAGGTTACACAATGATCCGGTGTCACTTATTCATTCACTGATCTCCAACCGGTTGCTAAGGGAAACAGCATTCTGACTGATGACTGAAGAGAGTTCATAATCAGACCTATTGTTAACATACCCTATCACATCCGCATACTGTGGGCACTGTGTAGCAATGTGCCCTAGAGCGCTAATATTTTGCTATTGTGGTTTCTTTTTTAAATTATGTCAACATAAAAAAAAAATATTTCTCGGGAATGTCCCTTGCCCCCTGCACTGGATCCCCCTGTGCATTTACATCTCACCCCCACCCATACCTATATTTCCCCAGTGAAGGTACCCCATGTCCCCCATACTGCACACCCGTTATGAAGACCCTGGGCACAACTATTATTTTTAGAGCAAAAATGGGTCCAAATCAGCCCTACAATGTCCTCTGATCATTTACTTCACTTGACTTGCCAAGAAATCTTTCTGTAGTTAAGGGCCCTACACATTTAACGATCCGCTGCCGAGCTGCCCGACGGCGGATACGACCGACGGGCGACCCAGCAGTGGGGGAGGCAGTGACGGGGGGAGTGAAGTTTTTTCACTCCCCCCGTCACACGGCTCCATAGAAGTGCAGGCAAATATAGACGAGATCGTCCATATTGGCCTGCATGCACATCCGACGGGGCACCAGCGATGAACGAACGCGGGGCCGCGCATCGTTCATCGCTGGATCCTCCACACTCAAAGATATGAACGGTATCTCGTTCATTAATGAACGAGATCGTTCATATCTTTGTGAATTATCGCCCAGTGTGTAGGGCCTATTACTGTTGTAAGTGGATTTTGCAATCAATGCATTAGGATAATTAAAATATTAGTTTCTCTGACGTCCTAAGTGGATGCTGGGACTCCGTAAGGACCATGGGGATTAGCGGCTCCGCAGGAGACTGGGCACAACTAAAGAAAGCTTTAGGACTACCTGGTGTGCACTGGCTCCTCCCACTAAGACCCTCCTCCAGACCTCAGTTAGATTCTTGTGCCCGGCTGAGCTGGATGCACACTAGGGGCTCTCCTGAGCTCCTAGAAAGAAAGTATATTTAGGTTTTTTATTTTACAGTGAGATCTGCTGGCAACAGACTCACTGCAGCGAGGGACTAAGGGGAGAAGAAGCGAACCTACCTAACAGGTGGTAGTTTGGGCTTCTTAGGCTACTGGACACCATTAGCTCCAGAGGGATCAACCGCAGGACCCGACCTTGGTGTTCGTTCCCGGAGCCGTGCCGCCGTCCCCCTTACAGAGCCAGAAGCATGAAGAGTCCGGAAAATCGGCGGCAGAAGACTTCGGTCTTCACCAAGGTAGCGCACAGCACTGCAGCTGTGCGCCATTGCTCCTCATGTACACCTCACACTCCGGTCACTGATGGGTGCAGGGCGCTGGGGGGGGCACCCTGAGGGCAATATATGACACCTTGGCTGGCAAATCTACATCATATATAGTCCTAGAGGCTATATAGATGTAAAATTACCCCTGCCAGTATTCCAGAAAAAGCGGGAGAAAGTCAGTTGAAAAAGGGGCGGGGCTTCTCCCTCAGCACACTGACGCCATTTTCTCTTCACAGTGCAGCTGGAAGACAGCTCCCCAGGCTCTACCCTGTAGTTTTCAGGCTCAAAGGGTTAAAAAGAGAGGGGGGGCACTAAATTTAGGCGCAATATATGTATACAAGCAGCTATTTGGGGAAAAATCACTCAGTTATAGTGTTAATCCCTGCATTATATAGCGCTCTGGTGTGTGCTGGCATACTCTCTCTCTGTCTCCCCAAAGGACTTTGTGGGGTCCTGTCCTCAGTCAGAGCATTCCCTGTGTGTGTGCGGTGTGTCGGTACGGCTGTGTCGACATGTTGGATGATAAAAGGTTACGTGGAGGCGGAGCAGATGTCGATAAATGGGATGTCGCCCCCTGTGGGGCCGACACCAGAGTGGATGGATAGGTGGAAGGTATTAACCGACAGTGTCAACTCCTTACATAAAAGGCTGGATGACGTAACAGCTGTGGGACAGCCGGCTTCTCAGCCCGCGCCTGCCCAGGCGTCTCAAAGGCCATCAGGGGCTCCAAAAACGCCCGTTACCTCAGATGGCAGACACAGATGTCGACACGGAGTCTGACTCCAGTGGCGACGAGGTTGAGACATATACACAATCCACTAGGAACATCCGTTACATGATCTCGGCAATGAAAAATGTGTTACGCATTTTCTGACATGAACCCAAGTACCACATAAAAGGGGTTTTATATTTGGGGAGAAAAAGCAGCCAGTGTTTTGTTCCCCCATCAGATGAATGAATGAAGTGTGTAAAGAAGCGTGGTTTCCCCCGATAAGAAACTGGTAATTTCTAAAAAGTTACTGATGGCGTACCTTTTCCCGCCAGAGGATATGTCACGTTGGGAGATATCCCTTAGGGTGGATAAGGCGCTCACACGTTTGTCAAAAGGTGGCACTGCCGTCTTAGGATACGGCCACCTTGAAGGAACCTGCTGATAAAAAACAGGAGGCGATCCTGAAGTCTGTATTTACACACTCAGGTTATATACTGAGACCTGCAATTGCCTCAGCATAAACGCTAAGACAGGGATAATATTTTGCTAACATTGAGCATATTTAAGACGTTGTCTTATATATAAAGGATGCACAGAGGGATATTTGCCGGCTGGCATCCAGAATTAATGCAATGTCCATTCTGCCAGGAGGGTATTAGAAACCCGGCAGTGGACAGGTGATGCTGCCTGTAAAAGGCACATGGAGATTCTGCCTTATAAGGGTGAGGAATTGTTTGGGGATGGTCTCTGGGACCTCGTATCCACAGCAACAGCTGTGAAGAATTTTTTTTACCTCAGGTTTCCTCACGGCCTAAGAAAGCACCGTATTTTCAGGTACAGTCCTTTCGGCTTCAGAAAAGCAAGCGGGTCAAAGGCGCTTCCTTTCTGCACAGAGACAAGGGAAGAAGGAAAAAAGCTGCACCAGCAGCCAGTTCCCAGAATCAAAAATCTTCCCCCGCTTCCTCTGAGTCCACTGCATGATGCTGGGGCTTCACAGGTGGAGACAGGTGCGGTAGGGGCGTGTCTCGGGAACTTCAGGGACCAGTGGGCTTGCCCACAGATGGATCTCTAGGTTCTGCAAATAGTATCACGGGGATACAGGCTGGAGTTCGAGACGACTCCCCCTCGCCGTTACCTCACATCAGCCTTGCCGGCTGCCCTCGGAGAAAGGTAGTACTGGCGGCAATTCACAAGCTGTACTTCCAGCAGGTGAAAGCAAGGTACCCCTCCTTCAACAAGGCCGGGGTTACTATTCCAAAATGTTGTGGTACCGAAACCAGACGGTTCGGTGAGACCCATTCTAAAATTGAAAGCCTTGAACACTTATATACGAAGGTTCAAGTTCAAAATGGAATCGCTCAGGGCGATTATTGCAAGCCTGGAGAATTTCTTGGTATCACTGGACATCAAGGATGATTACCTGCATGTCCCTATTTACCCTCTTCACCAGGAGTACCTCAATATTGTGGTACAGGATTGTCATTACCAATTCCAGACGTTGCCGTTGGTCTGTCCCCGGCACCGAGGTATTTACCAAGGTAATGGCCGAAATAATTATCCCGTACTTGGGCGATCTCCTTATAAAGGCGAGGTCCAGGGAGCAGTTGTTCGTCGGAGTAGCACTATCTCGGGAAGTGCTACAACAGCACGGCTGGATTCTGAATATTCCAAAGTCGCAGCTGGTTCCTACGACGCGTCTACTGTTCCTGGGTATGGTTCTGGACACAGAACAGGATAAAAAGGGTTTCTCCCGGAGGAGAAGTCCAAGGAGTTGTTGTCTCTAGACAGAGACCTCCTAATACGTATACAGGGGTCGGTGCATCAATGCACGCGAGCCCTGGGAAAGATGGTAGCTTCTTACGAAGAAATTCCATTCGCCAGGTCCCATGCAAGGATTTTCCAGTGGGATCTGTTGGACAAGTGGTCCGGGTCGCATCTTCAGATGCATCGGCGGATAACCCTGTCTCCAAGGGTCAGGGTGTCGCTGTGGTGGTGGCTGCAGAGTGCTCATCTTCTAGGGGGCCGCAGATTCGGCATACAGGACTGGGTCCTGGTGACCACGGATGCCAGCCTTCGAGGCTGGGGGGCAGTCACACAGGGAAGGAACTTCCAAGGCTATGGAAAAGTCAGGAGACTTCCCTACACATAAATATTCTGGAACTGAGGGCCATTTACAATGCCCTAAGTCAGGCTAGACCCCTGCTTCAACACCGGCCGGTGCTGATCCAGTCAGACAACATCACGGCGGTCGCTCATGTAAACCGACAGGGCGGCACAAGAAGCAGGATGGCGATGGCAGAAGCCACAAGGATTCTCTGATGGGCGGAAAATCATGTGTTAGCACTGTCAGCAGTGTTCATTCCCAGAGTGGACAACTAAGAAACCTCCACCCGGGAGAGTGGGGACTTCATCCAGAAGTCTTCCAAATGATTGTACACTGTTGGGAAAGGCCACAGGTGGACATGATGGCGTCCCGCCTCAACTAAAAGTTACAAAGATATTGCGCCAGGTCAAGGACCCTCAGGCGATAGCTGTGGACGCTCTGGTAACACCGTGGGTGTACCAGTCGGTGTATGTGTTCCCTTCTCTGCCTCTCTTACCCAGGGTAATGAGAATAATAAGAAGGAGAGGAGTAAGAACTATACTCATTGTTCCGGGTTGGCCAAGAAGAGCTTGGTAACCAGAACTCCAAGAAATGATCTCAGAGGACCCATGGCCTCTGCCGCTCAGACAGGACCTGCTGCAGCAGGGGGCCTGTCTGTTCCAAGACGTACCGCGGCTGCGTTGACGGCATGGCGGTTGAACGCCGGATCCTGAAGGAAAAGGGAATTTCGGAGGAAGTTATCCCTACGCTATTTGAAGCTAGGAAAGAAGTGAACGCAAACCATTATCACCGCATATGGCGGAAATATGTTGCGTACTGTGAGGCCAGGAAGGCCCCAAAGGAGAAATTTCAGCTAGGTCGATTTCTGCACTTCCTACAGTCAGAGGTGACTATGGGCCTAAAATTGGGTTCCATTAAGGTCCAGATTTCGGCTCTATCGATTTTCTTCCAAAATTGAACTGGCTTCACTGCCTGAAGTTCAGACTTTTGTTAAGGGAGTGCTGCATAGTCAGCCCCCGTTTGTGCCTCCAGTGGCACCGTGGGATCTCAACATGGTGTTGGATTTCCTGAAGTCGCATTGGGTTGAGCCATTTAAATCCGTGGAGCTATAATACCTCACGTGGAAAGTGGTCATTCTGTGGGCCTTGGCGTCGGCCAGGCGTGTATCAGAATTGGCGGCTTTGTCATACAAAAGCCCTTATCTGTATTTTATATGGATAAGGCGGAATTGAGGACTCGTTCCCAATTCCTTCCTAAGGTGGTATAATTTTTTAATGTGAACCAACCTATTGTGGTGCCTGCGGCTACTTGGGACTTGGAGGATTCCAAGTTACTGGATGTAGTCAGGGCCCTGAAAAGTATATGTTTCCAGGACAGCTGGAGTCAGGAAAACTGACTCGCTATTTCTCCTGTATGCACCCAACAAGCTGGGTGCTCCTGCTTCTAAGCAGACGATTGCTCGCTGGATCTGTAGCACGATTCAACTTGCACATTCTGCGGCTGGACTGCCGCACCCTAATTCTGTAAAAGCCCATTCCACGAGAAAAGTGGGCTCTTCTTGGGCGGCTGCCCGGAGGGGTCTCGGCTTTACAACTTTGCCGAGCTGTTAGTTGGTCGGGTTAAAACATTTTTGTAAGAGTCTACAAGTTTGATACCCTGGCTGAGGAGGACCTAGAGTTTGCTCATTCGGTGCTGCAGAGTCATCCGCACTCTCCCGCCCGTTTGGGAGCTTTGGTATAATCCCCATGGTCCTTACGGAGTCCCAGCATCCACTTAGGACGTCAGAGAAAATAAGATTTTACTCACCGGTAAATCTATTTCACATAGTCCGTAGTGGATGCTGGGCGCCCATCCCAAGTGCGGATTGTCTGCAATACTTGTTTATAGTTATTGCCTAACTAAAGGGTTATTGTTGAGCCATCTGTTGAGAGGCTCAGTTATATTTCATACTGTTAACTGGGTATAATATCACGAGTTATACGGTGTGATTGGTGTGGCTGGTATGAGTCTTACCCGGGATTCAAAATCCTTCCTTATTGTGTCAGCTCTTCCGGGCACAGTATCCTAACTGAGGTCTGGAGGAGGGTCTTAGTGGGAGGAGCCAGTGCACACCAGGTAGTCCTAAAGCTTTCTTTAGTTGTGCCCAGTCTCCTGCGGAGCCGCTAATCCCCATGGTCCTTACGGAGTCCCAGCATCCACTACGGACTACGAGAAATAGATTTACCGGTGAGTAAAATCTTATTTTTTATGCAGGAAACACCATATTGCTAAGTTGCAATAATACATTCACAAATATAAAGTACATACAGTATATGGACATAATTTACTACACGCAGAAAGGTCTGGAGAGAAAATATGCCTATGAACAGAAAAAGGTGAAGAGCAATTTGCAAATGCATCTGTGGTATTGCAGTCTCCAGCATTTTAAATATCTGAAAATATGACATTGCTTTTGTATCCAGAAACAGCAGGGACACATACTCCGAGGTTACAGGGGGGAGTTCCATGTTCTTGGTTTGGAACATGCTGCAATAAGCCTGCAACGGACACAGGGGGTCATTCCAACCTGATCGCACGCTAGGATTTTTCGCAGCGCTGCGATCAAGTCACAGCTGTGCGTGCGTATGCACCACATGGGTACAAAGCGGATCGTTGCTGAGCGATGGATTTAACGAAGAATCCATTCGCACAGCCGATCGCAAGGAGAGTGACAGGAAGAGGGCGTTTGTGGGTGTCAACTGACCGTTTTCTCGGAGTGTTTGAAATAACGCAGGCGTGTCCAAGCGTTTGCAGGGCGAGTGTCTGACGTCAATTCCGGACAAGAACAGGCTGAAGTGATCGCAGCGGCTGAGTAAGTTCTGAGCTACTCAGAAACTGCACAAACTGTTATGTGGTGCTCGGCTGCACATGCGATCGCACACTTGCAAAGGAAACATACACTCCCCTATAGGTGGCGACTATCTGTTCGCAGTGCTGCAAAAAATAGCTAGCGAGCAATCAACTCGGAATGACCCCCACTGGGCCTAATTGAGATCTGATCGCAGCAGCAAATTTGTTAGCTAATGGGCAAAACCATGTGCACCGCAGGGAAGGGGGGAAGGGGAGGAGCGACACAGATATAACATGTGCAGAGAAAGCTAGATTTGGGTGGGTTATATTGTTTTAGTGCAGAGTACATACTGGCTGCTTTTTTTTTACACTGCAATTTAGATTTCAGTTTGAAGACACCACACCCAAATCTAACTCTCTCTGCGCATGTTGTATCTGCCCCCCCCTGCAGTGCACATGGTTTTGACCATTAGCAATCAAATTTGCTGCTGCGATCAGATCTGAATTAGGCCCACTATTTTATAGAAAATATTTGTAAGTACCAAAGCTTTGAGTCACAAAGTGCTGATTATTCAGCAGATACATCAGCATACTGAAACATACATAAACAGACAATAGAACCCTTTTTCCTGTTCGTTTCTTGTGTCTCTTCTCCAGTAGTGCACTTTATAAGTCATAAAAAACACTTTTCTTTCTTTTCTCTTGTTGCTCTCTTTTATCCCTTCCATCGCTCCTTTTTCTACCCCATGGGAGTCACAAAACTGCACCAGATGCCAATTTACAGTACCATGGCCCTAATTCAGCATGGATTGCAATTGAAGCAGCTTTATAAATGCAGTCCTTAGCAATGCAAATGTATTTGCCATCTCCCCTGCCTCCGTCCCCCCTCCCCGAATGCCAGGCAGAGGCGATCGCATTACTACAATGCAATCAGTGGACCCGTTCTGCACATGCGCAGTTTCCCTACTATTGGTAAACTGCTTGCTGGATTATTTATGCGCTCCAGCCTGAATTAGGCCCTATGTCCATTCTCCACTTAAGCAGCATGGTCCATGGGTCTCCCCTCTTCGTCAGCAGTCCCACCTCTATCTGTGTTGCCACATGTCAGTTCCCTGCTGTCCAGATCCATCCTGTGCCCTGGATATTAGCTTGTTAAACCATATTGGCCCTCTGCTTGTGACCTAGAGGCCACTTTTTGACACAGTTTCAAACCTGTTCTAGTGACTCTAGTCTTGGCTACGTTGACTATTATTTTATTTTCTGAATCAGTACTTCGTCTGGCTATATTACACCTAGGTAGTCACATCTGGGCAGCACTTAGAAGGCTTTTGGCAGCAAAGCCCATAATACCCTACGGCAGTTCTTGGTGAAACCAAGGGGTTGGATAGACTCTGCGTTTCTTTCCTGCCCTTGGTATTTATTTTTAAATGCTATGTGAAACGTACGTTGGTATACTTGCCTACAGGGTATCACAAACCGCTGCCCCTAATAAGAAGACTACAGTCAGGTACTGCTTATCTATTTTTCCACCGCTCCCTCATTAGCTGATTAGCTGCCCTGTCATTGCTATCACCCTACAGTACACTGCTATCAGCATAAGGGGATAACTGTCAGGAAGTGCTGAATTCAGAAGTGTTTGCTGCCTAATTCTCTGTGCTCCTGGTTGAGAACTCCTGTTTCCTGGTCAATGCAGTTGCAAATTGGAGAAAGCATATCCCCAGCCAGATAAATGCACAGGCTGTGTTATTTTCCACTATCTTGAATACTTAATTTAATTGTAAGCGTATACTATACTTTGGAGTTTCATATTTGTCTTCCTAATATTGCTGGAGGTTGCCTCAGCCAGCATATAATTACTAATAATTTGGGAGCGTTTGGTTTGTGGTCAGGGACGGTCCAAGCTTATTTTTTTTTTGGTAAGCAAATCTAAATTTTGTAGCCCTTTGATGGAATAAACTTCTTAAAGGGACAGTTGGCACCGCAAAATGGGGTGTGGTCTCACAAGAAAGTGGCATTGCTGCACAATTGTACCCCCCAAGGGTAGAGGGAGATAGTAGGTAACTTGGAAGGCAGGGATGACAGATTGATAGTGGGTGATGGGAGGCTGTGGTGACAGGAAGATAGTGGGTGACTGATGATGCAGGGGCGATATAAGGATAGTGGGTGACTAGGGAGAGAGGGGTGATAGGTAGATGGGGGTGACTGGGGAGGCAGGGGTGACAAGTAGATAATGGGTGACAGGGGATGCAGGAATGACAGGAACATAAGTGATTGATGAGGCAGGGGTGACAGGCAGATAGATGTGACTAAGGCAAAGGTGGCAGGGAGATAGGTGACTGGTGCAGCAGGGTTGACAGGGAGATAGGTGACTGTGGAGGCAGGGGTGACAGGGAGATAGGTGACTGGGGAGGCAGGTGTGACAGAGAGATAGGTGACTGGTGAGGCAGAGGTGACAGGGAGATAGGTGACTGTGGAGGCAGGGGTGACAGGGAGATAGGTGACTGGGGAGGCAGGGGTGACAGAGAGATAGGTGACTGGTGAGGCAGGGGTGACAGGGAGATAGTGTGTTACGCATAATACTGCACCTTATTAAAATATTTATGCAAATGTTTTCAGTCCAATTAATATTATCTCTGCTCAAACTTCAATGGTACAGCACCTCTTTTGGTGAAACCTCCTAAAAGGAAGGGGTTACTTGTTTAAATGTAGCTGGTAAAAGATTTTTGACACGTTCGGCCAAATGTAATGAAGTGCGATTTTGTACAAATGTGCGAGTTTAGCGCTAAACTTGCACGTTTTGCAAACTCGACCAATGTAATGGGGAGCAAATGTGAGTAAACTTGCACTTTTCTGACCTTACTAAAAACTCACACATGGTAACTCACATCCAGATGTTTCCTAATACAGCAGATAGATCTCGGGCACTGTAATGCAATGTGACTGCATAACTCGCATACAAAACATTACCAGAAACTAGAGATGAGCGGGTTCGGTTCCTCGGAATCCGAACCTGCCCGAACTTCAGGTTTTTTTACACGGGTCCGAGCGACTCGGATCTTCCCGCCTTGCTCGGTTAACCCGAGCGCGCCCGAACGTCATCATCCCGCTGTCGGATTCTCGCGAGGCTCGGATTCTATCGCGAGACTCGGATTCTATATAAGGAGCCGCGCGTCGCCGCCATTTTCACACGTGCATTGAGATTGATAGGGAGAGGACGTGGCTGGCGTCCTCTCCGTTTATAGAGAAGAGAGTGAGACTAGAGTAGAGAGAGACACAGTATTTACTTTAGTAATTTTGGGGAGCATTAGGAGGAGTACTACTACTTGCTGAAGTGATAGTGTGACTGTATATCTGACTTGTGGGGGAGACAGTGGGGAGCAGTTAGAGTCTGAGAGCAGGAGTACATATTTTAACGTACAGTGCACACTTTTGCTGCCAGAGTGCCACACTGCCATTGTGACCACACTGACCACCAGTATATATTGTGATTGTCTGCTTAGGAGTACTACTTGCAAGTTGCTGATAGTGTGACCAGTGACCTGACCACCAGTTTAATTAATCACCACCAGTTTAATATATATATATATATATAATTGTATATAATATATATATAATTGTATACCACCTACCCGTGTTTTTTTTTTTTTTTTTTCTTCTTGATACATACTACTATAGTAGCTTACTGTAGCAGTCTGCGGTGCTGCTGAGCTGACAGTGTCCAGCAGGTCCGTCATCAGTCATTACATAATAAATATATATACCTGTCCGGCTGCAGTACTAGTGATATTATATATATATATATATATATATATATTTATTTCATCTCATTATCATCCAGTCTATATTAGCAGCAGACACAGTACGGTAGTCCACGGCTGTAGCTACCTCTGTGTCGGCAGTCGCTGGTCAATCCATAATTGTATACCACCTACCCGTGTTTTTTTTTTTTTCTTTCTTCTTGATACATACTACTATAGTAGCTTACAGTAGCAGTCTGCGGTGCTGCTGAGCTGACAGTGTCCAGCAGGTCCGTCATCAGTCATTACATAATAAATATATATACCTGTCCGGCTGCAGTACTAGTGATATTATATATATATATATATATATATATTAATTTCATCTCATTATCATCCAGTCTATATTAGCAGCAGACACAGTACGGTAGTCCACGGCTGTAGCTACCTCTGTGTCGGCAGTCGCTGGTCCATCCATAATTGTATACCACCTACCCGTGTTTTTTTTTTTCTTTCTTCTTGATACATACTACTATAGTAGCTTACTGTAGCAGTCTGCGGTGCTGCTGAGCTGACAGTGTCCAGCAGGTCCGTCATCAGTCATTACATAATAAATATATATACCTGTCCGGCTGCAGTACTAGTGATATTATATATATATATATATTAATTTCATCTCATTATCATCCAGTCTATATTAGCAGCAGACACAGTACGGTAGTCCACGGCTGTAGCTACCTCTGTGTCGGCAGTCGCTGGTCCATCCATAATTGTATACCACCTACCCGTGTTTTTTTTTCTTTTTCTTTCTTCTTGATACATACTACTATAGTAGCTTACTGTAGCAGTCTGCGGTGCTGCTGAGCTGACAGTGTCCAGCAGGTCCGTCATCAGTCATTACATAATAAATATATATACCTGTCCGGCTGCAGTACTAGTGATATTATATATATATATATATATATATATATTAATTTCATCTCATTATCATCCAGTCTATATTAGCAGCAGACACAGTACGGTAGTCCACGGCTGTAGCTACCTCTGTGTCGGCAGTCGCTGGTCCATCCATAATTGTATACCACCTACCCGTGTTTTTTTTTTTTTCTTTCTTCTTGATACATACTACTATAGTAGCTTACTGTAGCAGTCTGCGGTGCTGCTGAGCTGACAGTGTCCAGCAGGTCTGTCATCAGTCATTGCATAATAAATGTATATACCTGTCCGGCTGCAGTACTAGTGATATTATATATATATATATATATATTAATTTCATCTCATTATCATCCAGTCTATATTAGCAGCAGACACAGTACGGTAGTCCACGGCTGTAGCTACCTCTGTTTCGGCAGTCGCTGGTCCATCCATAATTGTATACCACCTACCCGTGTTTTTTTTTTTTTCTTCTTGATACATACTACTATAGTAGCTTACTGTAGCAGTCTGCGGTGCTGCTGAGCTGACAGTGTCCAGCAGGTCCGTCATCAGTCATTACATAATAAATATATATACCTGTCCGGCTGCAGTACTAGTGATATTATATATATATATATATATATATATATTAATTTCATCTCATTATCATCCAGTCTATATTAGCAGCAGACACAGTACGGTAGTCCACGGCTGTAGCTACCTCTGTGTCGGCAGTCGCTGGTCCATCCATAAGTATACTAGTATCCATCCATCTCCATTGTTTACCTGAGGTGCCTTTTAGTTGTGCCTATTAAAATATGGAGAACAAAAATGTTGAGGTTCCAAAATTAGGGAAAGATCAAGATCCACTTCCACCTCGTGCTGAAGCTGCTGCCACTAGTCATGGCCGAGACGATGAAATGCCAGCAACGTCGTCTGCCAAGGCCGATGCCCAATGTCATAGTACAGAGCATGTAAAATCCAAAACACCAAATATCAGTAAAAAAAGGACTCCAAAATCTAAAATAAAATTGTCGGAGGAGAAGCGTAAACTTGCCAATATGCCATTTACCACACGGAGTGGCAAGGAACGGCTGAGGCCCTGGCCTATGTTCATGGCTAGTGGTTCAGCTTCAGATGAGGATGGAAGCACTCAGCCTCTCGCTAGAAAAATGAAAAGACTCAAGCTGGCAAAAGCACCGCAAAGAACTGTGCGTTCTTTGAAATCCCAAATCCACAAGGAGAGTCCAATTGTCTCGGTTGCGATGCCTGACCTTCCCAACACTGGACGTGAAGAGCATGCGCCTTCCACCATTTGCACGCCCCCTGCAAGTGCTGGAAGGAGCACCCGCAGTCCAGTTCCTGATAGTCAGATTGAAGATGTCAGTGTTGAAGTACACCAGGATGAGGAGGATATGGGTGTTGCTGGCGCTGGGGAGGAAATTGACAAGGAGGATTCTGATGGTGAGGTGGTTTGTTTAAGTCAGGCACCCGGGGAGACACCTGTTGTCCGTGGGAGGATCAGGGCCGTTGACATGCCTGGTGAAAATACCAAAAAAAATCAGCTCTTCGGTGTGGAAGTATTTCAACAGAAATGCGGACAACATTTGTCAAGCCGTGTGTTGCCTTTGTCAAGCTGTAATAAGTAGGGGTAAGGACGTTAACCACCTCGGAACATCCTCCCTTATACGTCACCTGCAGCGCATTCATAATAAGTCAGTGACAAGTTCAAAAACTTTGGGCGACAGCGGAAGCAGTCCACTGACCAGTAAATCCCTTCCTCTTGTAACCAAGCTCACGCAAACCACCCCACCAACTCCCTCAGTGTCAATTTCCTCCTTCCCCAGGAATGCCAATAGTCCTGCAGGCCATGTCACTGGCAATTCTGACGAGTCCTCTCCTGCCTGGGATTCCTCCGATGCATCCTTGCGTGTAACGCCTACTGCTGCTGGCGCTGCTGTTGTTGCTGCTGGGAGTCGATGGTCATCCCAGAGGGGAAGTCGTAAGCCCACTTTTACTACTTCCACCAAGCAATTGACTGTCCAACAGTCCTTTGCGAGGAAGATGAAATATCACAGCAGTCATCCTGTTGCAAAGCGGATAACTGAGGCCTTGACAACTATGTTGGTGTTAGACGTGCGTCCGGTATCCGCCGTTAGTTCACAGGGAACTAGACAATTTCTTGAGGTAGTGTGCCCCCGTTACCAAATACCATCTAGGTTCCACTTCTCTAGGCAGGCGATACCGAGAATGTACACGGACGTCAGAAAAAGACTCACCAGTGTCCTAAAAAATGCAGTTGTACCCAATGTCCACTTAACCACGGACATGTGGACAAGTGGAGCAGGGCAGGGTCAGGACTATATGACTGTGACAGCCCACTGGGTAGATGTATGGACTCCCGCCGCAAGAACAGCAGCGGCGGCACCAGTAGCAGCATCTCGCAAACGCCAACTCTTTCCTAGGCAGGCTACGCTTTGTATCACCGGTTTCCAGAATACGCACACAGCTGAAAACCTCTTACGGCAACTGAGGAAGATCATCGCGGAATGGCTTACCCCAATTGGACTCTCCTGTGGATTTGTGGCATCGGACAACGCCAGCAATATTGTGTGTGCATTAAATATGGGCAAATTCCAGCACGTCCCATGTTTTGCACATACCTTGAATTTGGTGGTGCAGAATTTTTTAAAAAACGACAGGGGCGTGCAAGAGATGCTGTCGGTGGCCAGAAGAATTGCGGGACACTTTCGACGTACAGGCACCACGTACAGAAGACTGGAGCACCACCAAAAACGCCTGAACCTGCCCTGCCATCATCTGAAGCAAGAAGTGGTAACGAGGTGGAATTCAACCCTATATATGCTTCAGAGGTTGGAGGAGCAGCAAAAGGCCATTCAAGCCTATACAATTGAGCACGATATAGGAGGTGGAATGTACCTGTCTCAAGCGCAGTGGAGAATGATTTCAACGTTGTGCAAGGTTCTGCAACCTTTTGAACTTGCCACACGTGAAGTCAGTTCAGACACTGCCAGCCTGAGTCAGGTCATTCCCCTCATCAGGCTTTTGCAGAAGAAGCTGGAGGCATTGAAGGAGGAGCTAAAAGGGAGCGATTCCGCTAGGCATGTGGGACTTGTGGATGGAGCCCTTAATTCGCTTAACAAGGATTCACGGGTGGTCAATCTGTTGAAATCAGAGCACTACATTTTGGCCACCGTGCTCGATCCTAGATTTAAAACCTACCTTGGATCTCTCTTTCCGGCAGACACAAGTCTGCTGGGGTTCAAAGACCTGCTGGTGACAAAATTGTCAAGTCAAGCGGAACGCGACCTGTCAACATCTCCTCCTTCACATTCTCCCGCAACTGGGGGTGCGAGGAAAAGGCTCAGAATTCCGAGCCCACCCGCTGGCAGTGATGCAGGGCAGTCTGGAGCGACTGCTGATGCTGACATCTGGTCCGGACTGAAGGACCTGACAACGATTACGGACATGTCGTCTACTGTCACTGCATATGATTCTCTCACCATTGAAAGAATGGTGGAGGATTATATGAGTGACCGCATCCAAGTAGGCAAGTCAGACAGTCCGTACTTATACTGGCAGGAAAAAGAGGCAATTTGGAGGCCCTTGCACAAACTGGCTTTATTCTACCTAAGTTGCCCTCCCACAAGTGTGTACTCCGAAAGAGTGTTTAGTGCCGCCGCTCACCTTGTCAGCAATCGGCGTACGAGGTTACTTCCAGAAAATGTGGAGAAGATGATGTTCATTAAAATGAATTATAATCAATTCCTCCGTGGAGACATTGACCAGCAGCAATTGCCTCCACAAAGTACACAGGGAGCTGAGATGGTGGATTCCAGTGGGGACGAATTGATAATCTGTGAGGAGCGGGATGTACACGGTGATATATCGGAGGATGATGATGAGGTGGACATCTTGCCTCTGTAGAGCCAGTTTGTGCAAGGAGAGATTAATTGCTTCTTTTTCGGTGGGGGTCCAAACCAACCCGTCATTTCAGTCACAGTCGTGTGGCAGACCCTGTCACTGAAATGATGGGTTGGTTAAAGTGTGCATGTCCTGTTTATACAACATAAGGGTGGGTGGGAGGGCCCAAGGACAATTCCATCTTGCACCTCTTTTTTCTTTCATTTTTATTTGCGTCATGTGCTGTTTGGGGAGTGTTTTTTGGAAGGGCTCCTGCGTGACACTGCAGTGCCACTCCTAGATGGGCCAGGTGTTTGTGTCGGCCACTAGGGTCGCTTATCTTACTCACACAGCTACCTCATTGCGCCTCTTTTTTTCTTTGCGTCATGTGCTGTTTGGGGAGTGTTTTTTGGAAGGGCCATCCTGCGTGACACTGCAGTGCCACTCCTAGATGGGCCAGGTGTTTGTGTCGGCCACTAGGGTCGCTTATCTTACTCGCACAGCTACCTCATTGCGCCTCTTTTTTTCTTTGCGTCATGTGCTGTTTGGGGAGTGTTTTTTGGAAGGGCCATCCTGCGTGACACTGCAGTGCCACTCCTAGATGGGCCAGGTGTTTGTGTCGGCCACTAGGGTCGCTTATCTTACTCACACAGCTACCTCATTGCGCCTCTTTTTTTCTTTGCGTCATGTGCTGTTTGGGGAGTGTTTTTTGGAAGGGCCATCCTGCGTGACACTGCAGTGCCACTCCTAGATGGGCCAGGTGTTTGTGTCGGCCACTAGGGTCGCTTATCTTACTCACACAGCTACCTCATTGCGCCTCTTTTTTTCTTTGCGTCATGTGCTGTTTGGGGAGTGTTTTTTGGAAGGGCCATCCTGCGTGACACTGCAGTGCCACTCCTAGATGGGCCAGGTGTTTGTGTCGGCCACTAGGGTCGCTTAGCTTAGTCATCCAGCGACCTCGGTGCAAATTTTAGGACTAAAAATAATATTGTGAGGTGTGAGGTATTCAGAATAGACTGAAAATGAGTGGAAATTATGGTTTTTGAGGTTAATAATACTTTGGGATCAAAATGACCCCCAAATTCTATGATTTAAGCTGTTTTTTAGTGTTTTTTGAAAAAAACACCCGAATCCAAAACACACCCGAATCCGACAAAAAAAATTCGGTGAGGTTTTGCCAAAACGCGGTCGAACCCAAAACACGGCCGCGGAACCGAACCCAAAACCAAAACACAAAACCCGAAAAATTTCAAGTGCACATCTCTACCAGAAACTCGCCAATAAATAGGCAAGCTTCTGCTGGCGAGTTTGTCAGAAACATGCACAGATCAGTGAGATCCGTGCATGCTTCTGTCTGTAAAAGTAAAGAAAGAGTAAAAAATGTTTTTAAAAAGACGTCCAGCTCCCCCCAAAAGCATAACCAGCCCCGGGCTCTTTGCAAAACTACGGGGGGAAAAATTGACTAGGGTTCCCCCGTATTTTAACAACCACCACCAGGCTCGTGGACTGGTCCTGGTTCCAAAAATATGGGGTGGAAAAAGGAGGGATTCCCCTTATTTTTTTGCAACCAGCACCGGGCTCCAGTAGCCAGGGAGGTAATGAAGCAGCCAGGGCACACATTTATATAGGTCCCTGTGGCCGCAGCATTACCCCCCCTTCCCAACTAGTCACGAGTTGGGACCCCTACAATAAAGGCCCCCCCCCCCTTCAGGCACCCAAGGGCGAGGGATAAAGTCCTTGTCACAATAAAATGCTGCGATTCACAGGTGGGTGGGGCTAAATGGCAAAAAAATTGCTTAATTTGGACCAACCCCCTCCATACGCGAATCCCAGGATGCGGGTAGGATGGCGGAGATCTGCCCACTCTTCAGTGGGTGCGAAGGACTGCATGAAAAATCAGAAGTTGGGAGAGTAGGCAAGTACAGTATGATCTAAACTGCAGTGTAAAAATAAAGCTGTCCAGTATTTGTGGGCTACATGCAAAAACAGCCAATATTTACTATTTACCCTTCATACAAAAACAATAAATGCATTGCAAATGGTTTGATCCAGATACCAAGTTAGTGGCATTTTTGTTTTGCTTCCAAGTCTGAATAAGCCCCATTGTATTTAAATTATGTAATATTTCATCATTATACCCATTTAGAGCAGCCATGGAATGGTTTTAGAATGAGAAAGTTAATGGGCCAACATTACAAAGCACCAGAGCTTCCGTCTAGAAGATTTACTGAACTCAGGTGCAGACTTAGCACCTACAAGAATTGGACGGGCACTACTAAAGTGTGATAGATACTGCCTGTCTCTCACCAAAATGTGCGTGTTTTTCATGCTGAGCACCGGAGTTATTAACATACTGATATTCAGGCTACCAGGAATTAGTCACGTTCCACATGGCTGAACAGATATTTTACAATGCCTGGTGCAATGTGCTGTGACTGGCCTTTTCCAGCAATAAAACCTAAATGGGTGATCAATATTTATATCAGCTTTCCGATGATGTCGCTCTATTGCTTCTCTGTGTTTCATTTGAAATGTAATAGCATAATTCTAGCCTGAAACATATTAACAATGTGAGATAGTAGGAGGCTGGAGAGATTAGGATAGGTGGTTTGCTGCTTTTAGGGAAGAAATATATAGACTGTAATGTGACTGATTAGGGAACATTGCCATTTACAGAAAACCCTATTTAGTTGGTACATTTGCCCTAGTTATTGCTGTTCTGTACTTTCATGGAATTTCCTGTAAATGTTCAGAGTGCAGCTCCACAGAAACCTTATTTGCCTGCCTACTAAGTTCTTATGCTAGTTGTCCAATTTAGGGAATTAATGGAGTCTTATTTGACCAAAATGTACAGTTATTGCACATTGTGTGGCCTATTTCAAACAACTTACACAGTTGTTGAATTGTTGAATCCTAAGAGCCTTGCCAATGATTGTCCCTGGTCTCTCTCTCTTTCATGTTTACATTAGTGATGAGCGCCTGAAATTTTTCGGGTTTTGTGTTTTGGTTTTGGGTTCGGTTCCGCGGCCGTGTTTTGGGTTCGACCGCGTTTTGGCAAAACCTCACCGATTTTTTTTTGTCGGATTCGGGTGTGTTTTGGATTCGGGTGTTTTTTTCAAAAAACCCTAAAAAACAGCTTAAATCATAGAATTTGGGGGTCATTTTGATCCCATATTATTATTAACCTCAAAAACCACAATTTCCACTCATTTTCAGTCTATTCTGAATACCTCACACCTCACAATATTATTTTTAGTCCTAAAATTTGCACCGAGGTCGCTGGATGACTAAGCTAAGCGACCCTAGTGGCCGACACAAACACCTGGCCCATCTAGGAGTGGCACTGCAGTGTCACGCAGGATGTCCCTTCCAAAAAACCCTCCCCAAACAGCACATGACGCAAAGAAAAAAAGAGGCGCAATGAGGTAGCTGTGTGAGTAAGATTAGCGACCCTAGTGGCCGACACAAACACCGGGCCCATTTAGGAGTGGCACTGCAGTGTCACGCAGGATGTCCCTTCCAAAAAACCCTCCCCAAACAGCACATGACGCAAAGAAAAAAAGAGGCGCAATGAGGTAGCTGTGTGAGTAAGATTAGCGACCCTAGTGGCCGACACAAACACCGGGCCCATCTAGGAGTGGCACTGCAGTGTCACGTAGGATGTCCCTTCCAAAAAACCCTCCCCAAACAGCACATGACGCAAAGAAAAAAAGAGGCGCAATGAGGTAGCTGTGTGAGTAAGATTAGCGACCGTAGTGGCCGACACAAACACCGGGCCCATTTAGGAGTGGCACTGCAGTGTCACGCAGGATGTCCCTTCCAAAAAACCCTCCCCAAACAGCACATGACGCAAAGAAAAAAAGAGGCGCAATGAGGTAGCTGTGTGAGTAAGATTAGCGACCCTAGTGGCCGACACAAACACCGGGCCCATCTAGGAGTGGCACTGCAGTGTCACGCAGGATGTCCCTTCCAAAAAACCCTCCCCAAACAGCACATGACGCAAAGAAAAAAAGAGGCGCAATGAGGTAGCTGTGTGAGTAAGATTAGCGACCGTAGTGGCCGACACAAACACCGGGCCCATTTAGGAGTGGCACTGCAGTGTCACGCAGGATGTCCCTTCCAAAAAACCCTCCCCAAACAGCACATGACGCAAAGAAAAAAAGAGGCGCAATGAGGTAGCTGTGTGAGTAAGATTAGCGACCCTAGTGGCCGACACAACCACCGGGCCCATCTAGGAGTGGCACTGCAGTGTCACGCAGGATGGCCCTTCCAAAAAACCCTCCCCAAACAGCACATGACGCAAAGAAAAAAAGAGGCGCAATGAGGTAGCTGACTGTGTGAGTAAGATAAGCGACCCTAGTGGCCGACACAAACACCGGGCCCATTTAGGAGTGGCACTGCAGTGTCACGCAGGATGTCCCTTCCAAAAAACCCTCCCCAAACAGCACACGACGCAAAGAAAAATAAAAGAAAAAAGAGGTGCAAGATAGAATTGTCCTTGGGCCCTCCCACCCACCCTTATGTTGTATAAACAAAACAGGACATGCACACTTTAACCAACCCATCATTTCAGTGACAGGGTCTGCCACACGACTGTGACTGATATGACGGGTTGGTTTGGACCCCCCCCAAAAAAGAAGCAATTAATCTCTCCTTGCACAAACTGGCTCTACAGAGGCAAGATGTCCACCTCATCATCATCCTCCGATATATCACCGTGTACATCCCCCTCCTCACAGATTATCAATTCGTCCCCACTGGAATCCACCATCTCAGCTCCCTGTGTACTTTGTGGAGGCAATTGCTGCTGGTCAATGTCTCCACGGAGGAATTGATTATAATTCATTTTAATGAACATCATCTTCTCCACATTTTCTGGATGTAACCTCGTACGCCGATTGCTGACAAGGTGAGCGGCGGCACTAAACACTCTTTCGGAGTACACACTTGTGGGAGGGCAACTTAGGTAGAATAAAGCCAGTTTGTGCAAGGGCCTCCAAATTGCCTCTTTTTCCTGCCAGTATAAGTATGGACTGTGTGACGTGCCTACTTGGATGCGGTCACTCATATAATCCTCCACCATTCTTTCAATGGGGAGAGAATCATATGCAGTGACAGTAGACGACATGTCCGTAATCATTGTCAGGTCCTTCAGTCCGGACCAGATGTCAGCATCAGCAGTCGCTCCAGACTGCCCTGCATCACCGCCAGCGGGTGGGCTCGGAATTCTGAGCCTTTTCCTCGCACCCCCAGTTGCGGGAGAATGTGAAGGAGGAGATGTTGACAGGTCGCGTTCCGCTTGACTTGACAATTTTCTCACCAGCAGGTCTTTCAACCCCAGCAGACTTGTGTCTGCCGGAAAGAGAGATCCAAGGTAGGCTTTAAATCTAGGATCGAGCATGGTTGCCAAAATGTAGTGCTCTGATTTCAACAGATTGACCACCCGTGAATCCTTGTTAAGCGAATTAAGGGCTCCATCCACAAGTCCCACATGCCTAGCGGAATCGCTCCGTGTTAGCTCCTCCTTCAATGTCTCCAGCTTCTTCTGCAAAAGCCTGATGAGGGGAATGACCTGACTCAGGCTGGCAGTGTCTGAACTGACTTCACGTGTGGCAAGTTCAAAGGGCAGCAGAACCTTGCACAACGTTGAAATCATTCTCCACTGCGCTTGAGACAGGTGCATTCCACCTCCTATATCGTGCTCAATTGTATAGGCTTGAATGGCCTTTTGCTGCTCCTCCAACCTCTGAAGCATATAGAGGGTTGAATTCCACCTCGTTACCACTTCTTGCTTCAGATGATGGCAGGGCAGGTTCAGTAGTTTTTGGTGGTGCTCCAGTCTTCTGTACGTGGTGCCTGTACGCCGAAAGTGTCCCGCAATTCTTCTGGCCACCGACAGCATCTCTTGCACGCCCCTGTCGTTTTTTAAATAATTCTGCACCACCAAATTCAAGGTATGTGCAAAACATGGGACGTGCTGGAATTTGCCCATATTTAATGCACACACAATATTGCTGGCGTTGTCCGATGCCACAAATCCACAGGAGAGTCCAATTGGGGTAAGCCATTCCGCGATGATCTTCCTCAGTTGCCGTAAGAGGTTTTCAGCTGTGTGCGTATTCTGGAAAGCGGTGATACGAAGTGTAGCCTGCCTAGGAAAGAGTTGGCGTTTGCGAGATGCTGCTACTGGTGCCGCCGCTGCTGTTCTTGCGGCGGGAGTCCATACATCTACCCAGTGGGCTGTCACAGTCATATAGTCCTGACCCTGCCCTGCTCCACTTGTCCACATGTCCGTGGTTAAGTGGACATTGGGTACAGCTGCATTTTTTAGGACACTGGTGACTCTTTTTCTGAGGTCTGTGTACATTTTCGGTATCGCCTGCCTAGAGAAATGGAACCTAGATGGTATTTGGTACCGGGGACACAGTACCTCCAACAAGTCTCTAGTTGGCTCTGCAGTAATGATGGATACCGGAACCACGTTTCTCACCACCCAGGATGCCAAGGCCTCAGTTATCCGCTTTGCAGTAGGATGACTGCTGTGATATTTCATCTTCCTCGCAAAGGACTGTTGGACAGTCAATTGCTTGGTGGAAGTAGTAAAAGTGGTCTTACGACTTCCCCTCTGGGATGACCATCGACTCCCAGCAGCAACAACAGCAGCGCCAGCAGCAGTAGGCGTTACATGCAAGGATGCATCGGAGGAATCCCAGGCAGGAGAGGAATCATCAGAATTGCCAGTGACATGGCCTGCAGGACTATTGGCATTCCTGGGGAAGGAGGAAATTGACACTGAGGGAGTTGGTGGGGTGGTTTGCGTGAGCTTGGTTACAAGAGGAAGGGATTTACTGGTCAGTGGACTGCTTCCGCTGTCACCCAAAGTTTTTGAACTTGTCACTGACTTATTATGAATGCGCTGCAGGTGACGTATAAGGGAGGATGTTCCGAGGTGGTTAACGTCCTTACCCCTACTTATTACAGCTTGACAAAGGGAACACACGGCTTGACACCTGTTGTCCGCATTTCTGTTGAAATACCTCCACACCGAAGAGCTGATTTTTTTGGTATTTTCACCAGGCATGTCAACGGCCATATTCCTCCCACGGACAACAGGTGTCTCCCCGGGTGCCTGACTTAAACAAACCACCTCACCATCAGAATCCTCCTGGTCAATTTCCTCCCCAGCGCCAGCAACACCCATATCCTCCTCATCCTGGTGTACTTCAACACTGACATCTTCAATCTGACTATCAGGAACTGGACTGCGGGTGCTCCTTCCAGCACTTGCAGGGGGCGTGCAAATGGTGGAAGGCGCATGCTCTTCACGTCCAGTGTTGGGAAGGTCAGGCATCGCAACCGACACAATTGGACTCTCATTGTGGATTTGGGATTTCGAAGAACGCACAGTTCTTTGCGGTGCTACTGCTTTTGCCAGCTTGAGTCTTTTCATTTTTCTAGCGAGAGGCTGAGTGCCTCCATCCTCATGTGAAGCTGAACCACTAGCCATGAACATAGGCCAGGGCCTCAGCCGTTCCTTGCCACTCCGTGTGGTAAATGGCATATTGGCAAGTTTACGCTTCTCCTCCGACAATTTTATTTTAGGTTTTGGAGTCCTTTTTTTACTGATATTTGGTGTTTTGGATTTGACATGCTCTGTACTATGACATTGGGCATCGGCCTTGGCAGACGACGTTGCTGGCATTTCATCGTCTCGGCCATGACTAGTGGCAGCAGCTTCAGCACGAGGTGGAAGTGGATCTTGATCTTTCCCTAATTTTGGAACCTCAACATTTTTGTTCTCCATATTTTAATAGGCACAACTAAAAGGCACCTCAGGTAAACAATGGAGATGGATGGATACTAGTATACAATTATGGACGGACTGCCGAGTGCCGACACAGAGGTAGCTACAGCCGTGGACTACCGTACTGTACTGTGTCTGCTGCTAATATAGACTGGTTGATAAAGAGATGTAGTAGTATGTATGTATAAAGAAGAAAGAAAAAAAAACCACGGGTAGGTGGTATACAATTATGGACGGACTGCCGAGTGCCGACACAGAGGTAGCTACAGCCGTGAACTACCGTACTGTACTGTGTCTGCTGCTAATATAGACTGGTTGATAAAGAGATGTAGTAGTATGTATGTATAAAGAAGAAAGAAAAAAAAACCACGGGTAGGTGGTATACAATTATGGACGGACTGCCGAGTGCCGACACAGAGGTAGCTACAGCCGTGGACTACCGTACTGTACTGTGTCTGCTGCTAATATAGACTGGTTGATAAAGAGATGTAGTAGTATGTATGTATAAAGAAGAAAGAAAAAAAAAACACGGGTAGGTGGTATACAATTATGGACGGACTGCCGAGTGCCGACACAGAGGTAGCTACAGCCGTGAACTACCGTACTGTACTGTGTCTGCTGCTAATATAGACTGGTTGATAAAGAGATGTAGTAGTATGTATGTATAAAGAAGAAAGAAAAAAAAGCCACGGGTAGGTGGTATACAATTATGGACGGACTGCCGAGTGCCGACACAGAGGTAGCTACAGCCGTGGACTACCGTACTGTACTGTGTCTGCTGCTAATATAGACTGGTTGATAAAGAGATGTAATAGTATGTATGTATAAAGAAGAAAGAAAAAAAAACCATGGGTAGGTGGTATACAATTATGGACGGACTGCCGAGTGCCGACACAGAGGTAGCTACAGCCGTGAACTACCGTACTGTACTGTGTCTGCTGCTAATATAGACTGGTTGATAAAGAGATGTAGTAGTATGTATGTATAAAGAAGAAAGAAAAAAAAACCACGGGTAGGTGGTATACAATTATGGACGGACTGCCGAGTGCCGACACAGAGGTAGCTACAGCCGTGGACTACCGTACTGTACTGTGTCTGCTGCTAATATAGACTGGTTGATAAAGAGATGTAGTAGTATGTATGTATAAAGAAGAAAGAAAAAAAAACCTCGGGTAGGTCATATACAATTATGGACGGACTGCCGAGTGCCGACACAGAGGAAGCTACAGCCGTGAACTACCGTACTGTACTGTGTCTGCTGCTAATATAGACTGGTTGATAAAGAGATGTAGTAGTATGTATGTATAAAGAAGAAAGAAAAAAAAACCACGGGTAGGTGGTATACAATTATGGATGGACTGCCGAGTGCCGACACAGAGGTAGCTACAGCCGTGAACTACCGTACTGTGTCTGCTGCGACTGGATGATAAATAATGATATAAAAAATATATATATATCACTACTGCAGCCGGACAGGTATATATTATATAATGACGGACCTGCTGGACACTGTCTGTCAGCAGAATGAGTTTTTTATAGAATAAAAAAAAAAACACCACACAAGTGAAGTCACACGACGAGTGTTTAACTTTTTCAGGCAATCACAATATAGTATACTACTAACTATACTGGTGGTCAGTGTGGTCAGGTCACTGGTCAGTCACACTGGCAGTGGCACTCCTGCAGCAAAAGTGTGCACTGTTTAATTTTAATATAATATGTACTCCTGGCTCCTGCTATAACCTATAACTGGCACTGCAGTGCTCCCCAGTCTCCCCCACAATTATAAGCTGTGTGAGCTGAGCACAGTCAGATATATATACATAGATGATGCAGCACACTGGGCTGAGCAGTGCACACAGATATGGTATGTGACTGAGTCACTGTGTGTATCGTTTTTTTCAGGCAGAGAACGGATATATTAAATAAAACAAAACTGCACTGTCTGGTGGTCACTGTGGTCAGTCACTAGTAAACTCTGCACTCTCTACACTTCTACAGTACTCCTAAGCTCCAGTAAATCAGGTCAATCTCTCTCTCTCTCTCTTCTAATCTAAATAGAGAGGACGCCAGCCACGTCCTCTCCCTATCAATCTCAATGCACGTGTGAAAATGGCGGCGACGCGCGGCTCCTTATATAGAATCCGAGTCTCGCGAGAATCCGACAGCGTCATGATGACGTTCGGGCACGCTCGGGTTAACCGAGCAAGGCGGGAGGATCCGAGTCTGCTCGGACCCGTGAAAAAAACCATGAAGTTCGGGCGGGTTCGGATTCAGAGAAACCGAACCCGCTCATCTCTAGTTTACATCTCTCACTGCCACTGGTCTCTCTCTCTCTCTCTCTCTCTCTCTCTCTCTCTCTCTCTCTCTCTCATGTCTACCTCTCTCTCTGCCCCTGGTCTCTTTCTCTCTCATGTCTACCTCTTTCTCTACCCTTAGTCTCTCTCATGTCTACCTCCCTCTCTACCCCTCCCCTCTCTCTCTCTCTCTCTCTCTCTCTCTCTCTCTCTTTCTCTCATGTGAACCTCTCTCTCTGCCCCTGGTCTCTTTCTCTCTCATGTCTACCTCTTTCTCTGCCCTTAGTCTCTCTCATGTCTACCTCTCTCTCTGCCCCTGGTCTCTCTCTCTCTCTCTCTCTCTCTCATGTCTACCTCTCTCTTTGCCCCTGGTCTCTCTCTCTCTCTCTCATGTTTACCTTCCTCTCTACCTTGTCGAAGTCGAAAAATATTGCAGTACACACATCACGTACAAACTACACACAGATGGCCTCCGTGCGTGTATTTGTTCTGCCGTGCGTGCGCATATTCGCAATTTGCATATGGTCGCTCCCGCGGTCCTGCGTATTAGCGCGTGGTATGAGTATTTACGGTAGTGTTTGTGATCGCATGGGATAGCCATAAAAACACATTACATATTAAATCCAAAGTGCACAATGTACACATAGTCTCCCTGCACTACACCAACAAGTTACAATAGTTTAAATGGTATCAGAACAAAGGGATTCACCTTTACAGGATAGGAGGGGACAGAACAAGTTTATAAGGTGGTGTTTGGTATCCAGCTGTAGGGTATTTTAAGGGAAATATTCCGGTGTTGGTTCGCAGAAGATCGCACGCTCCTGCGAATAGTTATGCGCAGGAGCAGAATATAAATATTAACTGTGTTTACTATACATTTGGTATACAGCGTGAACCCAGAGGAAACCACCTGCAAGTGCACCTGGAACAGACATCGCCCACCTATTCAAACCAACCTATGACCTCTCCTGTACTGTAAATGACCATCCCTGTGTCCAATGGACAAAAGATTACAGTATCCATTGTGTTAGGTTTTGGAATATTGTATAAAAGAGCCAGCTGCAGGCCCAGCTACACACAGACTCTGAAGGTCATCTACCTTGATGACTGAGGACCAGAAACCAAAACGTATGTACTATTGATTGTAGTCATTATTCTATTGTATTGTATTGTTTATATTGTTACCCCCTGCAAGTAAAGAACCGTTGGTGGGTTAGACCCCAACCTAGTTTTGAATTACAACTGGTGTCGTGTTTCCTTTCTCTGACGTCCTAAGTGGATGCTGGGGACTCCGTCAGGACCATGGGGATTAGCGGCTCCGCAGGAGACAGGGCACAAAACTAAAGCTTTAGGATCAGGTGGTGTGTACTGGCTCCTCCCCCTATGACCCTCCTCCAAGCCTCAGTTAGGCTTTTGTGCCCGTCCGAGCAGGGTGCAATCTAGGTGGCTCTCTTAAGGAGCTGCTTAGAAAAAGTTTTTAGGTTTCTTATTTTCAGTGAGTCCTGCTGGCAACAGGCTCACTGCATCGAGGGACTTAGGGGAGAGAAGTTCAACTCACCTGCGTGCAGGATGGATTGGCTTCTTAGGCTACTGGACACCATTAGCTCCAGAGGGAGTCGGAACACAGGTCTCACCCTGGGGTTCGTCCCGGAGCCGCGCCGCCGACCCCCCTTGCAGATGCTGAAGATTGAAGGTCCAGAAACCGGCGGCAGAAGGCTTCTCAGTCTTCATGAAGGTAGCGCACAGCACTGCAGCTGTGCGCCATTGTTGTCACACACTTCACACCAACGGTCACGGAGGGTGCAGGGCGTTGCTGGGGGCGCCCTGGGCAGCAATGTATAATACCTTATTCTGGCTAAAAATACATCACATATAGCCCCTGGAGGCTATATGGATGTATTTAACCCCTGCCAGGTCTCAGAAAAACGGGAGAAGAAGCCCGCCGAAAAGGGGGCGGGGCCTATTCTCCTCAGCACACAGCGCCATTTTCCCTCACAGAAATGCTGGTGGGAAGGCTCCCAGGCTCTCCCCTGCACTGCACTACAGAAACAGGGTTAAAACAGAGAGGGGGGGCACTTATTTGGCGATATGTATATATATATATTAAAATGCTATAAGGGAAAAACACTTATATAAAGGTTGTCCCTGTAAAATATAGCGTTTTTGGTGTGTGCTGGCAAACTCTCCCTCTGTCTCCCCAAAGGGCTAGTGGGGTCCTGTCCTCTATCAGAGCATTCCCTGTGTGTGTGCTGTGTGTCGGTACTTGTGTGTCGACATGTATGAGGACGATGTTGGTGAGGAGGCGGAGCAATTGCCGGTAATGGTGATGTCACTCTCTAGGGAGTCGACACCGGAATGGATGGCTTATTTAAGGAATTACGTGATAATGTCAACACGCTGCAAGGTCGGTTGACGACATGAGACGGCCGGCAAAACAAATTAGTACCTGTCCAGGCGTCTAAAACACCGTCAGGGGCGTTAAAAACGTCCTTTTTACCTCAGTCGGTCGACACAGACACAGACACGGACACTGACTCCAGTGTCGACGGTGAAGAAACAAACGTATTTTCCTTTAGGGCCACACGTTACTTGTTAAGGGCAATGAAGGAGATGTTACATATTTCTGATACTACAAGTACCACAAAAAAGGGTATTATGTGGAGTGTGAAAAAACTACATGTGGTTTTTCCTGAATCAGATAAATTAAATGAAGTGTGTGATGATGCGTGGGTTTCCCCCGATAGAAAATTATTGGCGGTATACCCTTTCCCGCCAGAAGTTATGGCGCGTTGGGAAACACACCTTAGGGTGGATAAGGCGCTCACACGCTTATAAAAACAAGTGGCGTTACCATCTCCAGATACGGACGCCCTCAAGGAGCCAACTGATAGGAGGTTGGAATATATCCTAAAAAGTATATACACACATACTGGTGTTATACTGCGACCAGCGATCGCCTCAGCCTGGATAGGCAGCGCTGGGGTGGCTTGGTCGGATTCCCTGACTGGAAATATTAATACCCTTGACAGGGACAGTATTTTATTGACTATAGAGCATTTAAAAGATGCATTTCTATATATGCAAAACTCTGGCATCAAGAGTAAGTGCGATGTCCATATCTGCCAGACGATGTTTATGGACACGACAGTGGTCAGGTGATGCAGATTCCAAACGGCACATGGAAGTATTGCCGTATAAAGGGGAGGAGTTATTTGGGGTCGGTCCATCGGACCTGGTGGCCACGGCAACAGCTAGAAAATCCACCTTTTTTTTACCCCAAGTCACATCTCAGCAGAAAAAGACATAGTCTTTTCAGCCTCAGTCCTTTCGTCCCCATAATATCTGCCCAGGGATAGAAGTAAGGGAAGAAGACTGCAGCAGGCAGCCCATTCCCAGGAACAGAAGCCTTCCACCGCTTCTGCCAAGTCCTCAGCATGACGCTGGGGCCGTACAAACAGGTGCGGTGGGGGGTCGTCTCAAGAGTTTCAGCACGCAGTGGGCTCACTCGCAAGTGGACCCCTGGATCCTACAAGTAGTATCCCAGGGGTACAGATTGGAAATTCGAGACGTCTCCCCCTCGCAAGTTCCTGAAGTTTGCTTTACCAACGTCTACCTCCGACAGGGAGGCAGTATTGGAAACAATTCACAAGCTGTATTCCCAGCAGGTGATAATCAAAGTACCCCTCCTACAACAAGTAAAGGGGTATTATTCCACACTATATTGTGGTACTGAAGCCAGACGGCTCAGTGAGACCTATTCTAAATGGAGTCACTCAGAGCAGTGATAGCGAACCAGGAAGAAGGGGACTATATGGTGTCCCTGGACATCAAGGATGCTTACCTCCATGTCCAAATTTGCCCTTCTCACAAAGGGTACCTCAGGTTCGTGGTACAAAACTGTCACTATCAGTTTCAGACGCTGCCGTTTGGATTGTCCACGGCACCCCGGGTCTTTACCAAGGTAATGGCCGAAATGATGATTCTTCTTCAAAGAAAAGGCGTCTTAATTATCCCTTACTTGGACGATCTCCTGATAAGGGCAAGGTCCAGAGAACAGTTGGAGGTCTGAGTAGCACTATCTCAAGTAGTTCTACGACAGCACGGGTGGATTCTAAATATTCCAAAATCGCAGCTGTCTCCGACGACACGTCTGCTGTCCCTAGGGATGATTCTGGACACAGTCCAGAAAAAGGTGTTTCTCCCGGAGGAGAAAGCCAGGGAGTTATCCGAGCTAGTCAGAAACCTCCAAAAACCAGGAAAAGTGTCAGTGCATCATTGCACAAGGGTCCTGGGAAAAATGGTGGCTTCTTACGAAGATTTCACGCAAGAACTTTTCAGTGGGATCTGCTGGACAAATGGTCCGGATCGCATCTTCAGATGCATCAGCGGATAACCCTGTCTCCAAGGACAAGGGTGTCTCTTCTGTGGTGGCTGCAGAGTGCTCATCTACTAAAGGGCCACAGTTATGCATTCAGGACTGGGTCCTGGTGACCACGGATTCCAGCTTGAAAGGCTGGGGAGCAGTCACACAGGGAAAAAAATTTCCAGGGAGTGTGATCAAGTCTGGGGACTTCTCTCCGCATAAATATACTGGAGCTAAGAGCAATTTACAATGCTCTAAGCTTAGCAAGACCTCTGCTTCAAGGTCAGCCGGTATTGATCTAGTGGGACAACATCACGGCAGTCGCCCACGTAAACAGACAGGGCGGCACAAGAAGCAGGAGGATAATGGCAGAAACTGCAAGGATTCTTCGCTGGGCGGAAAATCATGTGATAGCACTGTCAGCAGTTTTCATTCCGGGAGTGGACAACTGGGAAGCAGACTTCCTCAGCACGACCTCCACCCGGGAGAGTGGGGACTTCATCGAGAAGTTTTTTCCACATGATTGTGCACCGTTGGGAAAGACCAAAGGTGGACATGATGGCGTCCCGCCTGAACAAAAAACTGGACAGGTATTGCGCCAGGTCAAGAGACCCTCAGGCAATAGCTGTGGACGTTCTGGTAACACCAGGGGTGTACCAGTTGGTGTATGTGTTCCCTCCTCTGCTTCTCATACCAAAGGTACTGAGATTTATAAGACGTAGAGGAGTAAGAACTATACTCGTGGCTCCGGATGGGCCAAGAAGGACTTGGTACCCGGAACTTCAAGAGATGCTCACAGAGGACTCAGGGCCTCTGCCGATAAGAAGGGACTTGTTTCAGCAAGTACCATGTCTGTTCCAAGACTTACCGCGGCTGCGTTTGACGGCATGGCGGTTGAACGCCGGATCCTAAGGGAAAAAGGCATTCCGGAAGAGGTCATTCCTACCCTGGTCAAAGCCAGGAAGGAGGTGACCGCACAACATTATCACCATATGTGGCGAAAATATGTTGCGTGGTGTGAGGCCAGGAAGGCCCCACGAAGAAATTTCAACTCGGTCGATTCCTGCATTTCCTGCAAACAGGAGTGTCTATGGGCCTCAAATTGGGGTCCATTAAGGTTCAAATTTCGGCCCTGTCGATTTTCTTCCAGAAAGAATTGGCTTCAGTTCCTGAAGTCCAGAAATTTGACATGGGAGTACTGCATATACAACCCCCTTTTGTGCCTCCAGTGGCACTGTGGGATCTCAACGTAGTCCTGGGATTCCTCAAATCACGTTGGTTTAAACCGCTCAAATCTGTGGATTTGAAATATCTCACATGGAAAGTGACCATGATGTTGGCCCTGGCCTCGGCCAGGCGAGTGTCAGAATTGGCGGCTTTGTCTCACAAAAGCCCATATCTGATTGTCCATTCGGACAGGGCAGAGCTGCGGACTCGTCCCCAGTTTCTCCCTAAGTTGGTGTCAGCGTTTCATCTGAACCAGCTTATTGTGGTACCTGCGGCTACTAGAGACTTGGAGGACTCCAAGTTGCTAGATGTTGTCAGGGCCCTGAAAATATAGATTCCAGGACGGCTGGAGTCAGGAAAACTGACTTGCTGTTATCCTGTATGCACCCAAAAAACTGGGTGCTCTTACTTCTAAGCAGACGATTGCTAGTTGAATGTGTAGTACAATTCAGCTTGCACATTCTGTGGCAGGACTGCCACAGCCAAAATATATAAATGCCCATTCCACAAGGAAGGTGGGCTCATCTTGGGCGACTGCCCGAGGGGTCTCGGCTTTACAACTTTGCCGAGCTGCTACTTGATCAGGGGCACACCCTGGCTGAGGAGGACCTGGAGTTCTCTCACTCGGTGCTGCAGAGTCATCCGCACTTTCCCGCCCGTTTGGGAGCTTTGGTATAATCCCCATGGTCCTGACGGAGTCCCCAGCATCCACTTAGGACGTCAGAGAAAATAAGATTTTACTTACCGATAAATCTATTTCTCGTAGTCCGTAGTGGATGCTGGGCGCCCATCCAAAGTGCGGATTGTCTGCAATACTTGTACATAATTGTTGTTACAAAAAAAAAAAAAATCGGGTTGTTATTGTTGTGAGCCGTCTGTTCAGAGGCTCCTACGTTTGTCATACTGTTAACTGGGTTCAGATCACAAGTTATACGGTGTGATTGGTGTGGCTGGTATGAGTCTTACCCGGGATTCAATATCCTTCCTTATTGTGTACGCTCGTCCGGGCACAGTATCCTAACTGAGGCTTGGAGGAGGGTCATAGGGGGAGGAGCCAGTACACACCACCTGATCCTAAAGCTTTAGTTTTGTGCCCTGTCTCCTGCGGAGCCGCTAATCCCCATGGTCCTGACGGAGTCCCCAGCATCCACTACGGACTACGAGAAATAGATTTATCGGTAAGTAAAATCTTATTTTCCCTGCTAAGGTTTAAAGTGTATTTACAGCCACTCGGGCTGCTGCATTGTGCTAACAGCGTATAGGCCTGTGTACGCAAACTGTGTAGTCACTACACCCTTTCGGTGTACGTACGCAGAGTGCATACACGCTGCAACCTTGTGTACGTAAGGTTTGGGAATAATATAAAAGTGAAAGGTTAATTACTGCGGCCACAGCGGCTCAATATTAAAGTGTATCAAGAGTGTTTAAGGTATATGCTTTTTAGTCCTGTAAGTAAACTGACGTTTACAATTGAGGGCTCATCCGGTTTCACATGCTCACAGCCTAACAGGTCATAGCAAACTTAATCTATCAGCAAAGGGCGTAAAGTTATCCTACGTAACCTTTTACTGGTCGGTGGATGTTCTGAAAACCCTATTTGTGTGCTGTTAGATTGCGTCTGCTCTGTCTGGTCTGCAGAGCTGCTGATAGAACCCGTAAAACAGGAAAAAAGCTATTTAAAAAATCGGTGAATTTTTTTTGGCGCCAAAAGCGTACACAAAGGGCACCAATACTTTGCATACCCTCTCACATTGTTGCCGCAAGATTTAGATTGCTAGATTTGTTTAGATCTGTGTGAAATCGGATACATTTGTTGCTATATAGTTAAATTTGAAATAAAAGTATTTAAGAAAGTAAAAATAAAGCACAACATGCAGGTCTGGCCCAGTCATTAAAGATTACACAGAACAAGCGGTTGTGCTTGTGAGCGAGTATAGTTAGCAGTGCTCACATTTATAGAGTTGTGTGATTTGTTTTATTGCGTACGCACATTGGTACACATACGGAACGTGAGGACAGCGTACAAAAACGTGCACGTGGCGCAAGGCCGCACACGTGGCATAGAGGTACGCACAGTTGCGTAATTACGCAAGCTTGCGTGCATTGAGGTACGTACAGTTGCGTAATTATGCAAGCTTGCGTAGGGTTGTGTGCGCATAATAAAACCACACCTGTTCAATTAAGGTGGGAGAGTAAACATTTAATACAATAGCACATAACTATCCGAGTTCAAAAGCAGGTTACGCTACAATTTAGTTTAAAAACTGTAAGCACCTCTGGAGTAAAGCTACTGACCTAAAGGGAGTAAAACAATTTTCTGTACAGACAAACAAAGCATATTTGAATGAATGAAAGCAGGAGTGAGTGAGTTGAACCCCGTGGAATTTGGGATCCAGTCTTTTGGTACACTAAGTAAGTGCAGGCTTGGCGGCGTGAGGCAGCTGACTCACGTTAGTATAGATTGAAATACGCAAATCGTGAGATTTGCAAAGGAGCGTAATAGGGAATTGTGCATTGTGTAGTATTGAAGTAAAAAGGTTTTTTTGTTATGCTCCGGCTGAGGGTCGCAGTTTGTGCGTCGACTCGTGGTCGTACGGCAGCTAGGTAACAAGTACCTATACGCCGTGCGATTGGACCGCATGTTTGTGAGTGCGATACATAGCGCAACTTGATGCCCCTTTTATGAGCTTTTGCGTAAAATCGCGGTATCATTAGCGCCGTGTGGAGCATACGCAAGTGTGATTTGTGTATAAGTGCATAGGGAGTTTTCGCTGGTTTCTCTCAGGAAAATCTCCAGCGGTGGATATTTGCTGGCAAAGGTAAGTCACTCCTAACACTTCCAGTAAATATAAACCAATTAGGTTGACCTCACTGGGTACGCAATGGTCACTATTGGAGTGAGTCATGGTACTCAGCGGAGAAGGAGTGGGTGAAAGCGCTCTAAGAACTTTCACCGTCTATTCGTGTCGTGCAATTGGGGATTGCGTAAAAGGAAAAAGTCAGCGATGGGATCCAATTGCACACGCGATGGACGTATGGTAGCCAGGGTTCAGGTTGAAGAGCTGCGGCCCAAGGGGTCAGCGAGGTTTTTTATGTGTGGAAAATATGGTCCACACGCTGAAGACTTTTTGTCTGAATGGGTACGTATGACTGACAAAGATAGGGTACCATTCCCTAGGGTGGGCAGCTTTGAACCAGAGGTACTGCAGAATGTAGGCAGTAAAATATGTCTGCTTAAATCCAGAAAACAAAGGATTAGACATAAAAATTGTTTAAAACTGTGGCAACAAGAGGGGGAGATGCAAAGGGAACAAACTCGCAAAACGAGTTCCAAACCTAGCAGGAATGAGGACACAAACACACCATTATCGACACAGGTCGAGAGGGAAAAGATGGCTAAGTCAATGGTATTTCTATGAATGAGAGTAGAATGCAAGAGAAATGTATTAACCCTAATTTTTGCAAGATGTATCCTTTTTTGAAGTCTTTTCAAGGTTATAGGTCACAGGAAGATGAAGGACCCAGCCAAATCGCAGCTCTCATTCAGGCAGTCGCCTTGCAGGAAACTCAGGTGGGGCCTGTCCGTCCAGTTAGAGCAGTAACAGTATTCCCCACTGAAAGAACTGGTGAGGTCACAGCTACCGGTAAGTGTGAGACGGGTCATTGCACAGAGACAACAACACCTTACAGCAAACAGATTAGGAACGGAATGGTAGGATTACATCCTG
The DNA here is from genome assembly GCF_028390025.1 of Pseudophryne corroboree. Classification (NCBI taxonomy): domain Eukaryota; kingdom Metazoa; phylum Chordata; class Amphibia; order Anura; family Myobatrachidae; genus Pseudophryne; species Pseudophryne corroboree. Next base: position 308,840,097 of record NC_086453.1, on the reverse strand, counting down.
TCTTGGAAATAGTAACGCCCAATGGGGGAACCGATAGTCAGGGAGTAATCCTCACCAGGAATAATGCAATGTATTGCCCGTGGTCCAGAGCTGAGCTGCGGTCAATCATTTCAGAATTCCCCGATCCCCGGAAGCATTTAGCCAGATGTCAGAAGTTTATCAGAGATCTGGGTAATGCTCATGAACCAGCTAACAAAGATTGGCGGATATTTTTAAAAGCGTGCCTACCCCCTAATATTGACACCCAAAAATGTATCACTGATTGTAGATTAGAGTCGGATAGTCCTATGACTGATGAATACAATCAGGAGAATGTGGAACGAATTAACATGCAACTAGAGTTTTATTTCCCCACTACTGTTAAGTGGAGAAGAATTTTCTCCATAAAACAGAGAGAAAATGAAATGGCATCTGAATATTTCCATCGGGCCCTGCAAATATTGGATAGATACGTTGGGATATCAGATACAGGGAATGATGCGAATTACAGGGAGGTGGCTGTCTCTGTGCTAATGGACGGACTCAATAAGACAGTAAGGGACAGGGTACAAACATCTTTGCCTAATTGGAGAGGGGCCACAGTAGCTTGTCTTAGAGAGTGCGCAATGGAGCACCACAAGAATATTGCTAGGAGCAGAGAACAACAGGAGGAGAAGCTGATGACAATAAGTCTACAGGCTCTTGCAGCAAAGCCTCATCAACTTAAACCCCAAAACCCTGGTAGTTGGAAAAGACCGAGAATATGTTACATTTGTAAAAAGAAAGGACATTTTGCTAGAAATTGTAGGAGTGTTAGGTTCCTGGTGCTCAGAACAAGGGAGATGTTATGAAGTGAGTCCAGAGCACCAGGACGTAACGCTGGGAAAGGGGAATGGAAAGGGAATAGCCCCTGGCGCCCTATCTCCGTTGTCTCGCCCGTGCTGTCAGTACACTCTTGCGAGACTATGGTTGCTTGAGCCCATGGCAGCCGCGTTTGAAGGGCGGATTACGTCTGCCCAACTTCGATGCCCCCTCAGGTCTTAATGAGAGACAAAGAGTGTACCTAGACAGGGTGATAACAAGGGGCCCTCTTACTGAAACAACCAAAGCCAGGGGCTACTAACTAGCCTAAAACTAAATGTATGTGCGGCTTGCCGCCAAAGGAAAAGAACAACAAAGGAAATGCTGACCACACGCCGACACAATACTTTTGTGTCCCGGCGGTGACAGCATAAGCAGAACCCTCTGCAAAACACCAGTGACAGAAATAATAACGGAATACAGCGGCCTAGGCCGACGGACGCGGCAGAGCCGCTACTCACGGAACCGGTACGAATACTGGCAAACGGACAGGAACTCCAAATGCTGCTGACACAGACTCTCAGAACTGGAGGACCGGCAGAATCCCAAACGACAGACCGGTGGACACCAAGAAGCCAGAAATTTGACCAGGCACAGACAAAGCCACTGGACCTCAGGACAGGAACGCCTCACGGCAGGACACGGGATCAAACACAGGAATCGACACAGGGACTGACACAGGAATCGACACAGGAAGCAGCTCGATTGACACTGCTACACAGGAGCTCAGGAACTAGCAGGAACTAGCAGGAACAAGCTCAGAACTCAAGCAGACTGGAAACCTAGAAATATCACCAGCGTCTGTGAATAGCACTGAGCCAGCATATAACAGAGAGGCTTAATTAATAATCTCATGCAGCTGCCCTGTTGCATGACTCCAAACTGACAAGATGCAATTAGCAGCCAGGTGAGGCTGAACACATGGGAACAAGCTGCAATTACACAGACTCACCAGCGGCAGCAACCAAGAGTACTCTTAAACAGAGCAACGGGAAATCCTGGCCTGCGAAACAACTTATAAACATAAAATACCTAACTGGCATGCAAAACAGAAATGAGCCACAGCCGTGGCTCATAACAGTACCCCCCCCCCCCTTGAGGAGGGGTCAAAGGACCCCAAAATACAGACTATCCAAAACAAGAGATACAAAAAAAACCTGACACACTGGTCTAACAGACACGAAAACAGAAACAAGCTGCAACCACAGCTTGTAACAGTGCCCTCCCCCTGACGGTGGCCACTGGACACAAGATAAGAAAAAAAAATCTTTTTTTTTTTTTTATCAAGGCAAGAGTCAAAAATTATTTTTTTCTTCTTCTTCTTTTTACAAAGCTCTTTAGGTCTGACCAAGGTAATTCCCCAAACATTGTCTGAACTGATGGTACCACCCAGCAAGGCTGCGTTCAAATCAGAGACAGGTTTCTTACCCTTGGGAGCTAAACTTTCTGGCAAAGTACTATTATTAGAAGAAGTCAGAAAAGCACATCCTGCAGTCAAAACAACGGGCTGGGACTCTTGTGCCGAGTTTACAGTATTTGGTGGACTCTCAGCAGACAAGACGGGTGACTCAGAGGAACCTGAACCAATTTCTTTGGAACCATATCTTTTAATAATTGCATCACTGAATGCTGGGAGATCCTGAAGAATGGGATCTTCAGCTTTCATTAGGCTGGTCGCCCACTCAAAAGGCTCTCCTCTAAAAGAATAAATCAGATAAAGCACAAGGTTCTCTGAAGTGATGCCCAGAAATGGTCTAGACAACATAATAATGTAATAGTGTTTGTAAAGCGCCAGAAATTGGGCTAAGTCCCCATCAAAGATTATGGATGTTGAGATATCAACAGAGTCAGGATCTGTTTCCTTCCCATCTGACTGACTGGAGTGCTTTGCTAGGACCTGGTCACTATTGACCTTACTCGAGGCTGAGACTCTCTGAACCCCACCCGGGGCAGTGACTTTCTGAACCCCACCCGGGGCAGTGACTTTCTGAACCCCACCCGGGGCAGTGACTTTCTGAACCCCAACCGAGGCAGTGACTTTCTGAACCCCACCGGGGCAGTGGCCTCCGGGAACCCCGCTGGGGCAGTGGCCTCCGGGAACCCCGCTGGGGCAGTGGCCTCCAGGAACCCCGCTGGGGCAGTGGCCTCCGGGAACCCCGCTTGGGCAGTGGCCTCCGGGAACTCTGCTGGGGTCAGCACCTCGGATTCTTTTACTGGGACCGAGCCGTCGGCTTCCTTCACTGGGACTGAGCCATTGGCCTCCCTCTCTGAGTCGATAATTATCGAAACTTCTCACGGGACTATGACTTCCGGGACTTTTGCTGAAGCTATAACCTTCAGCACCTCCACTAATGCTACGCCTCTTAAGTTCTTTCCTGGGGAAGCGACCTCTAGACCCTTCTTAGAGGCTGCGTCTCTCGAGACCCCACTTGGGGATATTACTTCAAAGATCCCTTCTGGGGTTTTGCTTCTCGAGTTCCCTTCAAGAACTATGGTTTTAGATACCCTTTCTGGGGTTGCGCTCTTCAAGTCCCTACCTGGGGTAACAGCTTCTGAGACCCCTTCTGGTATGGAAACCTGAGCTATAATATTTGATGTCCCTCTATAAGCTAAGGCATCGGGTACCGCTCCAGCACTCTGGGCATCGGGTACCGCTCCAGCACTCTGGGCATCGGGTACCGCTCCAGCACTCTGGGCATTGGGTACCGCTCCAGCACTCTGGGCATCGGGTACCGCTCCAGCACTCTGGGCATCGGGTACCGCTCCAGCACTCTGGGCATCGGGTACCGCACCAAGATCCTGAGCATCGGGCACCTCTCCAGGACCCTGGGCAACAGGCACCACTCCAGGACCCTGGGCTACGGGCACCACTCCAGGATCCTGGGCAACGGGCACCACTCCAGGACCCTGGGCAACGGGCACCACTCCAGGGGCTTGCAACTCTGCTTCAACAGGAACCTCAAGAGAGGAGAGAAACATTCTCTTTTGATTCCTGAATCTATAATGGGGCTCTCTTGCCCAAGGACCCCAATTATAGGATAGAGAGTTTTTTAGTGTGGGTTGTGTGACAAGTACCTCTGCCACAGTAGAGACAGGAGTAGGTCTTGTATCCTGACTCAACTTGGCCAGAGGGCAAGACTCGTCACCACACTTTGGCTTGCGCAACTCACAGGTCTGCAGATAGTGGCCTAAACCCCCACAATATAGGCATAAGTTTAAGTTTCTGCGACGCAGACGCTTCTCTTCTGAGAGCCTGGGCCGCAGAAAACTTTTAAACCTTTTCTCTTCAATTAAACCAGAGGACTCTCTTGTCACCATACTGTGAACAAGAGTCTCTTTAGAGATAGATGTACTCTCAACGACTTCTGGCAAGATGAGGAGATTTTATTCAGAAGGTTTTGCAGTTGCTTCAGGGATTGCTGCAAAACTTCTAGTCGCTCTGGTCTCAAAGCACCGAAAAGCAGAGCTCAGGGCTGCGAGAGATGCCTGCAGGGCTTGCATAGTAGACACAGGAGGATTTCAAACTAGACAAGACAAGACTAGACAAGACTAGACAAGACAAGACTTTTTTTTTTTTTTTGACCAGACAAGACTAGACAGGATTCTTAAACTAGACAAGACAAGACTGGATTTTTAATCACCGGACTGGATTCTGCAAACTGAATTCTAGACAGGACTGGATTCTAAACACCGGACTGGATTCTGCAAACTGAATTCTAGACAGGACTGGATTCTTGACTAGACACTGGACTGGGCCAAAAAAGAAAAAGTTTTTATTTCTTTTTTGTGGTAGGGCTGGTGATAATGTTAGGTTCCTGGTGCTCAGAACAAGGGAGATGTTATGAAGTGAGTCCAGAGCACCAGGACGTAACGCTGGGAAAGGGGAATGGAAAGGGAATAGCCACTGGCGCCCTATCTCCGTTGTCTCGCCCGTGCTGTCAGTACACTCTTGCGAGACTATGGTTGCTTGAGCCCATGGCAGCCGCGTTTGAAGGGCGGATTACGTCTGCCCAACTTCGATGCCCCCTCAGGTCTTAATGAGAGACAAAGAGTGTACCTAGACAGGGTGATAACAAGGGGCCCTCTTACTGAAACAACCAAAGCCAGGGGCTACTAACTAGCCTAAAACTAAATGTATGTGCGGCTTGCCGCCAAAGGAAAAGAACAACAAAGGAAATGCTGACCACATGCCGACACAATACTTTTGTGTCCCGGCGGTGACAGCATAAGCAGAACCCTCTGCAAAACACCAGTGACAGAAATAATAACGGAATACAGCGGCCTAGGCCGACGGACGCAGCAGAGCGCTACTCACGGAACCGGTACGAATACTGGCAAACGGACAGGAACTCCAAATGCTGCTGACACAGACTCTCAGAACTGGAGGACCGGCAGAATCCCAAACGACAGACCGGTGGACACCAAGAAGCCAGAAACTTGACCAGGCACAGACAAAGCCACTGGACCTCAGGACAGGAACGCCTCATGGCAGGACACGGGATCAGACACAGGAATCGACACAGGGACTGACACAGGAATCGACACAGGAAGCAGCTCGATTGACACTGCTACACAGGAGCTCAGGAACTAGCAGGAACTAGCAGGAACTAGCAGGAACAAGCTCAGAACTCAAGCAGACTGGAAACCTAGAAATATCACCAGCGTCTGTGAATAGCACTGAGCCAGCATATAACAGAGAGGCCTAATTAATAATCTCATGCAGCTGCCCTGTTGCATGACTCCAAACTGACATGATGCAATTAGCAGCCAGGTGAGGCTGAACACATGGGAACAAGCTGCAATTACACAGACTCACCAGCGGCAGCAACCAAGAGTACTCTTAAACAGAGCAACGGGAAATCCTGGCCTGCGAAACAACTTATAAACATAAAATACCTAACTGACATGCAAAACAGGAATGAGCCACAGTCGTGGCTCATAACAAGGAGTAGTAGGACACATAGTCAATATAGACCCCTAGACAGATAAAACAAGCCACATTATTAAACACATAGGCGGGATCAAGGGACATATAGTAAGGAATCACGAGCCATATAGAAAACACAGATTCGGTTAATGGGAAGAATGGAATAAATGGAACTTTACCCTTTTGACAAAACTTGTTGGGGTTAAGATGAGGCCTCTAAACTTTTGCTTCTTTCTCTAGCAGAAATGGCCCCTGATTAACTTAACAGGAGTTTTGTTAGATATGGTATACATATAGCGTGCTCCCGCCCAGGAAGCACAAAGTATGTTGGATACCCACGAAGACTAATATTGCATTTCACTGTTCTAGATGCATGTCCATCACAGGTTGAGGAAATTATCTCACAGATACCGGGTTCCCTACGAATTTAGGATGGACAGGACACTGGATTGATGGCTGGGATAGTCCCAGTAGAGATATGACACATAGAATTTTTTTTTAGGGGTATATACAGTAGAGAATCACTTCCCCATAGTGCCCAATCCAGTTGTCAAACTTTATAAAATCCTCTTTGCCGCTACAAACTTATCTGTTACTAACCTCTATGTGATGTTTCTTCAAAGTTTCCTCCTCATCTCTTACGTTCACCGACGGGAGGGTACAATACATGCACTCGATTGCAGTTCAAACGCAACATGCCTACTCGGTCCTTCAGAGTTCAGCCCAAATCCAGTATATCTCACCAGCACAAGGACACCAGTATTTCTCTGACGTCCTAGTGGATGCTGGGAACTCCGTAAGGACCGTGGGGAATAGACGGGCTCCGCAGGAGACTGGGCACTCTAAAAGAAAGATTAGGTACTATCTGGTGTGCACTGGCTCCTCCCACTATGACCCTCCTCCAGACCTCAGTTAGATTTCTGTGCCCGGCCGAGCTGGATGCACACTAGGGGCTCTCCTGAGCTCCTAGAAAGAAAGTTTATTTTAGGTTTTTTATTTTACAGTGAGACCTGCTGGCAACAGGCTCACTGCATCGAGGGACTAAGGGGAGAAGAAGCGAACCTACCTGCTTGCAGCTAGCTTGGGCTTCTTAGGCTACTGGACACCATTAGCTCCAGAGGGATCGACCGCATGGAACTGGCCTTGGTGTTCGTTCCCGGAGCCGCGCCGCCGCCCCCCTTACAGAGCCAGAAGCAAGAAGAGGTCCGGAAAATCGGCGGCAGAAGACATCAGTCTTCACCAAGGTAGCGCACAGCACTGCAGCTGTGCGCCATTGCTCCTCATACACACTTCACACTCCGGTCACTGAGGGTGCAGGGCGCTGGGGGGGGGGGCGCCCTGAGCAGCAATAAAAACACCTTGGCTGGCAAATATATCACAATATATAGCCCCAGAGGCTATATATGTGATAAATACCCCTGCCAGAATCCATAAAAAAGCGGGAGAAAAGTCAGCGAAAAAGGGGCGGAGCTATCTCCCTCATCACACTGGCGCCATTTTCTCTTCACAGTGCAGCTGGAAGACAGCTCCCCAGGCTCTCCCCTGTAGTTTGCAGGCTCATAGGGTTAAAAAGAGAGGGGGGGCACTAAATTTAGGCGCAATATTGTATATACAAGCAGCTATTGGGAAAAATTCACTCAATATAGTGTTAATCCCTAAATTATATAGCGCTCTGGTGTGTGCTGGCATACTCTCTCTGTGTGTGTGTGGTGTGTCGGTACGGCTGTGTCGACACGTTTGATGAGGAGGCTTATGTGGTGGCAGAGCAGATGCCGATAAATGTGATGTCGCCCCCTGTGGGGCCGACACCAGAGTAGATGGATAGGTGGAAGGTATAAACCGACAGTGTCAACTCCTTACATAAAAGGCTGGATGACGTAACAGCTGTGGGACAGCCGGCTTCTCAGCCCGCGCCTGCCCAGGCATCTCAAAGGCCATCAGGGGCTCAAAAACGCCCGCTCCCTCAGATGGCAGACACAGATGTCGACACGGAGTCTGACTCCAGTGTCGACGAGGTTGAGACATATACACAATCCACTAGGAACATCCGTTACATGATCCCGGCAATAAAAAACGTGTTACACATTTCTGACATTAACCCAAGTACCACTAAAAAAGGGTTTTATGTTTGGGGAGAAAAAGCAGGCAGTGTTTTGTTCCCCCATCAAATGAGTGAATGAAGTGTGAAAAAGCGTGGGTTCCCCCGATAAGAAACTGGTAATTTCTAAAAAGTTACTGATGGCGTACCCTTTCCCGCCAGAGGATAAGTTACGCTGGGAGATATCCCCTAGGGTGGATAAGGCGCTCACATGTTTGTCAAAAAAGGTGGCACTGCCGTCTTAGGATACGGCCACTTTGAAGGTACCTGCTGATAAAAAGCAGGAGGCTATCCCGAAGTCTGTATTTACACACTCAGGTACTAGACTGAGACCTGCAGATAGTGCTGCTGCAGCGTGGTCTGTGACCCTGTCAAACAGGGATACTATTTTGCGAACATAAGAGCATATTAAAGACGTCTTCTTATATATGAGGGATGCACAGAGGGATATTTTGCCGGCTGGCATCCAGAATTAATGCAATGTCCATTCTGTCAGGAGGGTATTAGAGACCCGACACTGGACAGGTGATGCTGACTTTAAAAGGCACATAGGGGGGCGTGGTCTGGAGCCTGAACAAGGAGGAAGCAGGAACAGAGAGCTCCTCTATAATAGTGGCTTTTAACCCCTTTAAATTACCCCCTGCTCGGCATAACCTCCCCAATCCGAGCCCTGGTGACTGCGGGTGCCCCCCCAAAGAAGTGGACTAGTGCTGCGGAATCGGGGAGCCGGTTTTCTGGCTCCCGCGGATTGCGGCCTAGCCACCACACTGAAGCCGGGGCCTCAATTTTGAAAAACACTCCGGAGGCCGGACGGGTCGCCGAAAACAGTGGTGACCTTGCACCCACTGTCCGTTCCTCGGACTCTGGGGACAGATCCCCTCACCGAGCTGCTGGTGCTGGACGCGCTGCGAGGGAGAGACGAGCGGCGGCTGAAGCGGGAGATCTGAGCGCGGACGGCCCGGAGCTCCGGAGGCGGCGGTCAGCTAAAAGCATTGAGACCCCTTCACAGACGCGCAGAGCGGGTGACCTGGCGCATGGTGCGCCTCTGAGAGGTGAGCTGCGCGACATGCTGGGACCCCCTTCACGAGGCCCGCAGTAGATACCGAAGGCCTGCAGCACGGGCCCGCTGCGGCCCTGAGGAGGAGTGGGGGATACTGAAGTCTCCTTTCAGCGGAAACTCGAGGCTGTGAGCCTGACACATTGAGCCGCCCAAAGCTGGAAATTTGGGGACACCCCAATATCGCAGGGTGAATCTAATTATCTGAGTCCAAGGGGCGGAATCCACGACTGACAGTCTCCGCATGAGAGCAATATAGATGTGTGTTCCTGGGATATGGTCCTGTTCTTGCTGTCCTGAAATGTGATCTTTTGTCCGGGATGCTCTCCTAATACCTCCCCGCAACTGTTTTAGCTGACACATACCCACACGGACCCGTGAACCTGCTGGATTGAAGTAAAAGATTTTTCTTATACACCGATATACGCATCTCTCAGTGATTCCTGAAGTCATGCCTCCAAAGAAGAATAAGGCCTCTAAGCAGATTAATCGAGTCCCCTTCTTTAAACCTTCTCCGTACCGAAACAAAACACCAGAGGCTGGGACCCCTGCAGTAGACCCCTCTCCCCAACACATGCGGTCCCCTCCATCTACCTCCGGCACGGGATGCACCCTCACCAATACATCTCGAGGACAGTGAGGCTCTGACGGTGGGAAGTATGAAACTTTTACTACACCAGTTCAAAGATGACGTGACATCTGAATTCAGAACCATGCTGAAATCCTGCCAGAGCTCCATCGACGATCTGGGTGAGAGAACAGGTCAGCTGGAAACGAAGATGAGTGAAGTAGTCAGCTCCCATAACTCACTGATAGACTCTCATGACACCTTGGAGGGTGAAGTGAACTTTCTGCGTGATAAAGTAGCGGATTTGGAAGATCGCTCGCGCAGGAACAACTTAAAACTCAGAGGGGTCCCCGACTCGATTTCAAACAGCAGTCTTCATGATTATGCTTTGGAGATATTCAAAAAATTGTTGCCTTCCGCCAGCTCCTCAGATCTCCTATTAGATCGAATACATAGACTCCCGAAGGCTCGGGGTGCTCCAGAGGGTTCGACTAAAGATGTGCTGATGCGGGTTCACTTTTACCATATAAAGGAAGCTCTGCTTAAAGCGGTGAGACCCTCCTCTGATACAGCGGATGCCTTGGGTAACCTCCAATTGTATGGAGACCTGTCGCAGTATACTCTCAGCAAAAGACGTTCTCTTCAACCGATTACTACTGTACTTCGTTAAGCGGGCATACTTTATAGATGGGGATTCCCCACACGTCTGCTGATCTCCAGAGATGGCTCTACTATAGCGGTGACATCAATTGATGAAGGTATGAAGCTTCTACGTAAATGGAACCTGGGGGAAGAACGTAAGCCCAGTTCCCCTGACCATCGACTCCAGCAGGACTGGTCGATAGCGGAGAAGTAGCGGTATCATGTCCGCACCTACCTACCATTACTGCCTCTGACTGGATTGCAGTCTCAGGCCATTGACTTAACTGCAGAGACCGTTTCATTTGTTTAAGGTTTAAGTTGGCCACTGCAAGTATGGTTGATTGTTATGGGTTGCTAAATATCTCAAGTTAGTGGAAGATTACTTATGAGAATTGCAAAGTCCATTTGATGCAGGATTTTGTTTTCTAAATTTCTCACTAAGATGCAACTCGTTAAGATAAGAGTACTAGGCTTAATTATTAGTAATGTACTATGGTCACTACGGTCCTGCATCCCCTGGCTATTGGTGCTGCATGCCGTGTGGATGTGTATATATATATATAGAGAACTATGATCCATAGTTGTTAAGTTGCGGGGAGGTTGGCCACCAACCTCTCTATTTCTAATGGTGAGGCGCTGGATGTTGTGGCGCCTTACTGTGGCCCCATATCTTTATGGGACCTGTTTCTTTTCTCTCTTTTGCATTTCTCTTTTGTCTCCCCCTGTATGTCTCCCCTATGTGTCTTGTCTTCCCCAGGGATATGTTCCTAACCATCGGATTCAGCGGTTGACAAGCTCCCTTACTCCTCAGCTATGGTCAGGTTATTTTCACTAAATGTTAAGGGATTAAATTCCCCACAGAAACGCAAATTAGCGCTATCCTCCTTTTATAAAATGAAAGCGAATATAGTTGTGGTTCAGGAAACCCACTTTAGGAAAGCGGATCCCCCCAAATTCTACGACAATAGGTTCCCCACTTGTTATATGGCAAATGGCCCTACAAAAAAGGCTGGGGTAGCGATACTCTTCTCTCTGCATTCCTCTTTTACACTAGAATCCCAAATTAAAGACCCTGAGGGCAGATATCTCATATTAATAGGACAATTGGAAAACACAATAGTCACCTTAGTATCATGCTATGCCCCAAATTCAGGTCAGCTTAGCTTCTGCAGGAGACTTTGCTCCCTAATACAAAAACACGCTAAAGGGGCAATTATGATCTTGGGGGATTTTAATCTAGTGGTAGACCCTTTATTAGATAGGTCTAATCCAAATAGAAGCACCTTGAGAGGGAGTAGAAGTGCTCGAGAAGGGAGGCCTAACCTCCGCCAGGTATTAGGAGAGTTCGATCTGTACGATGCATGGAGAACTAAGCACCCCACTGAACGTGACTACTCCTACTACTCGCATGTACACTCCTCCTATTCCAGGATTGACCTCGCCCTGACAAATAAAGAGACCCTATCAGCTATTCGGGAAATTAAAATCCTACCTATGACTTGGTCTGACCACTCCCCGGTAGAGGTAAACTGGGAGTTGGGGAAGGGCGGACTCCCACCAGGGCCCTGGAGATTGGTAAGATTCTTTCTCAATAACCCTGACACGCTTCTCACAATTCGTAAAGCTATACAATTATACCTCGATACCAACAACTCAGATGACACCTCGATTTTTAATAATTGGTGCTCTCTTAAGGCGGTGATTCGGGGCTCAGCCATTCAGACTGCCGCCAGACTCAAACGCTCTCAGCAGGCGGAACGCCTGCATGCAGATACAGAGGCTGCTAGACTGGAAATATTACATAAAGCAAACCCTTTAAATAAAGTCATCCATAAACAATTATTAGCTGCCCGGGAAAGAGTGAACTTTTTCTCACTTAGAGAGGTGCAGCGTAATATTGCCCGATTAAACCAGAAGTACTATGTACTCGGCAATAAAGCGGGACGACTACTGGCTAGGAAGCTTCAGAGCAAGCGAGCTAGGGCCAGGATACACTATATCTGTTCCAATACGGGATCTAGAGTATCTGACCCCTATGATATTGCAAACACCTTTGCAGAGTACTACTCCCAGCTTTATAATTTAAAGTCCGACCCGGCTACCCCCCAGCCCAGGGAGTTGGATATCCAGCTATTCTTGAGAGAGATTTCCCTACCGGCGTTAGATCCGACGACTTGCCTATCCCTTGGATCCCCTTGGACTGCGGAGGAGCTAGATGCGGCTATCGCAGCCCTTCCGAGAGACAAGGCCCCTGGCCCTGATGGCTTCCCCTCCAATTTCTATAAAACATATCAGAAGGAACTAGCCCCCTTACTACTGTCTGTTTTCAATGAGGCATCTGACGTGGGGGAGCTCCCTAGAGAGATGCTTGAGGCACAAATAGTTGCTATCCCAAAACCAGGCAAGCCCCCCACGGCAGTACAAAACTACCGCCCCATAGCCCTGTTGAACACAGACATTAAGCTCTTCGCAAAACTAGTAGCTAACCGTCTGGCCCCTCTACTCCCTTCCCTTATAGCTGCTGACCAGGTGGGATTTGTGCCGGGGAGGCAGGCGCCGGACAACACACGCAGGGTGTTTAACATATTAGAACACAGTGATGTACATAAAAAGCCCCTTCTTATAATCTCACTCGACGCCGAAAAAGCATTTGACAGACTCCATTGGGGCTATCTGAGAGCTGTTTTAAACAAATTTGGATTGGCTGGGAGGTTCATGGATTCTATTTTCGCCCTTTACTCTGCCCCCTCTGCAAGGGTGTTTGTTAACTGTTGCTTATCAAGGAATTTTACAATTACTAACGGAACTAGGCAGGGCTGCCCCATGTCACCCCTTATATTTGCTTTAGCTATTGAGCCGTTGGCCGAGATTATTAGGTCTGAACCAAATATAACGGGTCCTGAGATAGGAGGTCTGACTCATAAAATCAGCCTATTCGCTGACGACATTTTGCTGTGTTTAACTCACCCGGAAACCTCAATAACTGCACTCCATACTATTCTGGAACGGTACTCCAGAATTTCATATTATAAGCTGAACACAACCAAAACAGAAGCCCTTCCACTCCACATACCGCCACGCACTGTGGCCCGACTTAAAGATCAATACCGATACGCCTGGCAGGTCAGATCCATTAAATACTTAGGAATTCACCTCTCATTGGATAGAGATCTTTATGAATGTAACTATTTGCCCCTCTACGCCGCTTTCGATCAGTTAGTAAAAGAATGGTCCCTCCACGAAATATCTTGGTTAGGAAGAATTAATGCGATCAAGATGATATTACTCCCCAAACTACTTTATTTGTTTCGAGCTATACCCCGCAACTTCCCCAGGCCTCTTTTGGCAAAGGCGAATAAGATCTTTTCACAGTACATTTGGAAGGGGTCCAAGCCCCGCATAGCCAGACAGGTCCTGATGTTGCCTAAGGCGATGGGAGGGGTGGCCTACCCAAATTTAGAGGCATACCACTCCGCTTCCCTTCTCAGTCAAGCTCGAGATTGGTTTAACATACACTGCCCTAAACCGTGGGTTATTATAGAACGATCCTTTTTAGGATCGACCGACCTTAGAGATTTATTTTTGATGCCTTCCCATTGTATCGCAAAACAAGTGGGCCCAGGGGAGTCGGTTAGATGCACTTTAAAATGTTGGCATGCGATTGCAGCGTTAGATCCGAAAGTCCTACTCCCAGCAGCTGACTTACAAACTAAGACTATTTCAAGCCTCATTCCCAACCTTGGGTTGGAAGCTTGGATAGCAGCTGGGATCGAGCATTTAGGGGACCTATACTTAGAGGGAGCTCTGGTGCCCTTTTCTAGATTAGTAAGCCAAACGGGTATTCGGAGGCAAGACCTCTTTAAATACCTTCAGATCCGACACTGGTTGCAATCTTGTGGGAGGGAAGGAGTGACCCCCGTCCCCCTACCGGCCTCCCTTCGCCTTAGACTCTCCTCACAAGAACATAGCGGTGGGATATCTAAATGGTATCAATATATAGTCCTTCTATCTAAACAGGGAAAGATTCCCCAGCAGTTGAAGTGGGAAAGGGATCTCTCGATTGTCCTACGGGAGGAAGAGTGGGATGGTATTTTTTCAAAGTGCTTTAGAATATCGAGATGTTTACAACACTCTGAAATGTATTTTAAACTGTGCCAAAGGGCATACTTCACTCCACAGCGGCTACATACCATTTGGCCCTCGGTTTCCAGACTGTGCTGGAGGGGATGTGGCCATGTGGGTAACATCTTACACGTCTTTTGGGAATGTCCCGCTGTGAGACCGCTGTGGACCGAGGTATTCTCTCTTCTCCGGGAGGTATTGGGGGTGGAGATTCCTATGAATCCTATGTTTGCACTATTCCATTACACATCTCCTGACCTCTTACATTGTGATAGATACATTGCTGGCCACATTCTCATTTCGACCAAGGCTGCATTGGGTCAACATTGGAAGACATCAAATCTACCCACTATTCAATCCATAGTCTCTAGTACACATAAACACTTTTTATTTGAAACGGCGGGAGCTAATTATTCAACCTCATCATCTTCGGTATTGAGTTCTTGGTTGAAGTGGAAAGAATTCCGAGAGCGGAAAGGGCTGCCTATGGTTGACACAAGCCCCATGGACTTGACACACCTTCAGTCCCCACAATCTGAGGATATCTGAGTATTACTGTAATATTTAGACATGTTCCTTATACTGCTATAGATGTTTAGTCAGTCGTATTAGGAGCGTTCCCACTAAAGGAACTTGACCCGTGTCTTTGTTAGCCCTTATGTGTCTCTCTGTGTTGTCTCTCTCTTAGTTCTATTCTACCTTTTCTTTCTCTACATATTGGTATATATCCGTATAAAGTTGGATTCCGAAGGACATGAATAAGACAATGTATAAACTGTTGTATTGACAAAATACCGACATATTTATGTCTAACGCTTTTCTCAGTCAACTCCTGCGTGAGTTGGACTTCACTTATACTGATGTATCCGGCTTGTATGTCTGTGTTTATAAAAATATAAAATAAAAACTATTGTTTAAAAAAAATAAAGGCACATAGAGCCTTATAAGGGTGAAGAATTGTTTGGGGATGGTCTCTGGGACCTCGTATCCACAGCAACAGCTGGGAAGAAAATTTTTTACCTCAGGTTTCCTCACAGCCTAAGAAAGCACTGTATTATCAGGTACAGTCCTTTCGGCTTCAGAAAAGCAAGCGGGTCAAAGGCGCTTCCTTTCTGCACAGAGACGAGGGAAGAGGGAAAAAGCTGCACCAGTCAGCCAGTTCCCAGAATCAAAATTCTTCCCCCGCTTCCTCTGAGTCCACCGCATGACGCGGGGGCTCCACAGGCGTAGCCAGGTACGGTGGGGGGCCGCCTCAAAAATTTCAGCGATCAGTGGGCTCGCTCACAGGTGGATCCCTGGATCCTTCAAGTAGTATCTCAGGGGTACAAACTGGAATTCGAGGTGTCTCCCCCCCGCCGTTTCCTCAAATCTGCCTTGCCGACAACTCCCTCAGGCAGGGAGGCTGTGCTAGAGGCAATTCACAAGCTGTATTCCCAGCAGGTGATAGTCAAGGTGCCCCTACTTCAACAAGGACGGGGTTACTATTCCACACTGTTTGTGGTACCGAAACCGGATGGTTCGGTGAGACCCATTTTAAATTTGAAATCCTTGAACACATACATAAAAAAATTCAAGTTCAAGATGGAATCGCTCAGGGCGGTTATTGCAAGCCTGGAGGAGGGGGATTACATGGTATCCCTGGACATCAAGGATGCTTACCTACATGTCCCTATTTACCATCCTCACCAGGAGTACCTCAGATTTGTGGTACAGGATTGCCATTACCAATTCCAAACACTGCCGTTTGGACTGTCCACGGCACCGAGGGTCTTTACCAAGGTAATGGCAGAAATGATGATACTCCTTCGAAAAAAGGGAGTTTTAATTATCCCGTACTTGGACAATCTCCTTATAAAGGTGAGGTCCAAGGAGCAGTTGTTGGTCGGAGTAGCACTATCTCGGGAAGTGCTACAACAGCACGGATGGATTCTATACATTCCAAAGTCACAGCTGGTTCCTACCACACGCCTACTGTTCCTGGGGATGGTTCTGGACACAGAACAGAAAAAAGTGTTTCTCCCGCAGGAGAAAGCCAAGGAGCTGTCATCTCTAGTCAGAGGCCTCCTGAAACCAAAACAGGTATCGGTGCATCACTGCACATGAGTCCTGGGAAAAATGGTAGCTTCTTACGAAGCAAAATTCCATTCGGCAGGTTCCATGCAAGAACCTTTCAGTGGGACCTCTTGGACAAGTGGTCGGGATCGCATCTTCAGATGCATTGGCTGATAACCCTGTCTCCAAGGACCAGGGTATCTCTACTGTGGTGGCTGCAGAGTGCTCATCTTCAAGAGGGCCGCAGATTCGGCATACAGGACTGGGTCCTGGTAACCACGGATGCCAGCCTTCGAGGCTGGGGGGCAGTCACACAGGGAAGAAATTTCCAAGGACTTTGGTCAAGTCAGGAGTCGCCCCTACACATAAATATTCTGGAACTGAGGGCCATTTACAATGCCCTAAGTCTGGCAAGGCCTCTGCTTCAAAACCAGCCGGTACTGATCCAATCAGACAACATCACGGCAGTGGCCCATGTAAACCGACAGGGCGGCACAAGAAGCAGGATGGCGATGGCAGAAGCCACAAGGATTCTCCGATGGGCGGAAAATCACGTCTTAGCACTGTCAGCAGTGTTCATTCCGGGAGTGGACAACTGGGATGCATACTTCCTCAGCAGACACGACCTACACCCGGGAGAGTGGGGACTTCATCCAGAAGTCTTCCAACTGTTGGTAAACTGTTGGGAAAGGCCACAGGTGGACATGATGGCGTCCCGCCTAAACAAAAAACTAGATATTGCGCCAGGTCAAGGGACCCTCAGGCAATAGCTGTGGACGCTCTAGTGACACCGTGGGTGTACCAGTCGGTTTATGTATTCCCTCCTCTGCCTCTCATACCAAAGGTACTGAGAATAATAAGAAAACGAGGAGTAAGAACGATACTCGTGGTTCCGGATGGGCCAAGAAGAGCTTGGTACCCAGAACTTCAAGAAATTATATCAGAGGACCCATGGCCTCTACCGCTCAGACAGGATCTGCTACAGCAGGGGCCCTGTCTGTTCCAAGACTTACCGCGGCTGCGTTTGACGGCATGGCGGTTGAATTCCGGATCCTAAAGGAAAAGGGCATTCCGGAGGAAGTCATTCCTACGCTGATAAAAGCCAGGAAAGAAGTAACCGCAAACCATTATCACCGTATTTGGCGAAAATATGTTGCGTGGTGTGAGGCCAGGAAGGCCCCAACAGAGGAATTTCAGCTGGGTCGTTTTCTGCACTTCCTACAGTCAGGAGTGACTATGGGCCTAAACTTGGGTTCCATTAAGGTCCAGATTTCGGCTCTGTCGATTTTCTTCCAGAAAGAACTGGCTTCACTGCCTGGAGTTCAGACATTTGTAAAGGGAGTGCTACATATGCAGCCCCCTTTTGTGCCTCCTGTGGCACCTTGGGATCTCAACGTGGTGTTGAGTTTCCTAAAATCACATTGGTTTGAGCCACTTAAAACTGTGGATTTGAAATATCTCACGTGGAAAGTGGTCATGTTGTTGGCCTTGGCTTCGGCCAGGCGTGTGTCAGAATGGGCGGCTTTGTCATGTAAAAGCCCTTATCTGATTTTCCATATGGATAGGGCAGAATTGAGGACTCGTCCCCAGTTTCTCCCTAAGGTGGTATCAGCTTTTCACTTGAACCAGCCTATTGTAGTGCCTGCGGCTACTAGGGACTTGGAAGATTCCAAGTTACTGGACGTAGTCAGGGCCTTAAAAATTTATATTTCCAGGACGGCTGGAGTCAGGAAAACTGACTCGCTTTATATCCTGTAGGCACCCAACAAAATAGGTGCTCCTGCTTCTAAGCAGACTATTGCTCGCTGAATTTGTAGCACAATACAGCTGGAGCATTCTGCGGCTGGATTGCCGCATCCTAAATCAGTAAAAGCCCATTCCACGAGGAAAGTGGGCTCATCTTGGGCGGCTGCCCGAGGGGTCTCGGCTTTACAACTTTGCCGAGCTGCAACTTGGTCAGGGGCAAACACGTTTGCTAAATTCTACAAATTTGATACCCTGGCTGAGGAGGACCTTGAGTTCTCTCATTCGGTGCTGCAGAGTCATCCGCACTCTCCCGCCCGTTTGGGAGCTTTGGTATAATCCCCATGGTCCTTACGGAGTTCCCAGCATCCACTAGGACGTCAGAGAAAATAAGATTTTACTCACCGGTAAATCTATTTCTTGTAGTCCGTAGTGGATGCTGGGCGCCCATCCCAAGTGCGGATTGTCTGCAATACTTGTATGTAGTTATTGCCTAACTAAGGGTTATTGTTGAGCCATCTGTTGAGAGGCTCAGTTATATTTCATACTGTTAACTGGGTATAGTATCACGAGTTATACGGTGTGATTGGTGTGGCTGGTATGAGTCTTACCCGGGATTCAAAATCCTTCCTTATTGTGTCAGCTCTTCCGGGCACAGTATCCAAACTGAGGTCTGGAGGAGGGTCATAGTGGGAGGAGCCAGTGCACACCAGATAGTACCTAATCTTTCTTTTAGAGTGCCCAGTCTCCTGCGGAACCCGTCTATTCCCCATGGTCCTTACGGAGTTCCCAGCATCCACTACGGACTACGAGAAATAGATTTACCGGTGAGTAAAATCTTATTTTATGCAGTGTGCCTGGTCATGCACAAAGGGTGCAGAATGAGAATACTGGTGAAGGGAGACTGTGTACAGACACCAATATGCATGATGGTGTGACAGCCTGTTGGTGAATGCCAAACCTGACATTTTCTTTTTGTATTTATGGTTTTTCCCCTCTCTTCTCTCATCCAGAGACGGTTTACTTCACACAACTTGTAACACACAACAGTTAAACAAATTCAAAATTTGTGTCCCCTACAGGAAAAGGCAGTCTGGAGGGCAAAGGGGTATGGCCAGGAGTCCTCAGGACTTTGGACGGGTGGACACGGTAAGCCAGTAGCCCCCAGAGCATATCTTCCAAGTCTAGCTGAGGTGGCACACGATCTGACTCATCTAGGCAAAGAGGGTATGTGCAAGCTGGTAAGAGCATACTGGTGTGCACCAGGATTCTCTTCTCATGCAGGTAAGAGAGACATGTTTTACTTGCTTGAGGAAGAATATTGGTAAGACAATACCAACAGAGCCATCCCATATCCCTCCTACAGACGGACCTTTTCAGGTAATACAAATCGATTTCATACAGTTACCACGCTGTAGGAATTTGAAATATGTGTTAGTTTGTATTGATGTATTTTCCAATTGGGTAGAAGCGTTCCCTGCTGCCACAAATACTGCTCCATTCACTGCAAAGAAAATTGTGTAGGAATTTGTGTGTAGATATGGTATCCTTAGAGTAATTGAAAGTGATAGGGGTACCCACTTTATAGGTGAAGTCTTTCAGGTCACGTGCAAACTGATGGGAATTAATAGCAAGCTACATCCTCCGTACCGACCACAGGCAAGTGTGAAGGTAGAGAGAGTGAACAGCACTATTAAGAACAAGCTGAGCAGAGTAATGGCTGAAACTGGATTGTTGTGGCCAGAAGCTTTGCCACTAGTGTTGTACAGCATCAGACCACTCCCAGGTCTCCACTTAACTTATCACCCTTTGAAATTCTTTTTGGTTGACAACCTCATGTAATGATAGACCCCCAGGATGATTTGAAATGTAATAATGAAGTGACTGAAATATTTTGTTGGGATGAGCCAGCAGCTGAGAAATTAACAAAGAAATCTAAAGCTGGTGATTCCTGACCTACCGAACAGTAATTGTCATGACATTGAGCCTGGGGATTATGTGATGATTCAAAATTTCTTACGCTCAGGTTGCCTCATAGACAGGTGGGAAGGACCATATCAAGTCTTGTTAACCAGCACGACAGCACTAAAGGTCGCCGAAAGAGAGACTTGGGTCCACTCGTCCCACTGCAAGAAGGTCGCTGACCCGGAGAGAACTCGTGACAAAGAGCAGGGTGTGGAGAACCTCGTATCATTAGAGTGTTTGTTCCGGGAAAGTTGAGAGGCAGGACTGTTGAAAGGCACCTGAGCGCAGAGAGCAGCAAGATCTAGGACGGTTGTCGCACCATTTTCATTTTTCACCTCCCCCTGCATTTTCCTTTCTTTTCTCCTTCTTATTTTCCTTCTTTCCCCTAACAAAATGGATCTATCACAAGAGACTGCGTTTCGGGTTCTGCTAGTAATTCTGTTTTTGATCAGGACAATTTGCTGTGGTGAGGGTCCCAGAGAGGTCGAGCAGGGATCTGGAATGGGTTCTCATGGCAAGTATGAATTTGTAGGATCTCAGGATCAGCGCATCACTTTAGTAAAGGCTGGCATCAGTGAGCGCTCTGGTAGTCAGGGAGCTCGGAGGCACTGTGAGGGGTTATTGTCTGATGAATATTGTATTTGTAGGAATTGTGAGAATATAGTTGAGGATGGGTGCATCCAGAGATGTCAGTCCAACCTTAATATCGACATGGACCGTCATCCGTTGAGTGATTACCACTCACTAGTGGGTAAGGTCTTAAACCAAACAGAATGCTGGGTGTGCTCACAAGTACCTCAAAGTCAGAGTAAGCCAGGATTAGTACCAAACCCTTTAGAAATAGATGAGGTACTCGAATTATGGGGTGGGAGACCGGTGGACAAGAAATTCAATATCTCTAGGCCCCCTAGTTTGAAGCTCCACCAGTATCATGTAGACAGGTCCTTACTGTGCTTTAATATTTCCAATTACCGAAAACCAGGAAATTGGGAAGTGACGTGGAATAACCAGACAACGACCTTTTCACACAGAGCTGATAGGATACCCATAGACTCTGAACTTGTCCGCCAAATAGCCAACAGTGGGAGGTATTTTCGGTATAGGTATAACCGTGGAAGCAAGACCATGTGGGTTGCAAAAGTATCGTCAGGATATTGTGCCCATATCATCCAGCCCGATACTTGTACTGAGCAGATGGGAGAACTAGGGATTGGTTTCTTTACGTGGAAAGTTTGCAATATGGTGATGCCTATTTCATATGTGGGAGGAAAGCGTACAAGTAGCTTGCCCCGAGCTCAGAGGGATTGTGTTATATTGGGAGAGTACTACCGGAGGTCATAACCATAACCCACGATAAAATGAAAGACGTTCACCGCAGTGCTCAGGCTCCTTATACTCATACCCACTATGAACACATCATCAAGAGACACTTCATAGATAGGGCAGAGCACGCAGCCTTTGATTTGATCGACGAATCCACCGGGATTCAGTTCCTTCTCGCATTAGACATCACCCGTACTGTCAGAGGAACTATAAATTATAAGTATATCAAGCGCTAGCGAACTTGATAGATAATATCACTGAGATGTATGATGACACCTTCAGGTATATGGGAAGGGAGTTACAAGCCTACACGAAGGAACTGATCTAGCACAGGATGGTCCTTAATTACGTCACAGCCGTGACAGGTGGGTACTGTGTTACTCTGGCAACTCAATATGGTGTGAAGTGCTGTACGTATATTACAAACAGCACTGACGACCCCACGGAGATCATCGATCAGAAGATGGACGAGATCTTGCAGTTGAAGTGGGAGTTCAGGAGGAAGCACAACCTTACCTTAGTGACTGTGAGTAATGAACTGACCGACTGGGTCTCATGGTTGAACCCACGCAAATGGTTCTCAGGTTTAGGAGAGTGGGCTCAAAATGTCATTATGAGTGTGGGGAAGTTTCTCCTTTGTATCCTGGGAGTAATCATTAATTATTGGTTTGATATTTAGGTGTGTTCAAATTCTAACGCGGCGCAAGCACGGCACAAATTTGATGAGTCTAAGGAACGAGGGCGCTGTTACAGCAGCAGATTTAATTTATGATCCATCCATAGAGACAGCATTATGGTAAGGATTGCAAATGAATTTCATGGCCTGTTTCTTTCACCCATTTTTCTTTGTCTCCCCCTCTGCCCAGATACATCCAACTGGAAAAGACGTCAGCCCTACCCAAAATGTTTATGTGAATGTATTTTTATATATGTGTCTTATCTTCATCTCTTCAACCTCCAGTTAATGGAACACATAGTCGACAGGTGATATCCACATATACTAGCACTCACATATATTCCCCCTCCATGTATCATCAACTAAATGTGCACCCCATTTGTTGGAAAAAGAAGCCGAAAAAAAGCTTGGTAGTGTTTGTTGGGCCATTTATAGACCCTTAATACGGGATGAGAAGGATTTAATGTATACTTCGCAATACCTCAAAGCTTATTTAGAACATATATGGCACGATGATACATGCCCCTCAGACATGGATTCATACATACATGCTTTTTACTATCCCACTAGGTCATACATTTCCCACCTACAACTCTCCCCCGATCATCCAAGTTTCTGTATATATTGTATAGATATTTCTGCTGCGGGGTACACTGGGCTCCACAAGGATTGGACAATGGGGGTGTAGAGTAGGATATTGATCCGAGGCACTAACAGGCTCAAAGCCTTGACTGTTCCCAGAATGCACAGCACCGCCTCCTATATCACCCCGCCTCCCAGCACAGGAGCTCAGTTTTGTAAGTTGGTGCTGCAGTAAGCAGGCACTGGACAGAGGGGCTGCTCGAGCAGCCCTAAGAAAAGCTTTTTATGAGGTAAAAAGTGAAGACTTCAAGGGCAGCAGCGGCGGTAAATGTCTTGTGACATTCACTGCTGCAGCTCCAGCTCTCCTCAGCGGCGCTGTACACTCCCGAGCCCTGGTTGCCGGGTACCTACAGCGGAGTCTCCGGTTTTCTACACGTTAGACACACACAGCTGGGGCTCTCCAGGATCGCGTGGCCGTGCTTCGGGAGGTGGTAAGTGGGTCCCGCTTGCGGGACCCGGTCTTTATCGCGATCCGGCGCGGTCAGTGGGAGACGGGCCGCGCGCGCTGGCGGTGGACACTGTGGCAGTACAGGCGTTCCCACTAGATCACCAGGGCATGGGCGCAGGTCAGGTTTTCTCTCTAAACCAATTCTTATATTGCCCACAGTACCCGGTGGTTTTGCCAGCAGAGGGGATAAGGCTTAGACCTGAAGCCCCTCCCCCAGCCCCAGGGCGCCATTTTTAGCAAGTGTTCCCACCCTGGAGCTGCATATCTGTCTTTTCCTCACTCCCTGTCAGTGTCTGCGGCGCCATTATCCCTCAGCTCACTGTTCCTGGGACTGCTTGGGCAAATCCTCCTATGTAAAGCCGCCTGGTTGTCAGTGCAGTGCCTTTACATGACACTTAAGTATTCTACCTGCCTTTTTAGACAGTGATAGTTAAGAAAGAGTGCACTTAGGGTTTTATAGTACAATTACCCTGTGATATACATCCAGTTCTTACTGTGTACTGTTATATCTATTGTTATATAGCTGTGTAAGCTAGTCCAGTGCAGTATTATTGTCAGTAATAACCTCTGCATTGTACAAACTGTGACTTTCTGTGTGTGCATTTGATAGCTGAGTGGTGTCCATTTTGTGTATTTCATTCAACCTGCTATCCCTATTTTCCATAACCTGAGGGGGCTTGGTGCGTCAGGTGTTATCTAATATAGGATTTTCACAAAGATATACTGTATTACGTATTTTTCTCTGTGATTTAGTCACCATATCTCTCCTTTATCTCTGCTAGTGCTGACTACACTGCGCAGGGGTTTGGGTTTAGAGGTATAGTGCTGCTGATAATTGTACTGTGTTAACCTCATACTGCAAGTTATATCATGTCTGCTTCTGAGGGTAACGGTTCTGGGGCTGAACACACTGCCGGTGTTGCTGACGCCACGGGGCCATATGAGGAGAATATAGCAGCTGTGGGCTCTGGTTCTGGGGGCTCCTTGCACCCCAGTGGGACTGTGGCAACGGAGACACATACTGACCCACCGTGGGCCGCTTTTTCCACGCTTCTGCATACGCTAGTTCATAAATTAACTCCCCCTATGGGACCCCCAATGCCGGTACAACCGTATGTGGTCCCTGCAGCTAACCCGCCGTGGGCGGACGATTTATCTGCTCAATTAAAGAAGTTGAACCAGTCCTTGACTACTAAAAAGTCTGACCAACGCTCGTCTAAGTCCAAGAGGTCCTCTAAGCGAGCGCTTATCTCCTCACAATCCACTGCTGTCACTGACACCTCGTCTGATGAAGACGGCACATATACTGACCACTCAGGTTCTGACTCAGATACGGCTGATGGGGAGGGTAGTTCACATGTGGATGTTCCTGATCTTTTGGAGGCTATTAAGTTAATTCTGCAGATTATGGATGATCCCGAGCCATCCGTCCCTCCTAAGAAACCAGATAGGTTCAAGCGTCAGAAGGTGGTTAAGCAAATTTTACCTCACTCTGACCACCTAGTGGATATACGTCAGGAACCCTGGGAAAACCCGGGTACGAAGTTTGTGCCTCAAAAGAAGATGCTGACTCGCTATCCCCTCGCGCCAGAGCTGTCTAAAAATTGGGAAACGCCTCCTCTAGTGGACTCACATGTGGTTAGGATGGTGGTTTCCTCAGCTCTACCAGTCACTACCGTCACGTCTCTAAAAGAGCCTACGGATAAACGTGTGGAGGGTTGTCTGAAAGCGATTTACACCCTCACAGGTGCTGCACAAAGGCCCACTATTGCAGCTACATGGGCTGCAGAGGCTATTGAAACATGGGCCTTGGAGTTAGAAGCTGAAATCTCTTCTGACCATGCTAGACAATGCTTGTCATATATTGTCACAGCTTCTCGATATATTAAAGAGGCAGCTTCTGATGCCGGTATCCTAGCAGCCAAGGCCTCTACTACGTCAGTCCTGGCTCGCCGGATATTGTAGCTGAGATCCTGGTCTGTGGATCTGGACTCTAGAAAAACCCTGGAGGTACTCCCTTTCAAGGGAGATATTCTGTTTGGGGAGGACTTAAATAAGATTGTGGCTGACTTGGCTACTGCCAAAACTGCCTGTCTGCCTAATACCGCTCCTTCTGTGTCGAAGGCTAAAGGTACGTCCTTTCGCCCCTATCGTCCTTCAGGTAAAGCAAAAGGTCAGGCGTACCATAAGCAGGCCCGCACTTCCAAACCTGGTAAGCCGAAGCCCAAAAGAGCCTGGGCTGGCTGTCAGCCAGCTGCCAAGACCGATAAGCCTGCCGCATGACGGGGCGGGCCTCCCCCTGGGGGATCCCAGGGTAAGGGGCCGGCTTCTAGCGTATACCCAGGAATGGTTGAAAACCATTACAGATGCCTGGGTATGGGAAGTCGTCACTCGAGGTTACGCCATAACCTTCAAATACCGACCCCCTCATCGATTTTGCCAGACAGACGTCCCTTTGGACCAGACAAAGGCAAAAGCTCTATACTCGGTGGTACAGACCCTCCTGGATACAGGAGTCGTCATACAGGTGCCTCTTGCTCAGAGGGGCCGGGCGTACTATTCTCCGCTGTTTCTAGTCCCGAAACCAAATGGGTCCTCCAGGCCCATTCTCAACCTCAAGGCATTGAACAGGTTTGTGAAGGTTTCCAAGTTCCTTATGGAAACCCTTCGCTCTATAGTTATGGCCTTGGAACCTGGGGACTACATGGTCTCCCTGGACATACAGGATGCTTACCTGCATATTCCTATAGCAGTGTCACATCAACAATACCTGAGGATCGCTATTGGCAACCTACATTACTAGTTTCGGGCATTACCTTTTGGTTTAACAACGGCTCCGCGAGTCTTCACCAAAGTTATGGCAGTGATGACGGTGGTACTCCGCCGTCAAGGGGTCAGGATACTGCCGTATCTGGACGTCTTGTTAATCCTGGCAAATTCCCCAGATCTTCTCCTGCGTTATCTGGATATGACGGTCCGGTTTCTACAAGCCCACGGGTGGCTCATCAACTCGAAGAAATCCTCCCTGGTCCCTGCTCAGAGCATGGTGCACCTGGGAGCGTTGTTGGACACTCACAACCAGAGGTTGTTCTTGTCTCAGGAGAAAGTCCTGAAGATTCAGGACAGGATTCGTTACTTCCTTTCTCGTCTGCACATGTCGATACATTCGGCAATGCAGGTGCTGGGCCTAATGGTATCAGCATTCGACATGGTGGAGTATGCTCAATTCGATTCTCGCCCCCTCCAGAGGCTGATTCTAGCCAAGTGGGATGGCCTGCCTCACCGGATCAGATCTCAAATGATCTTCTTGACTCCGGAGGTCCGTCTGTCGCTACACTGGTGGCTCCGGGACCAACAATTGTGCAGGGGTCGTCCCTTCTGGATATCCAACTGGGTCCTGTTGATGACAAATGCCAGTCTAAGAGGTTGGGGAGCGGTGCTGGAGCAACACTCCCTTCAGGGTCGGTGGACCAAGGAGGAATCTCTCCTCTCGATCAACATTCTGGAATTGCGGGCGGTCTTCAATGCGTTGATCCTGGCCCAGCATTTAATTCAGAATCGTCCTGTTCAAGTACAGTCGGACAACGCCACCACAGTGGCTTACATAAATCATCAAGGCGGCACTCAAAGCTGTTTGGCAATGAAGGAAGTCTCACGGATTCTACGTTGGGCGTAACGCCATGTACCGGCCATATCGGCAATATTGATTCCGGGAGTCCTGAATTGGGAAACGGACTTTCTCAGTCGTCAAGACGTGCATGCCGGCGAGTGGCGCCTCCATCCAGAAGTGTTTCAACTCCTTGTGGAAAAGTGGGGTCTTCCAGACGTGGATCTGATGGCGTCTCGACACAATCACCCTGCAGAAAGAGTTTTAACAAAGGTAAGTTCTTACCATAAAACTCGTTTTGTCTGTTTATTGATTAGGTAGTGGCAGTTATTTGGTGACTGCCAAAGGGTGGACTGTCGAAGTCGAAAAATATTGCAGTACACACATCACGTACAAACTACACACAGATGGCCTCCGTGCGCATACTTGTTCTGCCATGCGTGCGCATATTTGCAATTTGCGTATGGTCGCTCCCGCGGTCCAGCGTATTAGTGCGTGGTATGAGTATTTACGGTAGAGTTTGTGATTGCATGGGAAAGCCATAAAAACACATTACATATTAAATCCAAATAGTGCACAATGTACACATAGGGGGTAATTCCAAGTTGATCGCAGCAGGATTTTTGATAGCAATTGGGCAAAACCATGTGCACTGCAGGGGAGGCAGATATAACATGTGCAGAAAGAGTTAGATTTGGGTGGGTTATTTTATTTCTGTGCAGGGTAAATACTGGCTGCTTTATTTTTACACTGCAATTTAGATTGCAGATTGAACTCACCACACCCAAATCTAACTTTCTCTGCACATGTTATATCTGCCTCCCCTGCAGTGCACATGGTTTTGCCGAATTGCTAACAAAAATCCTGCTGCGATCAACTTGGAATTACCCCCATAGTCTCCCTGCACCACACCAGCAAGTTGCAATAGTTTAAATGGTATCAGAACAAAGGGATTCACCTTTACAGGATAGGAGGGGACAGAACAAGGTTATAAGGTGATGTTTGGTATCCAGCTGTAGGGTATTTTAAGGGAAATATTCCGGTGTTGGTTTGCAGAAGATCACACGCTCCTGCGTATAGTTATGCACAGGAGCAGAATATAAATATTAACTGTGTTTACTGTACATTTGGTATGCGGTGGGAACCCAGAGGAGACCACCTGCTAGTGCACCTGGAACAGACATCGCCCACCTATTCAAACCAACCTATGACCTCTCCTGTACTGTAAATGACCATCCCTGTGTCCAATGGAA
The DNA here is from genome assembly GCF_028390025.1 of Pseudophryne corroboree. Classification (NCBI taxonomy): domain Eukaryota; kingdom Metazoa; phylum Chordata; class Amphibia; order Anura; family Myobatrachidae; genus Pseudophryne; species Pseudophryne corroboree. The sequence continues at coordinate 308,812,134 of NC_086453.1, read as the reverse complement.
AAAGAAATTACAGTATCCATTGTGTTAGGTTTTGGAATATTGTAGAAAAGAGCCAGTCTGATGACTGAGGACCAGATTGGGAAGCGCAGGCAAAACCAAAAGGTATGTACCATTGATTGTAGCCATTATTCTATTGTATTGTATTGTTTATATTGTTACCCCCTGCAAGCAAAGAACCGTTGGTGGGTTAGACCCCAACCTAGTTTTGAATTACAACTGGTGTCGTGTTTCCTTTCCCTGCCAAGGTTTAAAGTGTATTTACAGCCACTCGGGCTGCTGCATTGTGCTAACAGCGTATAGGCCTGTGTACGCAAACTGTGTAGTCACTACGCCCTTTCGGCGTACGTACGCAGAGTGCGTACACTGTGCGACCTTGTGTACATAAGGTTTGGGAATAATATAAAGGTGAAAGGTTAATTACTGCGGCCGCAGCGGCTCAATATTAAAGTGTATCAAGAGTGTTTAAGGTATATGCTTTTCAGTCCTGTAAGTAAACCGACGTTTACAACCTCTGGTCTCTCTCCCATGTTTTCCCCTCTCTGCCCCTGATCTCTCTCTCTCTCTCTCTCTCTCTCTCTCTCTCTCTCTACCACTGGTCTCATTTTCTCTCTGCCCCTGGTCTCTCTATCTCTCTTTCCCCCAATTTAACCTTTCTCTTTGCCCCAGGTTTCTCTGTCTCTTCCCCATATCACCCTCTCTCTGCCCAGTCCCATTCTCTCTCTCTCTCTCTCTCTCTCTCTCTCTCTCTCTCTCTGTCATGTCTCCCTCTCTCTGCCCCTGGCCTCTCTTTCTTTTTAGTGGAAAGTGGGAGGGGAGGGGGCATTCTTCATTGTGCCCTGGGCGACAAAGACCCTAGTTACTCCTCTGCACAACAGTATTAAAAAATGCAATATACAACCTGACTTCTTATGGAAAATGCTTCTTATAAAAACACAGAATTAAAAAAAATTCAATCAATTTCAAAAATTCAAACTGGCTGATTGATTACAGTACTACTACTACAAGTAAGTACTACCAACAAATAAGCCTTAAGGGGCATTATATTATATATAGCTAAACTGAGTGATTTTCATGACTTACAGATGACATAGGGGGTCATTCCGAGTTGATCGTTAGATAGAATTTTTCGCAGCGCAGCGATTAAGTGAAAAAACGGCACTTCTGAACATGTGTATGCGGCGCAATGCACATACACAACGTACTTTCACAACAGCCGATGTAGTTTTACACAAGATCTAGCGAGACTTTTCATTCGCAATGTCCGCCGCAGAGTGATTGACATGAAGTAGGCGTTTCTGGGTGTCAACTGAACGTTTTCAGGGAGTGTTCGGAAAAATGCAGGCGTGCCAGGAAAAACGCAGGCGTGGCTGGTAGAACTCAGGGCGTGTTTGTGACGTCAAATCCAGAACTGAACAGTCTGAAGTGATCGCAAGCACTGAGTAGGTCTGGAGCTACTCTGAAACTGCACAAATTTTTTTTGTAGCCACTCTGCGATCCTTTCGTTCACACTTCTGCTAAGCTAAAATACATTCTCAGTGGGCGGCGGCATTGCGTTTGCACGGCTGCTAAAAACTGCTAGCGAGCGATCAACTTGGAATGACCCCCATAGTTTGAATATTTCTGTTTGATTTCAGGAAGGCACTCCTCTCCAAGATGACCCTTGCACTCTTGCAACAGGCCCTTGTCAGCTCCCCTGTAGCACTTATCACCTACTCAGTAAAAGCCTGTGATGCAGGCAATGAAATCAAATCTAGGGCCAGAGGCTTCAATATTCACATATGTCACTGAATTATGTGCCAACCAAAAGTCCTTCCATGTTCAAAATCTGAGATCTTTTGAGATAAAAGCTCATCTTTGTATTTCCTTATTTCATGTTGAGCACTGGCCTTGGGTGGTTTTGATGGGTGTGGTTCATCAAATCGACAGTGTCTAGGTCGACAATGTTTAGGTCGACCACTATAGGTCGACAGTCACTAGGTCGACATGGATGGATGGTCGACAGGGTTTCTAGGTCGACATGTGCTAGGTCGACAGGTCTAAAGGTCGACATGAGGATTTTTTTTTTTGGTGTCGTTTTCTTCGTAGAGTGACCGGGATCCCAAATTAGTGCACCGCGTCCCCTCGCATGGCTCGCTTCACTCGCCATGCTTCGGGCCTTCGCTCCCCTACCGCTTCGCTCGGCACACTTTACCGTTCCAATCGTAGTCCACGTGGATCGTTAAGTATGAAAAAAATAAAAAAAATAAAAAAATGTGAAAAACTCATGTCGACCTTTAGACCTGTCGACCTAGCACATGTCGACCTAGAAACCCTGTCGACCTTCCATCCATGTCGACCTAGTGACTGTCGACCTATAGTGGTCGACCTAAACATTGTCGACCTAGACACTGTCGATCTTCAGACCGGATCCCGGTTTTGACAGTGAAGTTGCCAACTTGGTGAACAATAACCTAAATCGCGGTGGTTTTACTCTTGAGGGTACCTCTTCAATATCATCCTTCATTGATGCATCCCCATCCCTATCACTTTTATTCAACTCTTCCTCCCCCTGTGCTGTTGTGGATGTGGATGCACTGAAGAGGACAAATATTTCTGCTATTTCCAAAAGTTCATGGATTACATCATCTGTGTTTTCAATGAGTGCATCTCCAGCGACTGTTGGGTCAAGAAAACAAGCAGCAGCTGCAAGCGGAAATAACTTTGCCTCATTGGGAAATAAGAAGCATCTGAAGTATTATTCCAGGTTAACTTTCATTTTGTCTGCAGGCCATGCAGGTCTCTGTGAGCTCATACCAGAGAGAACTGGAAGAGGTGAGTAATCAAGCCCAGTAAGGCAGAATCAAAATTAGAGACATATCAAATATGGATATATAGATATATTTTTGTATAATTATAATTTTAGGTCTTTTTGTTTTTAGCTTTTATTATTTTAATTTTACACTGGGGCGGAGCCCCTGAATGGATGGACAGATCACCCCTTTCAGATACAGCAGACAGAGCACCCCTTTTCAAATACATAATTGAAATCTATTTTTGGCTTTGTATCACACACAGAGGATATATAGCAGTAGTATACGGCAGACGCTGTACTAGTAGTCAGACTGACGCACCAGTAGAAATATATTTTTTGCTCTGGATCATAAACAGAGGATATATAGCAGTAGTGTGCGGCAGTACTGGTTGTCGTCACTGAGTGATGCACCAATAGAAGTATGTTTTTGCTTTGGATCACACACAGCGGATATATAGCAGTAGTGTATGGTATTACGAGTAGTCACTGAGTGACGTATCAATTAGAAATATATTTATTTCTCTGTATCACACACAGAGGATATTAGCAGTAGTGTATGGTATTACTAGTAGTCAGGCCCGCCATCAAGGGGGGTCTGCGGGTACTTGAGTCCCGGGCCCTGCCAGAAAGGGGCCCGGATGTCAGTGTGGTATATGTAGTGCCAGACCCACCAGTGTTCCAGGTAGCGCGGCAGCGGCAGGCAGTAGTCAGTATATAGAAAGAGACATGAAGAGCTGCATTCTAACTATGGCATCGGCCGCGAGCCAATCAGAGCTCGAGGATCGGCAGCCAATCAGGAGCCGCTGGATCCTGATTGGCTGCCGGTCCGCGAGCTCCGACTGGCTCGCGGGCTGCGGCCGATTCCACATTTAAAATGCCGCTGTCCCTGTCTCAATATGCCGGCTACTGCCTGCCGCTGCCACGCTCCCTGGAACACTGGTGGGTCCGGCACTACATATACCACACTGCAGTGGTAATGGAACATTTTGCTATTTCCATTGGAAAATAAAGGGGAAGTGTTTGATTTAAATGCCACACAGACACACCGGGAATCTGCTAATGTACTTGTAGATGCTGCCGCCTTTCTATATATCCCATTCTGTTTAGGATACAATCAATTTGGCTACTTCTAATTGTGCATGGTAAAAAAAAAGTGTCAGGGCTTTTCTTCTTTACCACGCCCCATTGTATTACTATACGGTATATATCGCACTCATTACATTATTATATATTGAACCTATTATAATAGTATACACTACAGTATATTGTCACTCTGTTGCTTAATAAAAGGGACCATTATATTACTAATTCACTCCTCTGTCATGTTAGGAGGCAGCACTATGCACTACAAACTTGATGACACTACAACTAGTTCATATTTTGTACAATGTATATTTGTGTTCACCAATGTATTTATTACTAATAGCTCTAACATGCCAGGTGTGCACTTAGGAGGGGTAACCTGTTGCCTGGAAACACCTTTCCTGAGCAGGGACTGGGGTGGTTGATAACCTAGGCTGGAGAATGTTACATTATATAGGAAAGCTGCCAGCTAGTATCCAGGCCAGGGAGGAGAGGATGAGGTGTGCCTGGAGAAAAGGAGGAAGGCCACCCCCACACTCTTCAAAACCCCCTACCCCACCAGCCCACCACAGTTCCTCCCTCCTGTCATTTCTCCATGAGTCCTCTGCGCTTCTTACCTCTGCCAGTGACTGCCTGCTCTCTGAGGAAGTTCTCCACCTGCCGTTGCGACCATTGATGTGGATCTGAGGTGATGCTGCAGCTCTGCCGTGCACCCAGGTAAGTAAATTGTAATTATCACTATATTTATCACCCTTTACCTGTCACGCTTACCCTCTCCCTCTCTATTTCTTCCAGTCGCCCACTACCTCTCCCTATCACCTTCAGTCACCATATGCCTCTAACCGTCATCCTGTCCATTTCACCCTTTTCCTTTCCCTGTCACCCTCGCCCAGTCATCCTCTCCCTGTCACTATCATCCTCTTCCTCACTCTGTCATTCCCTCCCTGTCACCATCTTCCTCTCTCCCCGTCACCCTCTCCACCTGCCTGCTACCCTCTTCCTCTGCGTTTCACCCTATTCCTCTCAGAATTAGCTGTGTGTATGTAGAATTGATTTGGCTTTCACTATAAATTTAGTATATATTCTGGTTTTCTGTGGGTGTGTGAATTTACAGCAGTTTTGTCTCCTATATTTCTGTGTTTTTATAGTATATATTATAGGATAACATGTTACACCCACAGCGCAAACTTTGGCAATTTATTTTTAAACTGGTTTACGCACCAATTGATGTCCCACTCACGCTTTAGCTCCACCCACATTATTCACAGCTCCGCCCAGCTCTGTTCCACCTTTTCGCAGAGAAGGGGTGGGGGGCCCTGCCCATTTTGTCAGTCCCACTATTTCTAATGGCAGCCCTGCTAGTAGTCACTGAGTAACGCACCAATTAGAAATATATTTATTTCTCTGTATCACACACAGTAGTGTACGGCAGTCGCAGTACTAGTAGTCACTGAGTGACACACAAATAGAAATGTCATATATTTATTTCTCTGTATCACACACACAGGATATTAGCAGGAGTGTGACGCATGACTGTACACAGTCACACAGCCCCTTAAAGACAGAGAACACCTGGTCCTGACTCCTGACCTATACACAGCCACAGTATGCTATATGCAGTGCTCTAGTATGTAGAGCCCTAATAAGGTTCTGTGGCTAAAACCAGCTGAAATGTAGGCTTGAAATCAACCAGCCACAGAACCTGTAATCCATGAGCGTCCCAGGTAAAAGGAATAATATGGTCACCCTACCTGACACAGCAGCACACCTACACACAAAGCCACAGATCAACTGAACTCTCCTGCCTCCTGCAAAACAACAACACCTCTGCTCCACAATAATTCTCTCCTGCCCCCCTTCCTTTAACAGCACACAGAGAAGGAACACTCTCTGTCCTGCCCCACTTTCCTTTTTGTAACAGCACAGAGCTTTTTTTTTTTTTTTTTACCAGCACAGAGCACACATAGAAGGAACACAACCTTACTGTGTGTGCACTCTCCGAGTCCGGAGTGAAAATGGCGGTGACACGCGGCTCCTTATATAGAATCCAAATCCAAAAATAATGTGCCACATGCACACTGTGCACTAATAATGGTGTTAATGAGAGTAATTGTCTACTGGTCATGAAAGCCAAAAACAAGGAGACAGTGTGTCCTATATACCCTTAAAAATGGTGGTAAAAGAGCGTCCCCTTCACTGCCTCCCACTGGCACCCTCCTCCAGTCCAAAGCTCTGGCAGTGTCAGTGGCACACTGTGCTCAGTTGTCGATCTGGTCCGGTTCAACAGTCCAGTCTCTACTGACTCTTCACAAGTCCACTGAAACCACAACCCATATCCTGTTTCCCAGCGTACTGTGTGTCGGCATGGGTGATGTGTCCCGCAGTGCTTCCTGGGTGTACCCATTACCCTGATACTCCAACTATCATGGTCTTGCGAGATCCCACAATCACTCAACTCACCGGGTGTGGGCAGGCTGAGGGAGACTTAAGGAAGGGTGGTGTCTGAACATAATAGATCCAGTTATTTAGTCTCATCATTACTCATCAGGGCATCATGAGCACAGATGTCGTAATTTTCATTATTAAGAATTGTACATTTTTGTTATCGTTACAGTTTAGTCCTCAAAAAAAACTGTCGTTGAATACGTTTAGTCAAAATTTTCATCAACTATATTAACTCTGCACACACACATATACCCCAGCCACCTCCTTTTCACAGACAAATACCCCAGCCACCTCCCTTTCACACACATATACCCCAGCCACCTCCCTCTCACACACATATACCAGACACCTCCCTCCAGGCCCACCAACAGGGGGTGCTGCGGGCACAGTAGTCCTGGGCCCGGCCTCTCTAACAGAGAGGAGAGGGCCCGGGCCGCTCATGCCACCGTCTGCCCACCGCATTGCTCTGCCCCCTTTTCGTGCCCGAGATCTGACTTTCACAGTAGGGGGAGAGGATGCTGCAAGCATCAATTGTAAGCGTCCCTCCCAAAATGGCCGCCGCTTCATAGGAGACAGTTATTAAAGATAATAGAGGAGGCTCCTCTAGTATCTTTATTAACTGTCTCCTCTGAGGCGGTGGCCATTTTGGGAGGGGCGTTTTCAGTTGAAGTTTGCAGCGTCCTCTCCCCCCTCCTGTGACAGTGTCAGAACTCGGGCATGAAAAGGGAGTGGAGCTACCAGAATGGAGGGGCGGGGCTCAAGGGACCAGGATGGCTGCTACCACAGGTCACAGGAGAATGATCTGCAACAGCTCCTGCCAGTGATAGGTAAGTTGAGGGAGAGTGAGTAAGAGAGAAAGTAAGTGTGTGTGAGTGTGTGTGTGTGTGTGTGTGTGTGTGTATCTCTGTGTGTATGTACAGTATGTGTGCAGGGTCAGACTGGCCATCTGGCACTTCTGGCAAATGCCAGAAGGGCCGGTGGGCTGGTGGTCCGGTCCACAGAGAGCCGGGAAGGCTGCGCTCAATGCAGCTCCTGGCTCTCTGGTTTGTCCCCCGTTTCCGCCGCCTCTGCCCGTTGCTAAGCAATATGGGGGCATGCCACGAGACCACGCCCCCTGACTCACGACACGCCCTTATTTGCAGTGTCCACGCGCCCTTTACATGGCGCACCTCCCCTTTCTCGTACGCGTGCGCTTCGAAGGGCTGGATGGAGTCCCCTGTATGTGTGTGTGTGTATGTGTGTGTATCTGTGTGTGTGTGGTCATTATGTGTAAGCGGCGCTATTATTGGTGGCATGTATAAGCGGCATCGCTACAGGGGGCAGTTTGTGTTTAAGCGCCACCGTTACTGGGGGCAGTTTGTGTGTAAGCGGCACTGCTATTGTGGGCATTAATATGGTGCAAGGGACATTAATATAGTGTTGTTCCATATGTAAAACAGAAAACTAAACAAGAGAGCGCAGGCAGACTCCACTAAAATTTCACAGTTTTAATCATAAAAATGTGCACAATGATCACATAATAAAATATACATATACCTATTGTTACTAAAGTGTAGCCAATAAAAGGTCCGCATTAAACTTCATACAATTCCACAAAAATCGGTGCACTGATAGACTGATATAGTGGTGATCTTTAAATTAAAACCAGTATGTCCTGAAAATTGGCAGCTGATGTTTTAGCGCTGAAAATCTAGATGTTATCCATAGATCAGTCCTATACTTGAAGATAATTTCATCAGGTTAAAGTCAATAGATGTATAACAAGTGCACTGTTATTTTTAAAAGTTAGGCCTCTATTTGTCACACCAAGTCGACACCGCACCAGTTCTAGCTGCTGCTCTAGTTAGTGTAGCAGCATGTCGGGATGATAACGCTTACCACTTCCACGATGTATATACGGCACTGACAAGTGCTCGGGTGCCGCTGGCTTCGGCGGCTAAGTCCAGCACTCTCTCCTTGCTACAGCGTGTCAGACTGATGACCGCTAACCGCTTCCAAGGATCGTCTAGCGGTACTGTAGATATCCAAAACGCCGTTGGTTCAAAGGGATGAGCTGGCAGCCACGGTCCCCGTATTGCAAATGGGACCAGTGCAGGTGGCTCTGCTCGGGCAAATTTAACCCGACAGCGGAGTGGAGCTGGAGCGGGTAAAAGGCCGTGAAAAAGTAAAGGTGGTCAGATGAAAGTAGTCGGATCCTGGGAACAGCCCTTGTTCCATATGTGCACAGGATTTATATATTTTTTAAATATATTTCTCTAACGTCCTAGTGGATGCTGGGGACTCCGTCAGGACCATGGGGAATAGCGGCTCCGCAGGAGACAGGGCACAAAAGCAAGCTTTTAGGGTCACATGGTGTGTACTGGCTCCTCCCCCTATGACCCTCCTCCAAGCCTCAGTTAGGTTTTTGTGCCCGGCCGAGAAGGGTGCAATCTAGGTGGCTCTCTTAAAGAGTTGCTTAGAAAAAGTTTTTAGGTTCTTTATTTTCAGTGAGTCCTGCTGGCAACAGGCTCACTGCATCGAGGGACTTAGGGGAGAGATTTTCAACTCACCTGCGTGCAGGATGGATTGGATTCTTAGGCTACTGGACATAGCTCCAGAGGGAGTCGGAACACAGGGCTCGCCCTGGGGTTCGTCCCGGAGCCGCGCCGCCGACCCCCCTTGCAGATGCTGAAGATGAAGAGGTCCGGAACCAGGCGGCAGAAGACTCTCAGTCTTCATCAGGTAGCGCACAGCACTGCAGCTGTGCGCCATTGTTGTCAGCACACTTCACACAGCGGTCACGGAGGGTGCAGGGCGCTGGGGGGGGGGCGCCCTGGGCAGCAATGTATAATACCTGTATGGCGAAAAATACATCACATATAGCCCTTGAGGCTATATGGATGTATTTAACCCCTGCCAGATATCTAAAACTCCGGAGAAGAAGCCCGCCGAAAAGGGGGCGGGGCCTATTCTCCTCAGCACACAGCGCCATTTTCCCTCACAGAAAGGCTGGTGGGAAGGCTCCCATGATCTCCCCTGCACTGCACTACAGAAACAGGGTTAAAACAGAGAGGGGGGGCACTGATTTGGCGATATGTATATATATTAAAATGCTATAAAAGGAACACTTATATAAAGGTTGTCCCTGGATAATTATAGCGTTTTGGTGTGTGCTGGCAAACTCTCCCTCTGTCTCCCAAAAGGGCTAGTGGGTCCTGTCCTCTATCAGAGCATTCCCTATGTGTGTGCTGTATGTCGGTACGTGTGTGTCGACATGTATGAGGAAAATATTGGTGAGGAGGCGGAGCAAATTGCCTGTAATGGTGATGTCACTCTCTAGGGAGTCGACACCGGAATGGATGGCTTATTTATGGAAATTACGTGACAATGTCAACACGCTGCAAGCCGGTTGACGACATGAGAGGGCCGGCGAACAAATTAGTATCTGTCCAGGCGTCTCAAACACCATCAGGGGCTGTAAAATGCCCATTTACCTCAGTCGGTCGACACAGACCCAGACACGGACACTGATTTCAGTGTCGACGGTGAAGAAACAAACGTATTTTCTTTTAGGGCCACACGTTAAGGGCAATGAAGGAGGTGTTACATATTTCTGATACTCCAAGTACTACAAAAAAGGGTATTATGTGTGAGGTGAAAAAACTACCTGTAGTTTTTCCTGAATCAGATAAATTAAATGAAGTGTGTGATGATGCGTGGGTTTCCCCCGATAGAAAATTATTGGCGGTATACCCTTTCCCGCCAGAAGTTAAGGCGCGGTGGGAAACACCCCTCAGGGTGGATAAGGCGCTCACACGCTTATCAGAACAAGTGGCGGTACCATCTACGGATAGGGCCGTACTTAAGGAGCCAGCTGATAGGAGGCTGAAAAATATCCTAAAAAGTATACACACACATGCTGGTGTTATACTGCGACCAGCGATCGCCTCAACCTGGATGTGCAGAGCTGAGGTGGCTTGGTCGGATTCCCTGACTAAAAATATTGATACCTTTGACAGGGACAGTATTTTATTGACTATAGAGCATTTAAAGGATGCATTTCTATATATGCGAGATGCGCAGAGGGATATTTGCACTCTGGCATCAAGAGTAAATGCGATGTCCATATCTGCAAGAAGATGTTTATGGACACGACAGTGGTCAGGTGATGCAGATTCCAAACGGCACAAAGATGTATTGCCGTATAAAGGGGAGGAGTTATTTGGGGTCGGTCCATGGGACCTGGTGGCCAGGGCAACTGCTGGAAAATCCACCGTTTTTTACCCTAAGTCACATCTCTGCAGAAAAAGACACCGTCTTTTCAGCCTCAGTCCTTTCGTCCCTATAAGAGTCATATCTGCCCAGGGATAGAGGAAAGGGAAGAAGACTGCAGCAGGCAGCCCATTCCCAGGAACAGAAGCCCTCCACCGCTTCTACCAAGTTCTCAGCATGACGCTGGGACCGTACAGGACCCCTGGATCCTACAAGTAGTATCCAAGGGGTACAGATTGGAATGTCGAGAGGTTTCCCCCCTCGCAGGTTCCTGTAGTCTGCTGTACCAATGTCTCCCTCCGACAGGGAGGCAGTATTGAAAACAATTCACAAGCTGTATTCCCAGCAGGTGATAATAAAATTACCCCTCCGACAACAAGGAAAGGGGTATTACTCCACACTATATGGTGGTACTGAAGGCTAGGTGAGACCTATTCTAAATCTGAAAAATTTGAACACTTGCAAGGGTTCAAATCCAGATGGAGTCACTCAGAGCAGTGATAGCAAAGAACAAGGGGACTATATGGTGTCCCGGGACATCAGGGATGCTTACCTCCATGTCCCAAAATTTGCCTTTTCTCACCAAGGGTACCTCAGGTTCGTGGTACAGAACTGTCACTATCAGTTTCAAGACGATGCCGTTGGATTGTCCAAGGCACCCCGGGTCCTTACCAAGGTAATGACCGAAAGGAGGATTCGTCTTCAAAGAAAATGGACGACCTCCTGATAAGAACAAGGTCCAGAGAACAGTTGGAGGTCGGAGTAGCACTATCTCAAGTAGTTCTACGACAGCACGGGTGGATTCTAAATATTCCAAAACCGCAGTTGTTCCGACGACACGTCTGCTGGTCCTAGGGATGATTCTGGACACAGTCCAGGAAAAGGTGTTTCTCCCAGAGGAGAAAGCCAGGGAGTTATCCGAGCTAATCGGGATCCTCCTAAAACCAGGAAAAGTGTCAGTGCATCATTGCACAAGAGTCCTGGTAAAAATGGTGGCTTATTACGAAGCGCTTCCATTCGGCAGATTTCACGCAAGAACTCTTCAGTGGGATCTGCTGGACAAATGGTCCGGATCGCATCTTCAGATGCATCAGCGGATAACCCTATATCCAAGGACAAGGGTGTCTCTCCTGTGGTGATTACAGAGTGCTCATCTTCTAGAGGGCCGCAGATTCGGCATTCAGGATTGGATGCTGGTGACCACGGAGGCCAGCCTGAGAGGCTGGGGAGCAGTCACACAAGGAGTGTGATCAAGTCTGGAGAATTCTCTCCACATAAATATACTGGAGCTAAGAGCAAATTTATAATGCTCTAAGCTTAGCAAGACCTCTGCTTCAAGGTCAGCCGGTATTGATCCAGTGGGATAACATCACGGCAGTCGCCCACGTAAACAGAAAGGGCGGCACAAGAAGCAGGAGGGCAGTGGCAAAACTGCAAGGATTTTTCGCTAGGCGGAAAATCATGTGATAGCACTGTCAGCAGTGTTCATTCCGGGAGTGGACGACTGGGAAGCAGACTTCCTCAGCAGGCACGACCTCCACCCGGGAGAGTGGGAACTTCATCGGGAAGTTTTCCGCATGATTGTGAACCGTTGGGAAAGACCAAAGGTGGACATGATGGCGTCCCGCCCGAACAAAAAATGGGACAGGTATTGCGCCAGGTCACGAGACCTTCAGGCGATAGCTGTGGACGTCCTGGTAACACCGTGGGTGTAACAGTCGGTGTATGTGTTCCCTCCTCTGCTTCTCATAACCAAGGTATTGAGAATTATAAGACATAGAGGAGTAAGAACTATACTCGTGGCTCCGGATTGGCCAAGAGGGACTTGGTAACCGGAACCTCAAGAGATGCTCACAGAGGACTCATGGCCTCGGGAGCTAAGAAGGGATTTGCTTTCAGCAAGTACCATGTCTGTTCCAAGAGGAACCGTGGCATCGGCCTTTAAGAAAGGACCTGCTCCAGCAGGGACCTTGTCTGTTCCAAGACTTACCGCGACTGCGTTTGACGGCATGGCGGTTTGAACGCCGGATCCTAAGGGAAAAGGCATTCCGGAAGAGGTCATACCTACCCTGGTCAATGCCAGGAAGGAGGTGACCGCACAACGTTATCACCACATGTGGTAAAAATATGTTGCGTGGGTGAGGCCAGGAAGGCCCCACGAAAAAATTTAAACTAGGTCGATTTCTGCACTTCCTGCAAACAGGAGTGTCTATGAGCCTCAAATTGGGGTCCATTAAGGTTCAAGTTTCGGCCCTATAGATTTTCTTCCAGAAAGAATTGGCTTCAGTTCCTGAAGTCCAGACGTTTGTCAAGGGAGTATTGCATATACAGCCCTTGTGTGCCTCCAGTGGCACCGTGGGATCTCAACGTAGTGTTGGGATTCCTCAAATCATATTGGTTTGAACCACTCAAATCTGTGGATTTGAAATATCTCACATGGAAAGTGACCATGCTGTTGGCCCTGGCCTCGGCCAGGCGATTGTCAAAATTGGCGGCTTTGTCTTACAAAAGCCCATATTTGATTTTCCATTCGGACAGGGCAGAACTGCGGACTCGTCCCCAGTTTCTTCCTAAGGTGGTGTCAGCGTTTCACCTAAAACAACCTATTGTGGTGCCTGCGGCTACTAGGGACTTGGAGGACTCCAAGTTGCTAGACGTTGTCAGGGCCCTGAAAATATATATATATATATATATATAATTCCAGGACGGCTGGAGTCAGAAAGTCTGACTTGCTGTTTATATTGTTGGCACCCAAAAAGCTGGGTGCTCCTGCTTCTAAGCAGACTATTGCTCGTTGGATTTGTAGTACAATTCAGCTTGCACATTCTGTGGCAGGCCTGCCACAGCCAAAATCTGTAAATGCCCATTCCACAAGGAAGGTGGGCTCATCTTGGGCGGCTGCCCGAGGGGTCTCGGCTTTACAACTTTGCCGAGCAGCTACTTGGTCAGGGGCAAACACGTTTGCAAAATTCTACAAATTTGATACCCTGGCTGAGGAGGACCTGGAGTTCTCTCATTCGGTGCTGCAGAGTCATCCGCACTCTCCCGCCCGTTTGGGAGCTTTGGTATAATCCCCATGGTCCTGACGGAGTCCCCAGCATCCACTAGGACGTTAGAGAAAATAAGATTTTACTTACCGATAAATCTATTTCTCATAGTCCGTAGTGGATGCTGGGCGCCCATCCCAAGTGCGGATTGTCTGCATTACTTGTACATAGTTATTGTTACAAAAAATCGGGTTATTATTGTTGTGAGCCATCTTTTTTAGAGGCTACTTCATTGTTATCATACTGTTAACTGGGTTCAAATCACAAGTTGTACGGTGTGATTGGTGTGGCTGGTATGAGTCTTACCCGGGATTCAAGATCCTTCCTTATTGTGTACGCTCGTCCGGGCACAGTACCTAACTGAGGCTTGGAGGAGGGTCATAGGGGGAGGAGCCAGTACACACCATGTGATCCTAAAAGCTTGCTTTTGTGCCCTGTCTCCTGCGGAGCCGCTATTCCCCATGGTCCTGACGGAGTCCCCAGCATCCACTACGGACTATGAGAAATAGATTTATCGGTAAGTAAAATCTTATTATTTATTTATTTTGTAACTTTATATGTTTATTTTATTTTTGTGGGGGGGGGGGAGGCCGTGCCTATTTTGTCAGTCCTGGACCCCACAATTTCTGATGGCAGCCCTGCCTCCCTCTCACACACATATACCCCAGTCACCTCCCTCTCATACCCATATACCCGACACCTCTCTCACACACACACATATACCCCGGCCACCTCCCTTTCACAAACATATACTCCCGCCACCTCCCTCTCACACACATATACCCCAGACTCCTCCCTCTCACACACATATATCCCAGCCACATCCCTCTCACACACATATATCCTAACCACCACCCTTTCACACACATATATCCCAGATACCTCCCTCTCACCACACATATACCCCAGACACCTCCCTCTCACACACATATACCTCAGACACCTTCCTCTCACACACACACCAGCCACCTCCCACTCACACACATACACCCCAGCCACCTCCCTCTCACACACATATACCCCAGCCACATCCCTCTCACACACATATATCCTAGCCACCACTCTTTCACACACATATATCCCAGATACCTCCCTCTCACCACACATATACCCCAGACACCTCCCTTTCACACACATATACCCTAGCCACCTCCCTCTCATTCACATTTACCCCAGCTACCTCCCTCTCACACACATATACCTCAGTCATATCCCTTTCACACATATACCTCAGCCACCGCCCTCTCACATATATACCCCAGCCACCTCCCTCTCATACCCATATACCCGACACCTCTCTCTCACACACGCATATACCCCAGCCACCTCCCTTTCACAAACATATACTCCGCCCACCTCCCTCTCACACACATATACCCCTCAGACACCTCCCTCTCACACATGTATACCCCTCAGACACCTCCCTCTCACACACATATACCCGACACCTCTCTCTCACACACACATATACCCCAGCCACCTCCCTTTTACACACATATACCCCAGCCACCTCCCTTTCACACACATATACCCCAGCCACCTCCCTTTCACACACATATACCCCAGCCACCTCTATATCACACACATTTACACCAGCCACCTCATTCTCACACACATATACCCCAGACTCCTTCCTCTCACACACATATACCTCAGACACCTCCCTCTCCCACACATACACCAGCCACCTCCCTCTCACACACATACACCCCAGCCACCTCCCTCTCACACACACCAGCCACCTCCCTCTCACACACACCAGCCACCTCCCTCTCACACACATATACCCCAGCCACCACCCTTTCACACACGTATATCTCAGATACCTCCTTCTCACACACAGACCCCAGATACCTCCCTCTCACCACACATATTCCCCAGACATCTCCCTTTAACACACATATACCCTAGCCACCTCCCTCTCACTCACATATACCCCAGCTACCTCCCTCTCACACATATAGATACCCTAGCCCTGCCTCAGCCACCTCAGAATGATACATAAAACCCTCATGTCAGCTGCACCTCACTCACGCACACATATACCCCATTTTGTTGAGGACTTCTATGCAGATATCCTTATTGTAGCTGCAGGGGTCGGCCCTCTCCTTACCAGGGCCCAGTCCAGATAATCCCCTGATAATGGCGGTGTTGGAGATAAGCCTCCTCTATCAAGTCCCTTCCATTATCTGTACGATACCGGTTGGTTACCAATCGATTGGGAATTCCAGGAAGCAGACAACACATGCAGTTATGTCCACAAAATGAGACTGAAGCTACTTTATTCAGCATGACATTATATAGCAGAAAGTTACTTTCATGAAAAACTGATATACGTCACAAAGTATAACAAAATGCATCTCTTCCCAGAAACTCCCTCTAGCTAACTCCCTCTGTTGTGTCCTTCAAGAGAAGCCTAAACACAGGGTAACTGTCTAATAACATATTTTCAAAACTATAGTTATGATCTTGCTTTCCACAGAACGTACTAACTATGAAATGTCAGCATTATTATGATTCCTCAGCAAAGCATACTTCTTCTTCACTACATCATGGCTGCTACTTAACAAAATGGCTGATACTGCTTAAGCTAAATACATTTATCTCCTTCAGCGGCCTGTTCACTTTGCATATACACAGCCAGAATTCTGCACATGGGCAGTAGCAGTGCTGTGGTCTCATATGCAATCACTTCTTACTGGTCACTAGGATGAGCTATTATCGGAACCCATGTCCCGGCAACTTGTGTTTGTAAATTCCAATAAAAAAAATATCTTTATTTCCGTGATATGCAGCAATAAAGGGCCAAATTCAGACCTGATCGCACCTCTGTGAATTTGCATAGGTTTGTGATCGGATAGTCGCTGCCCACCCAGAGTAAAATTCTGCCCCGTGCAAGTCTGCGTACGCTGCGAGAAAAGCTATGCAAACACCGGCCAGCTGCAAATCCGTCCGCAACTCACTCGCCATCTAATGATTTTTCCAGTCTGTGCAGTCTGTGCGTAGCCCAGGACCTACTTCTACAGTGCAAAAAAAACAGGCTGATCGGGCCGGAGCTGACATCATATGTCCTCCCTGAAAACGCTTGGGAGCCCTGCATTTTTCATGGTGCTCCCAGAAAATTGGCAGTTACCACCCCCAAATGTCCTCTTCCTGTCAATCAATCTGCGTATGCCTAGCAATCAAAGAAGATACAAGATTTGATTGCAGTTTGGCCTCACGCCTGCACATTACGATCCGTACGCATGCGATAATTGCCCGCTTTGCAATTTTGCACTATAGCAATCAGGTCTGAATTAGGCCTGTGAATGCCAAATTGTTTCCTCACAAATATTTAAAATGCCCGCTCTAATATATATTGTAAACGCCAGGCGCATCTTATTACCATATAAGATAAAAGTGCGCTGTATATCGCAAAACACTGCATCCCATAAGAGAAAACAATACACATTATCTGAGTTCCAAAGCTCATTGATGTATATATTTGTTATTAAAAGGATATGGATTCAATATATCACAATGTACAGTATACACATAATTACATGGTTACAACTCACACAGTAAGCAGTTAAAACATACAGTTACAGTTACAGGCCAGTTACAGCAAATACATCACCATATCTTTCTCGTATAAAAGTCTCTCCATATCTCTCTCTGTAAAATCATGCTGGCACTCCATCATCGTCTGAGACCAAACAACAACTGACTTCCTGTGTGATCAGCAATATGTTATCTAGTTTGGGGGAGGGAACTTACTCATTCATGAGGAGTCACTAGTCTCTTTGTATATGCTAAACAGGTTCAGCCTTGGGGACGTCCAAAGGGGCTGGCCTGAGCTTCCTGTCCATTACCTGTTTGGAATATCTATTGTTCTAATAAAAGTGATTTTAGCTTTTATACATTTAATCATAATTATTTGTTGCAATGTCCTACAACTTAATAACAAGTATCAAATGAAACTACACATTAATCTTCTTGCTTTAATAACAAATATGACAGGTGTATCTGGTTTCGTTCAAATAATACACATACATGACATTACTTCATTATATAATTTTAAATCATCATGATGTCTGGCGCTTGATATTATTATAGTTATGTACTGTATGAAATAAGTGTCGAGTCCATCTCTGTGGCATGTCCGTGTAAATGCATGTGTTACCATATATTGCTGTGCTCGCTGCGCGTATTTGCAAGTATAGCGACTGATATGTGTGTAGTTTGTATGTTCTTTTTATGTAGTATTTTTGACTTTGACAGGCCCAAAGATTCTTAATTTTCGGGGGCATAGTAAGTGGGGTGTCGCTTGATATGCCGGCTGTCGAGATCCCGGCACTCAGCATAATGGCACCGTAATCCTGACAGCCGGCATACCGACAACTATTTCCCTATTGGGGTGTCATAGAAACATAGAAACATAGAATTTGTCGGCAGATAAGAACCACTTGGCCCATCTAGTCTGCCCCTTTTTTTTTTTTTTTACATTATTTTTATCGCTAACCTTATTTGATCCTTATTTCTTTGTAAGGATATCCTTATGTCTATCCCATGCATGTTTAAATTGCTCTACTGTCTTAGCCTCTACCACCTTGATGGGAGGCTATTCCACTTGTCCACTACCCTTTCTGTGAAATAATTTTTCCGCAAATTTCCCCTGAACCTCCCCCCCTCCAGTCTCAGTGCATGTCCTCGTGTCCTATTGCTTCTCTTCATTTGACATTGTTAAAACCCTTGATATATTTGAAAGTTTCTATCATGTCCCCCCTTTCCCTTCTCTGCTCCAAACTATACATATTGAGATTTCTTAGTCTTTCTGGGTATGTTTTGTGATGTAGGCCATGCACCATTTTAGTTGCCCTCCTTTGTACAGTTTCTAATGTATTAATATCCTTTTGAAGATATGGCCTCCAGAACTGAATACAGTATTATAGATGAGGCCGTACCAATGACCTATACAGTGGCATTATTACTTCTTTCTGCTGCTGATTCCTCTCCCAATGCAGCCAAGCATCTGACTAGCCTTCCTCATTGCCTTGTTACATTGCTTACCTGCCTTTAAGTCATCTGAAATAGTGACTCCTAGATCCCTTTCCTCCTCAGTAGTTTCCAGTATAGTGCCATTAATATTATATTAAGCTTTAGGATTTTTTTTTATTTTAAACATTAAGTTTTTATTGAAGGGTTTACACACAGAAATGGGGAACAGAAAAAAGAAGGGGTAAGGGAAACACAGGGGAAGTCCAGAATGGTTACCATATACAGAATATAAACAGTGCACAGTTGGATGAATATACAATTGGCTACATTAAGCTTTCAAATACGTGAGAAGTAGAAAGCATTGAGAAAAGAGATGGAAGAAGAGAGAAAAAAAAGAACAATAAGGATTAAAGTGCATTACACATAGAGAATACCTGATAGCATAACATTCTTGTTGAGGTCAATCTAGGATGGGTAAAGCACAGACACATCAATTGGAGAGCTATAAACAGTTAGCCTACCCTCTCTACTTCTATAGTCGGACCATCCTAACCATTTCAGGTGAATAGAGGTAGCCGAGGAAGAGTATTTAGCCTCCGCTGTTTCGAAAATGAAATGTTTGTGAATTTTATTTTGAATAAACTCTAATGTAGGAATATTCTCAGACTTCCACAATTGTGCTATAGCAGCTTTAGTGGCTATCAAGATGTGTCCCAAGATGTAGCGATCACCTACGGAGAGGCGATCAACGCATAAATGGAATAGCGCTAGAGCTGGGTCCATGGGGATGTTGAGCCCTAACACTATACTAGCAATATGCAAAACCTCTCTCCAAAGAGGCTGTACCTTTGGGCATGCCCAGAAGATATGAAAGATATCCCCCGTAGAGCCACATTTCCTCCAACATGATTTAGATTGTGAAGGCCAGATCCTGTGTTGTTTTGCATGGGTAAAGTAGGCCCTCTGTATAAGCTTGTAGAACATTTCAGAGTGGTTTATACATTTGGAGACTTTAAAACAGGATCTAAATATACTGTCCCAATCTGCATCAATAAAGGACCTGTTCAAATCTCTTTCCCATAAAGTCTGAGCTTTTAGTTTTGTCTGTGGGCCATTAGTTAATTGAAATTGGTACCACCACGTAATCCCATATTTATGCGAGGACGATTTCAATCGACTTATAATATAAGACGGAAGAGAAGGTTTGTGGAGATGTGGGAGAGTAAATGAGTGTAACCAACTTCTCACCTGCAGGTATTTGAAGAAATCTTGAGTCCGAATCCCAATCTCTTGCAGTTGAGAGAAGGACATCAAGACGTCGCCTACAAATAAATCGCCCACAGTAAAGAGCCCCTTTCGAATCCACTCCTCTAGGGAGACGTTAGGAATTGATGACATAAGAGCAGATAACGACAGGCAGGGGGCAGGTAAATTAATCTCTTCCGAAGAGAGCACTAGTTTATGCCATGAATCTAGGGTCGTTTTAATAGACTTGCAGGATCCGGCCCTACCCCGAGCAGCAGACAGTGGTAACCAAAACAGATCAGGGAGAGAAACAGCGTCTAACCATGAAGCTTCCAGGATAACCCAAGGTTTCGGGCTCGAGGTGTCGAACCAGTCTCTAGACTGACTCATCAGACATGCAGCATGATATTTTTCTATATCTGGGAAAGCTACCCCACCAGACAGTTTGGGCAGAATGAGAGTTTTTTTTGCAATTTTTGGTTTAGAGCCTCCCCACACATATCTGGACAGGACCTGATTAAATTTATTATAGAAGAGTCTGGGAAGGGGCCTTGGTATAGCGCGAAACAGGTACATTAATTTCGGCAACAGGACCATCTTGGCAGCAGCAATCCTGCCCAACCAAGACACCTCCTGTAGCATCCACTCCCCAGTCAGCTCCGTAAATGCTTTTAATAACGGGGCATAATTACACTCAATCAAATTATCTTCTCTGGTTAAATTAATTCCTAGATATCTCAAAGAGTAGGACTTGCAGGCATATTTGTACGAGTCCTTCAACCTAGAGACCACAGTCGGGGTTATATTGAGTGGGAGGGCTTCAGTCTTAGTTGTATTTAATTTATAAAAGGAAACATCCGAGTAAGTTTGTAGGACGTCATGGAGAACCGGCAAGGAAGCCTCGGGGTCAGAAAGACATAGCAAAATATCGTCCGCAAATAAGCTAATTTTGTGGGAAATGCCCCCTATAACCGGGCCTCTAATCGAGTCCCGGGATCTAATGCAGGCAGCCAAGGGTTCTATCGCCAATGCAAAAATAAGAGGAGATAGCGGGCAGCCCTGTCGCGTGCCATTAGAAATATTGAAGGGTGAAGAAAGGCATTCGTTAACAAAGACCCGCGCACTGGGTGTGGAGTAGAGAGCCAGGATAGAGTCTAAGATCCTTCCAGAAAAGCCAAATTTGTCCAGAGTTAATCTCATAAAATCCCAGTTCAACCTATCGAACGCCTTTTCGGCGTCCAGAGACAAAACTAGGAGGGGTTCTCCTCTACAGGCAGAGTGCTCAATGACATTAATCACCCTACGCGTATTATCCGGGGCCTGTCTGTTTAAAACGAAGCCCACTTGATCGGGGTTGATAAGGGAAGGGAGAAGGGGACTGATACGGTTAGCAATTAATTTGGCATAGATTTTTAGATCCGTATTTAATAAAGCAATTGGTCTAAAATTTTGGACTGAGGTAGGGCTTTTTCCCGGTTTGGGAATGGTGATGATTTGAGCTTCCAGCATCTCTTTGGGGAAGTGGCCAGCCTCTGAGGCTTCATTAAACACTGTCAAGAGCACCGGGGCCAAGTTCTCCTTAGAGGATTTATAGAAACCAGAGGGGTAACCATCAGGTCCCGGGGCCCTATCTGCTGGAAGGGAGTCAATGGCCTTTTCAACTTCGGCTAAAGTCCAAGGCGCACTGAGTGAGCTACATGACTCCGACGACAGTGAGGGGAGAGGAAAGTTACTCAGAAAATTCTGAACATCTATGCCTGTAGGTTGAAAAGTAGAAGGATCCCCCCTTAGGTTGTATAATTTAGAGTAATAGGATGCAAAAACATTTGCAATTTCGTCAGGATCATAAACTCTCTTACCCCTATCTGTGTGAACAATATGGATTTTTTCTTTCGCCCTCTTACCCCTCAGCTTCCTCGCCAGTAATCTACCAGCTCTGTTGCCATAAACATAAAATTTTTGGTTCAGTCTATGTAGGTTGCGTTGGACCTCCGCTAGATAGTTAACATTTACCGCCTCCCTTGCTTCTTTCAATGACTTAAGGAGGGCTTTATCGTGCGGATGTGCCTTGTGAGAACTCTCCAGGGAAGCGACCGTGAGCTCAGCTTGTTCTAATTTCTTACGATATGCCCTTTTAAGCTTAGCCGCAGTTTGAATCGCCGTCCCTCGTGTTACTGCTTTGAGGGCGCACCAGAATGTGAAAATAGATGTCTCCCAAGGAGAGTTCTCAGAGAGGTAATGATCCAAGGTGGTTTGGATCGCCTGCGTGGTCTCTGGCTGAAGAAGGCTAAGTTTACCTAAGCGCCAGGGGGCCGGGGAAACCTTTCTACTATTTATGTCCCATTCGATGTATAGTGGGGAGTGATCCGACCAGGACATGGGGAGGATGGAGATTTTACGGATGGACTGTAGAGTCCACTTGTCTGCTAATGCTAGATCTATTCTAGAATAGGACTCGTGCACCGGGGAGAAAAATGTATAATCTCTGTCCATTGGATGTTTAACGCGCCAAAGGTCTAAGAGATTATATTCCGCCAGTAGCTGGCTAAAGCCCTTTGCATTCCTATGGAGCTGACTGGAGAGCGAGGGCCGCTTGCTAGAGTTATCAACTAGAGGGTCCAGGGTCAAGTTAAAGTCCCCCATTAGGAGTAAAGCGCCCCTAGCCAATTGTTGCACCTTAGCGCAAAGTTTCCTGCAAAATGCTAGTTGCTTGTTGTTGGGAGCGTAGCAAGAAACTAATGTCACTTCTTTATTTTCAAGAGTGCCAACAAAAATTAGAATTCTCCCCTCAGGGTCGCAGTATTGCGAAGTGAGGGAAAACGCGCAGTGCTGAGATATCAAGATTGCCACCCCCGCCTTCTTTGCTGGCCCGTTGGCTAGGTAGCAGTGGGGAAATCTCCCATTAGTAAACCTAGGAGGGGCTGATTTAATAAAGTGAGTCTCCTGGACGGCTATGATTTGAGCTTTAAGTTTATGGAAATAATTAAGTGCTAATCTCCTCTTGTGTGGGGAATTAAGACCCTTTGCATTTATAGAAACAATGTTAACCATTTTGTAGAGCTGTCGGGGATTGCATAACTATCGACAACCAACTGGCAAGTAAAAAGTGTATGTAACGTTTCCGGACAAATATAGAGGGAAAGGGAGAGAAAGGACACAAAAGATGAAGGATGACAGAAAGAAGAAACAGAACAATAACCCCTCTCGGGGGCACATGTGGACGCCTAACCATGGCGACTCAGAGTTAAACTATGGGGGGTAGTGGTCAATCTGCCCGCACCCGAACCAGGATTAAACAAATTGTAGTTCCTCGGTACTCCATCTCTGGTCCCCCCGACCGCCACCGGAATTAAAGGAGACTCGGGTAGAGTTCCCAGCCGACAGAAAAATGCGGGCGGCAGACGGGGCAGCAGAGACAGGCAACTAACAGTAAATCGGCAAAGAGAAGGCATCACTGAAAAACATGCTGATAACACACAGCTATCACATAGACACCCTCATCAAACAGTCAGAAAACATGAAATCAATGCAAGTGTAGTAAATCAATCAATACTCAAAGTTCTGCAGCCGAAGAGGCCCAGTCCCGCTGAAGGCCGCGCTCGGGAGAGGTGTGTGTAGAAGAACTTGCAGAGTTCCATGATGCTAGGATCTTTTTACCCTCCTCGACATTCGTTATGACAACAGTAGAACCTTCTCGGGAGATAAGCAACTTAGTGGGATATCCCCATCTGTATAGAATGTTCTCTTTACGTAGCACTGATGTGATGGGGTAAAGAGAGCGCCGTTTCGCTAAAGTTGCGGGGGACAGGTCTCCGAATATCTGAAGTGAACCCAAAGCCTCCGATGCAGTATCCAAGGGTCTAGCAGCTTTCAAGATCGCCTCCTTCATGTGGAAGTAGTGTAACCTCATAAGGACATCCCGGGGGACCCCGTCAGGAGCATTCCTGGCTTTAGGGAGCCTATGGATACGGTCAAGTAGAAAGTCCGCTGAACGGAACGAAGGAAGGAGTTTGCTGAAGAGGTCAACTGCAAAATCTTTTAAAGCGCTATTAGCGACGGCTTCCGGGACACCACGTAGCTTTATGTTGTTACGTCTCGCTCTGTCTTCAATATCCGAGAGTTTGTCCCTGAGTGCCGTGACCTCATTTTGGAGCAGATCATGAGAGGAGATCAAGTCGTTGTGCGACGACACCACCTCACCCATTTTCGTTTCTAGGCGATCGGTGCGGCCACCTATCTCGTCGATAGATCTCTGACATTCCTTCATAGTCGCTCTGAATTCTGCCGCGACTTCATCCTTAAATTGTGTCAGGAGATGTTTCATCGCACCCACCGTAAGCGAGTCACCATCATTGATGGAGCGGGGATGTGCTGTGGTAGGGGAAGACATGTCTCTAGATGGCGAGGGCACCGGGACAGCAGGTTTAGAGGTACCACCCCGTGCATCCTTTGCTTTAGCGGCCTGAGGAGAAGGTTTAAAGAACGCCACCTGGGAGACAGTTTTAGCGGCCTTATATTTCTTGGGAGGCATGGCAGCGCTGGATGACAGAAGTAGAGGAACGGGAGGCACACGGCTTCTGGAGTATCAATCGAGGAGGGGTCCACTCAAAAATCAAGTTGTCATATCATGTCATAGGAGCATTCAGGTGTAGGCAGAGTTATCTTGGAGCGATCACTTCATGATATCTTGGCTATTCAACCATAAGGACATCACGGCCGATCGTCTCGGCGGGTGACGGGATATCTGCTATCCTATAAATTCTGCAGAGCAATATGTATTTTATATCCAGCACCCTGTATGAAAAATGTGTGCTATTACACCCGGAGGCCACTAGATGGTGCAGTTGCAGTATAGAGTATTAGTGCCAAGTAAAAGGCTATTTCTCCACTCACAGGTGTAAGCACAAATCCCTCAACAGGGGCCCCAGAGTGGGAGCAGGGGGAGAACAGAGCCAGAGGGCCACCAATCCTGGTGTAGCCCTAATCCAGAGACCCCCACAGAGACACAGGCACACAGCTACCTCAGGTGAAGCTTCTTTAGTTGAATCCAAGATGGCCGCCGCTTCTCCCTGGGCCTCGGATCCACTGCTCCCTCCTGCTGTCAGGCGTCTCCCCAGCCTGCTGCCCCAGGGGGTATCCACTCAGGGGGGCAGGGGAGGGCTCCTTGATGGTCCGGCACCCCGGTGAGGGGTCCGCGCCGCATCCCGGTGCCGCGTCTCCTCCGTGGAGCTCGAATCGCGGGCGCCGGGAGTACGCGAGTCCCCGGCTTCCGGGGATGTATAGGCCGCAACCTGCGAGAGCAGTGAAAACTGCTCCCCGGCTCTGCGGCAGTCACTGCAGGGCTTAGGAGGCCTGCAGGGAGGGAAGGGGGGCCCCCGGAGAGGACTAGCAAAGGGTAAGCCTGTAAAATGAAGAAGTTAGTAGAGTGGAGAGAGGAGGCCAGCAGATACACGTCTGCTCTCTTCTACAGTCAAGCCACGCCCCAAGCTTTAGGATTTTTGAGACCCAAGTGCACGATTTTTCATTTTTTGGCATTAAACTGTAATTGCCAGACTCTTGACCATTCCTCTAGTCTACCTAGATCCTCAATCATTTGTTTTACCCCACCTGGTGTGTCGGTTCCGGTATGAATGGTCGACCATGTTATGGTCGACAGTCATTAGGTCGACCACTATTGGTCGACATTGACATGGTCGACATGGACACATTGTCGACACATGAAAGGTCGACATATGAAAAGGTCGACATGAGTTTTTTTACTTTTTTTGGTGTCGTTTTTTGCGTAAAGTGACTGGGAACCTCAATTAGTGCACCGCGTCCCCTCGCATGGCTCGCTTCGCTTGCCATGCTTCGGGCATGGTGCCTTCGCTTCGCTCGGCACACTTTACCGTTCCAATCGTAGTCCATGTGGATTGTAAAGTATGGAAAAGTTCCCCAAAAGAAAAAAAAGTTAAAAAACTCATGTTGACCTTTTCATGTGTCGACCTTTCATGTGTCGACCATTTTCATGTGTCGACCATGTGTCCATGTCGACCATGTCAATGTCGACCAATAGTGGTCGACCTAATGACTGTCGACCATAACATGGTCGACCATGTGAACGGATACCGGTGTGTCTACCCTGTTGCATACCTTTGTGTCATCTGCAAAAAGGCATACTTTCCCTTTAATGCCATTTGCAATGTCACCAATAAAGATATTAAAAAGCACTGGTCCAAGTACAGATCCCTGGGGTACTCCACTGGTAACATTTCCCTCCTGTGAATGCACTCCATAAACCACAACTCTCTGTTTTCTATCCTTCAACCAAGATCTTATCCATTCAATAATCCTAATATCCAATCCCAAACTTTCAAGTTTATTTAGCAGTCTGCGATGTGGAACAGTGTCAAAAGCCTTACTAAAGTCTAGATAAGCTATATCCATGGCTCCACCTTTATCCATCACTTTAGTCACACAATCAAAAAAGTCAATAATATTTGTTTGACATGATCTCCCCCCAGTGAATCCATGCTGTTTGGGATCCAGTAAATTGCCGGATTTGAGATAATCTACAACTCTTTCTTTTAAGAGTGTTTCCATCAATTTCCCTACTACTGATGTAAGACTCACTGGTCTGTAGTTGTTTGCCTCTTCCTTGCTTCCACTTTTGTGCAGTGGGACTACGTTTGCTCTTTTCCAGTCCTCTGGAATTACTCCTGTAGCTAATGACTGGTTGAATAATTCTGTCAATGGTGCTACCAGCACCTCTTTAAGTTCTTTTAGTATCCTTGGATGTATCCCATCTGGCCCCATAGATTTGTCCACTTTCAGCTTTGAGAGTTCTGTGAGGACCTTCTCCTCTGTAAATGTACTTCTTTCATTTTCCTGAATATCCCTGCAACTTAACTGTGGCCCCTTCCCCTCTCTTTCAGTAGTAAATACTGAGCAAAAATAATCATTAAGATGATCTGCTATTAAATTGTCTCCTTCAACAAGACTACCAGTGTCCGTCTTTAGTTTTATAATTCCGCCTTTTGTTTTTCTCCTTTCGCTTATATACCTAAAAAAAGTTTTGCCTCCTTTACCCACTGACTGGGCCACTTTCTCCTCAGCTTGTGCCTTTGCACATCTGATTACCTTCTTTGTCTCCTTCTATCTAACAAGATATATCTCTTTGTCCACGACATCCCTGGAAGGAGAATAAATAGCATGGTGTGCGTAGCACGCCACCATGTCCGCAGCATGGTGAGTGCATGGTGCTCTATTGCGCTCACCCCGCGGCCGGTATACCGGCGTTCGGGATCCCGGCACCGGTATGCTGAGCACTGGGATTCCGAGCGACGGCATACTGTAGTAGACCCAGTAAGTGTGCCCCTTAGAGTAGGATTTTCAGAGCCTGAAAAAAAGACTTTTTATAATGGCATTGGTATTGTTTTAGGCTAATGACAAATAAACTAAACCTCAGTACATATAATTTTCTTCTTATTTGTACAGCAGTCATTTAAAACTAACTGCAAAGTTACAATGAACACTTTCAGTGTATGTTACGTTCAACTTTCCCTCTAGTTATTAATCCATAGCTAGAGGGTAATTCAGAGTTGATCGCAGCAGCAAATTTGTTAACAGTTGGGCAAAACCATGTGCACTGCAGGGGGTGCAGATGTAACGTGCAGAGAGAGAGAGAGTTAAATTTGGGTGGGTTATATTGTTTCTGTGCAGGGTAAATACTGGCTGCTTTATTGTTACACTGCAATTTAGATTTCAGATTGAACACACCCCACCCAAATTCTCTCTGCACCTGTTACATCTGCCCCCCCCCCCCCCCCCACCGGTAGTGCACATGGTTTTGCCCAACTACTAACACATTTGCTGCTGCGGTCAACTCTGAATGACCCCCCCTAGCTATGTAATCTTACCCCACTGATTGTACACAGCAGTTACACTAACATATCATGAGACCAAAGACCTTTCTGAAAGAGCCAGGTTCTTCCTTTAAATGTCGGTTGTGAACTCTTTGAAAACACAATTTTCAGAAACCTACATAATTCTGCACATAGATCACTGTCTGACAAGGAATAACAGAAATTTCCCTCAGGATCCTATCTCAGTGATTGAAAATGTCATTGCAAAATGAAATTGATATATCAAGTTATCACGGGGAGCGTTTTTACAACTGTGTTATATTCATGTTAGAAAGCTGAGAAATAGGAAAATACAGTAAATGAAGCACATTCATTTCCTTCATTAAAAAAATAAATCTGTGGCATTAAAGAAAGACCATCACATAACGCCAAAACATTCGGTCAAAGTGCGCGCACAATAATGTCTGTAATCGATAGCGCTGATTGGGTTTGCTTCAGGCGACAAGAATGGAACAGCATTGTATTTTCTCTAACGTCCTAGTGGATGCTGGGGACTCTGTAAGGACCATGGGGAATAGACGGGCTCCGTACTACTGGTGTGCACTGGCTCCTCCCTCTATGCCCCTCCTCCAGACCTCAGTTAGAATCTGTGCCCGGCCAGAGCTGGGTGCTTTTAGTGAGCTCTCCTGAGCTTGCTAATAAGAAAGTATTTTAGTTAGGGAGGTCATTCCGAGTTGGTCGCTAAGTTTTTCGTTCGCACAACATATTCGCAAAGTTGCGTTAATGTAGTAAATTTGCGAACATCCGCCCCCAACGTGTTTTTGCACATTCGTACGCAGAATTACACAAAGTGGGCGTACGCCAAATGACATCGCAGTAATGCGAAACCATCGCAGCAATGCGAAACCATCGCATTAACACATACTTCATCGTAAAAATACTAAGTTGTAGTAGATTTACACATTTTTCCTTAGAAGTGCACACTTTAAAGGAAAAACGCACAACAATGGCCCTCATTCCGAGTCGTTCGCTTGGTAATTTTCTTCGCATCGCAGCGTTTTTCTGCTTAGTATGCATGCGCAATGTTCGCACTGCGACTGCGCCAAGTAATTTTGCTATGAAGATAGTTTTTTTACTCACGGCTTTTTCTTCGCTCCGGCGAACGTAATGTGATTGACAGGAAATGGGTGTTACTGGGCGGAAACACAGCGTTTTATGGGCGTGTGGATGAAAACGCTACCGTTTCCGGAAAAAACGCAGGAGTGGCTGGAGAAACGGAGGAGTGTCTGGGCGAACGCTGGGTGTGTTTGTGACGTCAAACCAGGAACGACAAGCACTGAACTGATCGCAGATGCCGAGTAAGTCTGAAGCTACTCTGAAAGTAAGTAGTTTGTAATCGCAATATTGCGAATACATCGTTCGCAATTTTAAGAAGCTAAGATACACTCCCAGTAGGCGGCGGCTTAGCGTGTGTAACTCTGCTAAAATCGCCTTGCGAGCGAACAACTCGGAATGAGGGCCAATGTTTTTTTTTGCTATTAAGTGAAATTACACCTTTCAGTTTAAAGTCCACAAGCCCTCGTCAATTACGAATCCAATTAGTGTAATGATTGATAATGTTCCAAACCAATTAAGTCAGCAAAAAAACCCTGAAGAACACTTTGTTGCCATAATTGGCCATCAACATGTAAAAGTCTAAAATATAAATATAGATGTTTTTTTTTTTTTTTTTTGGTTTTAAGGTGTTGATTGTGAATGAAGGTGTTTACATGTTTATTAACACAATAATCTCCTTATTTTTTTTTGTTTTATAATCTTACGTTATATGTGTGAAATGTTTTATGGAATCAATTTCTGCTTGCCAATCTGCTGATCCTTTTTTACATTAATAAACACAACACCCGGTTAACTTTAAACAACTTGTTTTTATTGTTTTTTTTTTTTGTAATCAATAAATGTATTTTTAAAATAAAAAATCATGCAAATTTTTGTAAATGATCCAAACAATTAATTAACCCATGCAGGTGTTGGCGCATGGTTTCAATAATTCCCCCAAAACTTGTGGGATCTCCAACTGCAACATCTGAAATTAAGATGCAACATAAACATTAATAACTTAATCACATTACTTATTATCCAAGCAAGGCACAAAGCACACTTAAATGCAGGCATGTCCAAACTGCTGGCCTCCAGCTGTTGTGAAACTACATATACCAGCATGCCTTGACACAGTTTTGTGGTCAGAGAATGCCAAAGCTGTGTCAGGGCATGCTGGGATGTGTAGTTTTTATCCAGCTGGAGGGCCGCAGTTTGGACAGGCCTGCTTTAATGCCTAAGTGACTACATCATGGCTGCTTTAAGGATAAATCAGTAGCATAACAACACACAAGGCTGCTCAGCAATATTTTTTTGTTTAAAACAAGAAAGTGTACCACACCATGGGGTACATTTACTACTACGGGAGTTCAATTTAAGATGCGAAGTTGACCATAGCAACCAATCAAATTAAACATGTTATCTTGTAAAAGTGGCCCTAAAAACTTCAAATATAATCTTATTGGTTGCTATGGGCAACATCCCATGTTAAAGAGAACTACCATCTTAGTAAATGTAACACCATGTTGGCATTCATTCACATCTGTAGTGAAGAGAATTAAATTTAAGGAGGTTTGGTCCTGCATCATCACACTGCATATCAACATCTTCAGAAGGACTACATATCCTAGCATGCCCACAATCCCTGAAACCCGCCTTTACTAAATAAGGTCAAACAGGTTGTGAAAAATACAATAAGCATTTTGTGAGTGTAACTTTCACACCACAAATCATTGTGTTGTTCGGCTGGCTAACAAAGTGAAGCATGTGATTTGAAAGTGCAAACATTATGAATACACAGGCACAAGTGTAAAAGACTAACAACATACTAAACTCCACTCAGGTAGAAATGTTAGGCAGAAAACTGAGCACATATTAAACCATGTTGTCCTGGCAACCCTGTCAAACTAATGAGTGTCGACCTAGAGTGGACACACAAAACATTGCACACATAAACACTACATATAATGATACTCACAAAAATTACAATGCAACATGAACACCATCAATAATAACTCAAAATGTTTTCCATGCTAGCTGATTTTCAACAGTACAACAGTGCATGTTTTTACATTGTAAGTGTAAGTAGGTAATATTTTTGATAGAAATGTTAAAACACTTACTTTCCTCAGCAACATTATGTTCACCACTGAGACCATCAGGGGCTTCTTCTGCCCATTCAGTGGGTGGTGAAGGCAGCTGGATGGGGGAAGGAGGAGGGATTGGGGAAGGAGGAGGGATGGGGGAAGGAGTCTGGATGGGTGAAGGAGGAGGGATTGGGGAAGGAGGAGAGATGGGGTAAGGAGGAGGGATTGGGGATGTAATTTCTGAGGGTGGGTCTGATTGAGATGGCGAGGGGGGCGGAGAGAATGTTTGTCCAATAGAGGGTGAGGGGGGCTGAGAAGGGGAGTTGGAAGTAGAAGGAGAAGGGGACTGGGAAGGAGGAGAAGGGGGCACAGAAAGAGAAGGAGAGGTGGGCTGAGAAGGGGAGTGGAAAGGGGAGGGGGCCTGGGAAGCTGAGGGGGCCGGGGAAGCTGAGGGGGACTGGGAACCTGAGGGGGACTGGGAACCTGAGGGGGACTGGGAAGGTGAGGGGGACTGGGAAGCTGAGGGGGACTGGGAAGGTGAGGGGGACTGGGAAGGGGAGGGGGAGTGAGAAGGGGAGGGGGATTGAGAAGGGGAGGGGGAGTGAGAAGGGGAGGGGGAGTGAGAAGGGGAGGGGGGCTGAGAAGGGGCCTGATGTTGCCTCCCTGCATCTGGTTGCCGTTGTGGTCGTCCTATAATGATATATGTGTTATATTTTAGATTGCATGTTAAATTTCAGAAACACCATTTGTCAATTACACTGTTCTGTCCCATGTAAAAGACACAGGGCTTGTTTTGTTTTATTAAGATTTTTCTAACTCTTCATGTTGGCCACAGCAACCAAAATGTTTCTACTAAACTTTTTTTATGCTCATTACTGAATCTATTCCATTGAGTCATATTGATTGGTATAGGCTAAATCACCAGATCACTATTCAAGCCACCTTATTATATAGACACCACTGATCAAGTTATTTGGTACAGTTTCCAGCCTGGGTATTAATTCTGGACAACATGCACTTGTTTTGAATCACTTTGCTACAGTCAGTACTGTTTGCCCTAACCACACACACTGTCATATTTATTAAATTTGTTCAGTCAGTGTTGCAATTACAGACTACCACTTAGTGTAATTTTGCAAAATTTATGCTAATAATCTCTGTTATGTAATGTAACTTACTGCGTGCACGCAGTGCCCGGATTTGCTGGCGGATCTCCGCCAACAGTTCAGGAGTCCTCCTGCGGAGATCACTCCATCTCCTCTCCAGTTGAATGATGGTCCGCCTGCTGCGGACGCGAGACCGCAGTAGGTGGCGGACCTCCGCGTAGGCCTCGCGCTTAACCCGATTTGGGATAAAGCGCCCAACGCGGCCTATGCGGCGGTCCATCACCGCAACCAGGACGCGGAGCTCCCGCCTGGTGAAAGGTGCTGCACGCATCATGGCAATGGAGTTTTCCTTATTTGGGCATATATTTATAGTGTGTGTTAGCATGTGATTTGTCTAAAATCTATGCCGTCATTTCAATTAACTTTATTGATCTTTGCAATGCTGTGAAGAGCACAGTGGTAATTTCGCTCGAGCGGAAATACGCAGTCGCGGAAGAGAAAAAAGAAAAAAATAATTGAACACACAACCAACTAAAACACCCACACAAACACAGACACACACACACACACACACACACACACACACACACACACACACACTTTTTTAAGAATTTGTACAAATATCTGTGTACTCACCACAGTTTGTGTGATAATTCAGCTGGACAGTCACAAAGTGGTCCACATTCATTTTAATTAGTTTTTTTTTTATTAAAAACAAACAGGATTTTATGAAAGAAAAAAAATAAGGACACTATTTAGCAACATCACATTATTAGATTCGAAAGTAACACATTGTAAGCTTAACCTGTTTACGGTTATTTTTGATAAACATAATTAGAGATTCCCACACACCCGAATAATTACACAATGACCTTACAATAGTAAGCCAAATGTCTGCGTTACTAAATGAGCATAAGCATACTGTGTTTTTGATTATTTTCAAAAAGTAAATAAAAAAACACTATACCTGAAATATTCTTCAACAATGCTTGCCCTGACTTGGCTTCCCCTCCGTGTAACACTCCCCCCACCGAAGCGACGGACAACCCCTGGCTCCTCATCAGGCAATTCCTCTGTCTGAGGAAGCTCTACGCTACTCCTTACCGCGATGTTATGTAGTATAGCGCACAGGACCACTAATTTACTTGCCATCTCCGGCGAATACATGATGTCGCCACCAGTGCGGTGGAGCACACGAAACCGGCCTTTAAGGACCCCAATTGTGCGCTCCACCAGCTGTCTAGTGGCAGTAAGCGCGGAGTTAAATGCCGTCTGTGGTCCTGGCCTGGGATTACGGTAAGGAGTCATGAGCCAGGGGGTGCAAGGATATCCACGGTCTCCTGTTTGAGGAGAAGAAAAAATTAGAAAGAGTATATTCCTAAAATTGTTTAAAAATGGCAGGAAATTATGTTGGCCAACTCACCCAATAACCACATGTCTGCTCGTTGACTTGATCTTAATCTGTGCCATATCCCTGATTGTCTAATGACAGAAGCATCATGCGAGTTTCCGGGAAACTTGGCATTCAGGGAAAGGATCTGGAGGGATGGCCCACAAACAACCATTACATTCAGAGAATGAAACAGTTTCCTGTTTCTATAAATTTCTTCATTATGTCTTGGTGGCACAATAGCTACATGTGTGCCATCCACAACCCCAATAACGTGTGGGAAGCGACTACCACCTTCCTCAAATTGCCGCTTCACCACATCTAGGGCACCAACATCCAAAGGCATAGCAATAAATTGCTTAACCCGCTTTATGAAAGCCTGGCAGACACGCCGCAGGACCTTACTGAACTGGCCCTGCGACATGCCAACCAGGTCTCCAACAACATGTTGAAAAGACCCTGTGGCCAAAAAATGTAACACAGCAAGGAATTGTGTCAATGGTGGTATTGCTGTAGGATACCGAATTGAAGACTCCAGATCACTCTCTATTATGGAGAGAGTGTCTAGGATTAGATGTGGTGGCAGCCTGTATCTACGCACAACAACATCATCTGGCATCCCAAAAAGTAGGACACGGGTGCGGAAAATTGGTGGCCTAGCACGCCTCCGTTGCCTTGGTTGATGAGGAGCCGGTTGTGGTTGTGGGGCTGGCGGTTGGGGTGGGAGTGCTGCCGTGGGTTGGGGTGGGAGGGCTTCTGCTGCCACAAACACTGACATCACACACTTTAAAAAAATTAAAAAGATATGTTGAATAAGACAAATGCAATCCAAAAATAAATAAAAAAACAACTAAAAACGGGGTGTCAACTTACTGCAGGAGCATACGACATTTTTTCTGGGTTAAATTCCGGAACAATTTGAAATTGAGACAAAAAAGGAAAAACACACATTAAAAGTGTGAAACCTACATAGTTTTTTCAAAAAATAAAATAAAAATGTCAACCAACAATACAGACACATAATAAGAGCATCAAAGACATAACAAACACCTAAGTATAAATAACGAAAAATCGGTTCGACATCTAAAATAGATTCCAATAAAAATTTAGCCCTTTAGTAGCTAGTACAGGCAAGAACAGCACTACTT
Source organism: Pseudophryne corroboree (assembly GCF_028390025.1). NCBI lineage: Eukaryota > Metazoa > Chordata > Amphibia > Anura > Myobatrachidae > Pseudophryne > Pseudophryne corroboree. Next base: position 308,777,625 of record NC_086453.1, on the reverse strand, counting down.
TGCAGAACAATCCTGTGAAAAATTATTTTATTTATTATAAAGATGGATGACAAACATAAGCAAAACACTTTGAACAAACACAAACAGCCACAAACACAGGCAAAGGGGACTTACCTGCTCCTCCAAAAACAGCAGTAAATTAGTGTTTTTGGGCACACTAAACAACACAAACCAAAAGGGGATAAATCTCCCAAAATAAGACACCTACAAGAGAGCAAAAATGACAGTAAGCACACATAGAGCCCATTAACACAAACAGCCACAAACACAGGCCAAGGGGACTTACCTGCTCCTCCAAAAACAGCAGTAAATTAGTGTTTTTGGGTACACTAAACAACACAAACCAAAAGGGGATAAATCTCCCAAAATAAGACACCTACAAGAGAGCAAAAATGACAGTAAGCACACATAGAGCCCATTAACACAAACAGCCACAAACACAGGCCAAGGGGACTTACCTGCTCCTCCAAAAACAGCAGTAAATTAGTGTTTTTGGGCACACTAAACAACACAAACCAAAAGGGGATAAATCTCCCAAAATAAGACACCTACAAGAGAGCAAAAATGACAGTAAGCACACATAGAGCCCATTAACACAAACAGCCACAAACACAGGCCAAGGGGACTTACCTGCTCCTCCAAAAACAGCAGTAAATTAGTGTTTTTGGGCACACTAAACAACACAAACCAAAAGGGGATAAATCTCCCAAAATAAGACACCTACAAGAGAGCAAAAATGACAGTAAGCACACATAGAGCCCATTAACACAAACAGCCACAAACACAGGCCAAGGGGACTTACCTGCTCCTCCAAAAACAGCAGTAAATTAGTGTTTTTGGGCACACTAAACAACACAAACCAAAAGGGGATAAATCTCCCAAAATAAGACACCTACAAGAGAGCAAAAATGACAGTAAGAACAACATTTTTACATTAGTCCACAAAACAGAAACACTAAAGCACAGGTTTAGTGTTATAAATTTACATTCAAAATATAGATTAACAACATTTAATATTTAATAAACAAAAAAAAAATACAACAAACAGTTGCATTTAACAACAAGACAAATGCACGAATACTCACAAACGGAATTTCGCAAAAAGTATGCAATACTGTCTATATGCTAAACGCGAACAAACGTCAAAATGTATGCTTGACAATTACTCACTCAGAAAAGAACAATAGCACCTTCACGCACGGGCCAACGAACTCCAAACTGCAACATCCAAAATACGACAAACTCCAAACTACCAACACTCACAGCGTGCAAACTAGGCCCTTAAATAAGCAGTGCAATCATTAGCAAGATTACCATACTGTACACCTGTGTGAATGAACGCGCCGCACGTAGGTATAAATAGGCACACACCTGGGCGTACACACGTCATCTCCAACATGGCTTCTCGTGAGGAATTAGCAGCAGAGATGGACCGCATTGCACAGCAGCAGATGGCATTGGCGAAAAAACGCCTAGAGTGCCAGAAACGGATGTTGGAATACGCCTCTGCGGATTCTGAACAGGCAGGACCTAGTACTCTGCAAATGTCAGCTTCTGAGCCCCAACAATTGAGTGGGGATACCCTGCCACACACACATACTGGCCAAACTGAGGAGGAATCAGCATTAGCCACACAAACACAACAGACAGAAGCTGCTAGTGAGGAGGAAGATGGTGAGGATCAACAGGAAGAAACCTCACAGGCTACCTCCAGACGTAAGAAAAGACAGCCAGCATTCACTAAGAGGGAGTTGCGTGTCTTGGTCACGCAGGCCATGTCCAAAGTACATAGAGGCCCCAAAAACATGGGTGCTGCTACAAAAGATCGCATCTGGAGGGACATCACACATTCTGTGAATGAAGTTGGCTCTGTCGTCAGAACATCGCAGGAAGTTAGACGACGGTAAGTGCATCTTGCCAGTCCTTTTTCTGTGCTAAGTTGACTTAAAAATGTAGTGACATGTGATGTTATGTATAGCAAACAGAAGCAGAACATGTGTCCTTGATATTTACATACACAAATAATAAGACTCTACTTTGCCCCTCTTTCACAATACATATGTAGGTGGGCCAACTTCAAATCCCGCCTGAAGGCAAAGAGGTCTGCGGAGTGGAATGCCTCAAGGGCTACAGGGGGAGGACCATCTGTCGCTGTGGAGTTTACAGACTTGGAGGAGATGGCGATGGCCTGTGTCAGTTATGAGGAGGGCCAAGGGGTGTCTAATATGGACACGGACCTGCCTGAGATCCTGACGGGACATGACTTGCCAGGTAAGTTTACACATGTATTTGTCTGCAATTTAAACTGTATTTATAAAAAAAATATTTAATTTTTTATTGTACTCTTTTCCCACACATTCTTCTATTTGCTTGCCACAAAACACAGCACAGGGGGGTGATCAGTTTGAGTCACAGGAGGGTTATGTGGCTGAGGTGGAGGGACCTAGTGGGTCTGCCAGTGTGGGGCCACAAATCCCACCTCTGCAGGTTCCTACTGGCCCCCCCACCCAACCCTCTGCTATCCCGGAGATCCTGCTTGAAATCGCTAGGTATGGTGAGAGCCTAAATGCGTTTCAAGACGGGGTCCTCCGGGAGGTAAGCCAGATAGCTGTCCGGCTCACTAAGCACCGAACCAGTGTTGAGCAAGGTGTTGCTCAACTCTGCCAAGGTCTGGCAGAGATCAGGCAGGGCCAAGAACAACTTGCCTCCTCATTCCAAAGCCTTGCAAATAACATCTTGCAAGGGCTCCAGGCCATCGCTGTCTCCCTTGCCCACAGTGGCAGAGAGCCACCCACATCGGCTCCCTCCCCTGCCCCTGCCCAGGAAGAACAGCCCACTGGGCAGGCCCAACGAAGGTCGCTCCGCAGACCAAGTCAAGAAGAACAGCCTCAGGCGGGGAGAAAAAAAAGAAAGTGATGTCTCTCCAGATGGGCAGCACCCATGTTTTTCATGTTGCCTCTATGTTATTTTGGAGTTGGCTTGTGTGGCCAGAATGGATAACTCCCTCTTAGTGAAATGTATTATTTATGTTTGGAGGTATTGTAGCCTGTGAGTTTTTTTGTATAAACACCAGAGCCATCTTCCTCTTACTAGTGTGCTATGTATTGTTGTGTTTGTGTGGTGGATCCTAATTCTTTCTCAGTTGTGGCAAAATTTTTGTGTGGCAGGGTGTGTAATATGTTTTATTTTTGATTACAAATTATAATTTAGTCAGAAGCTGAATTTTGCAGAGTACTAAGTTCTGCTATATCATTTGTGTCAGTGCCATATGCTTGCTGCTTGGTCCATCTCTGCCTGTGAGACTCACGTGTAGCCATGTTGTTTTCATGTTGTGAAATCTTACTACAGTAATAAAAATTTTTTTTTTTTAAATTGTGCAGTTTATTCAAGGTAATGCATTAGGTAAATCTTAGTTCCTGAAAAATTAGGTCAGCATATAGACACTTGTGGACCAATCTGCAATTTCTCACAAAAAATTGCATCATCCAACAAATACAGGTATGCTTTGCACCACACTTTAATGTCCATATTAAGTAAACTGACACAACACTTTTTAGATTTATCTATTGGTCAACAGGACATCATTTAAAACATTGTCAAATATTATAAACAAATATTAATGTTACATTTCTGACAAAATGATAGTGTATGCTGCATTATGTGGGTGTCGGTTTCTTTAGCAAAAATGTTGCAGCTTTCAATTTAAATGTTTAATTATTTCACTTGTTTGTATTTGTTATTCTTACACACATTAAAACAATTTTAAAAAATGTTTACACACCAACTTTAACACAAAAAACAACCTTATTTGGCATTGTGTGAGATTTATATGTGAGTAGAATAAACATGTAATGTTGGTTCAGACAATTGCTGTTTGCTAACTTTCATCTGCGCAGTAATTAGCAAGTAATTGGCCATCAGATGAATGTGCTCTCCAATTAACAGCTAATTACTGCATACACACTTGGTAACAGTACTTCGCAAATGTAGAGTAACTGCAGACCTACTCGGCTGCTGCGTGAAGGTTGCTACGGTTTCCTATGTTAGATTTAACATCGACAAGGTATAATTGCGAAAAACACGCCCATTGCGAGTTGCATACTCCCACACTGTACGCCCACTTTCACGCCCATGTCGGAGCATTGCGAAGTCTCGCCTCCGCCACGCCTCCGCCACTCCTCGTTTTCGTTTGCCAGTTACGTGTTGGTTTAAATTTGGCATTTTTGCACTAATGTCGTACGCATGTACTCGCGCATGCGTATTTACGCTTTTGCGCATGCGCAGACACTTAGTTTTCG